>NC_092113.1:18439757-18765047 GCF_045679555.1 Salvelinus alpinus
ATACAGTGGGGAGAACAAGTATTTGATACACTGCCGATTTTGAAGGTTTTCCTACTTACAAAGCATGTAGAGGTCTGTAATTTTTATCATAGGTACACTTCAACTGTGAGAGACGGAATCTAAAACAAAAATCCAGAAAATCACATTGTATGATTTTTAAGTAATTAAATTGCATTTTATTGCGTGACATAAGTATTTGATCACCTACCAACCAGTAAGAATTCCGGCTCTCACAGACCTGTTAGTTTTTCTTTAAGAAGCCCTCCTGTTCTCCACTCATTACCTGTATTAACTGCACCTGTTTGAACTCGTTACCTGTATAAAAGACACCTGTCCACACACTCAATCAAACAGACTCCAATCTCTCCACAATGGCCAAGACCAGAGAGCTGTGTAAGGACATCAGGGATAAAATTGTAGACCTGCACAAGGCTGGGATGGGCTACAGGACAATAGGCAAGCAGCTTGGTGAGAAGGCAACAACTGTTGGCGCAATTATTAGAAAATGGAAGATGTTCAAGATGACGGTCAATCACCCTCGGTCTGGGGCTCCATGCAAGATCTCACCTCGTGGGGCATCAATGATCATAAGGAAGGTGAGGGATCAGCCCAGAACTACACGGCAGGACCTGGTCAATGACCTGAAGAGAGCTGGGACCACAGTCTCAAAGAAAACCATTAGTAACACACTACGCTGTCATGGATTGAAATCCTGCAGCGCACGCAAGGTCCCCCTGCTCAAGCCAGCGCATGTCCAGGCCCGTCTGAAGTTTGCCAATGACCATCTGGATGATCCAGAGGAGGAATGGGAGAAGGTCATGTGGTCTGATGAGACAAAAATAGAGCTTTTTGGTCTAAACTCCACTCGCCGTGTTTGGAGGAAGAAGAAGGTTGAGTACAACCCCAAGAACACCCTCCCAACCGTGAAGCATGGAGGTGGAAACATAATTCTTTGGGGATGCTTTTCTGCAAAGGGGACAGGACGACTGCACCGTATTGAGGGGAGGATGGATGGGGCCATGTATCGCGAGATCTTGGCCAAAAACCTCCTTCCCTCAGTAAGAGCATTGAAGATGGGTCGTGGCTGGATCTTCCAGCATGACAACGACCCGAAACACACAGCCAGGGCAACTAAGGAGTGGCTCCGTAAGAAGCATCTCAAGGTCCTGGAGTGGCCTAGCCAGTCTCCAGACCTGAACCCAATAGAAAATCTTTGGAGGGAGCTGAACGTCCGTATTGCCCACCGACAGCCCCGAAACCTGAAGGATCTGGAGAAGGTATGTATGGAGGAGTGGGCCAAAATCCCTGCTGCAGTGTGTGCAAACCTGGTCAATAACTACAGGAAACGTATGATCTTTGTAATTGCAAACAAAGGTTTCTGTACCAAATATTAAGTTCTGCTTTTCTGATGTATCAAATACTTATGTCATGCAATAAAATGCAAATGAATTACTTAAAAATCATACAATGTGATTTTCTGGATTTTTGTTTTAGATTCCGTCTCTCAGAGTTGAAGTGTACCTATGATAAAAATTACAGACCTCTACATGCTTTGTAAGTAGGAAAACCTTCAAAATCGGCAGTGTATCAAATACTTGTTCTCCCCACTGTACATGACTTGCAATTTTGAAAATCACTGCATTCAACCCTATGTAGATCAGTCAATTCTTAACGTATAGACTTAAAACTCAGGATTCTGTAACAGCATACCCCAATCAAGATATGTGTTTACCTATAGCTTCCTGTGCCAACCGGAAGTGCCTTAAAATGGTGTCATGGGTGCTGTATCGAAGGGTTAAAAAAGTCAGATCTTTCCAAAACTTTAAGTGTGTGATTAGGCAACCTTCATGAAGTGTAAATCAGTCATTTCTCTAAACAGATGTCAAAGAAAGGCTCTCACACACACACACAGCAGGGATGGAGTGAAAAAGTACGGTGCTTAAAGACACACAAAGCCGACAATGGCATGACCATTATCTCTAGGCCGTGCCGAGTTCAACGAGATGCCCCGCTTGACCGTAGCTCATTCGGTCTGGCCACAGCAACAGTGACAAGAAGGCAGAGCAAAATGACCTTTTGACCTCAATGTCAATTTCATTTGCTTTTGGGAGACAGAGAGAGAACCGTTAAGGTTAGAAACACAATTTCACCTCAGGAATGTTCTTAAGGTCCTCCCGATCTGTGCAAGCCTAACCTTGACCTTGTGGCATTAACCCTTAACAGTGAAAACAGGTTTTTACATCTCACAGTTTACATTGACATCTCTCTCCATAGGAATACATTGACTGCACCTCCAAATTCAACCTGAAGCCTATGTGGGTTATGAAGGTCTTAGGAACCTGTCTTTGATGTCAGTCCATCAGGCCATCATAAGGTCTACCTGTGTCGATTCTAAGCTTCCTGGAACAACCGGAAGTGGTTAAAATCACCCTAAAAGTGTTTGCAATACCCAACCTGCAGTTTGAGAGAAATAGTGCATTCAGCCCTATGTAAATCACTGAGTTCTTAACGTATAGACTTAAAACTCAGGATTCTGTAAAAGCCTACTCCAATGAGGATATGTGTTAACGTTCAGCTTCCTGTGCAAACCGGAAGTGCCATAATTGGTGTCAAAAGAGCTGTTTCGAAGGGTTAAAAAAGTCAAATCTTTCCAAAACTTCATATTTGTGATTAGGCAACCCTCCTGAACTGAAAATCAGTCCTTCATCCCATCAGATTTCAAAAAAAAAAAAAACACACCGACACAGAAATGATGGAGGGACACACTGAGGGGCTAAGAGGCAGACAGTGCCTGTGTTAGTTACTTTTGTTCCAACTTTTAAAGAACCGTCAGACCTAGAGTTCTGAAAATGTACAAACCTGTTCTACACCTCAGGTCGATTGTGCACGGTGAATTATGCGGCTCTAGAAGGTTCTCGGATCGATAAAAAGCCTTGTGTATTTGCCATGTTTTCAATTCATTTTGACCTCAACGAAACTGGCGACATTTAGAAAAGTCCCAGAGTCTCAAGACTAGGTGCATTGAAACCGGCTCGGCCCATAGAGACAGACCCCAACAAGCCTGTTCGATTTTGTATTTCTAAAGTATTTAAAGTATTTAAAGAATGCACGTTAAATTTGCAATATGATTCAACACATCATATTGCAAAAGTAACAGTGTGTGTTATGTTTGCAATATGATTCAACACATCATATTGCAAACGTAACAGTGTGTGTTACTTTTGCAATATGATGTGTTGAATCATATTGCAAACATAACATTGTGTGTTACTTTTGCAATATGATGTGTTGAATCATATTGCAAATTTAACGTGCATTCTTTAAATAAACCCTATGTGGGTTATGAATGTCTTATGAACCTGTCTTTGATAACAATCCATCAAGCCACTATGAGGTCTACCTGTGTTTATTCTAAGCTTCCTGGAGCAACCGGAAGTGATAAAATCACCCTAAAAGTGTTTTGCCATACCCAACCAGCAGTTTGTGATATATAGTGCATTCAACCCTGTGTAAATCAGTCAGTTCTTAACGTATAGACTTAAAACTCAGGATTCTGTAAAAGCATACCCCGATCAGGATATGTCTTTACCTATAGCTTCCTGTGCCATATTCTGAAAAATATTTTATGTTTTTTATTCTCGAGTCAATGGCCTGAGTGATTTATGGAGTTTTTCCAAAAAACTCGAAAAATATTCTAAGTCCAAACTTTTCGTGCACCTGGTATTTTTTTTAGGTTACCAGGTGCCCTGTTTCAAGACGGTTGAAATTGCTTTTAGGGGGCATCCAGACTTCCATACCCGCTCTGGGAGCACTATTCTACGGACAAAAATCAATGGGTGTTGGCCTGAGTGATTTATGGAGGTTTTCCAAAAAAGTCAGAAAATATTCTGTTTTTTTTTCTGGAAAATATTTTATGTTTTTTATTCTCGAGTCAATGGGGTCTGGCCTGAGGTTTCCAAAAAAAGTAAAAAAAAATAATATTTTTCATGTTTTCATGTCATTTTTTAAAACGGTTTTAAATGCTTTTAGGTGTCATCCAGACGTCCATGGGAGCACTATACTACGGCCCCAAATCAATGGGTGCTGGCCTGAGTGATTTATGGAGGTTTGGGGGGTGATAAGTACAAGTAAACATTTATAAAAAATGATGATAGTAAAATGTGACTAAAGTATTTTCATACAGTTCTTATACATGTGTAATTGACGTAAAAATCGAAAGAATTTCAAAAAACGGTCCAGAAAGCACTTTTTTAAATGGAATATATGTTTTTTCCACATTTTTAAAATTTTTGACTTTTAACTTTTGACTTTTGACTTCCTATGAAATCACATTCCAAATGCACAAAACATATTCCTTAAGTACAAGTAAACATTTATAAAAAATTATGATAGTAAAATGTGACTAAAGTATTTTCATACAGTTCTTATACATGTGTAATTGACATAAAAATCGAAAGAATTTCGAAAAACGGTCCAGAAAGCACTTTTTAAAGGGGGTGATACGTTTTTTCCAAATATTTGACATTTTTGACTTTTGACTTTTGACTTCCTATGAAATCACATTCCAAATGGACAAAACATATTCCTTAAGTCCAAATAAAAATGTCCAAAAAATTATGTTAATAAAATTTGACAAAAGTATTTTCATACAGTTCTTACACATGTGTAATTGACATAAAAATCGAAAGAATTTCGAAAAACGGTCCAGAAAGCACTTTTTTAAAGGGGGTGATACGTTTTTTCCAAATTTTTGACATTTTTGACTTTTGACTTCCTAAGAAATCACATTCCAAATGCACAAAACATATTCCTTAAGTCCAAATAAAAATGTCAAAAAAATTATGTTAATAAAATTTGACAAAAGTATTTTCATACAGTTCTTACACATGTGTAATTGACATAAAAATCGAAAGAATTTCGAAAAACGGTCCAGAAAGCACTTTTTTAAGGGGGTGATAAGTTTTTGCCAAAACTATCAAAATTTCAAAATTTGGCTCTGGGGTCTTGACTTGCGTTACAGTAAGCCTATGAAAAATTAAGATGGAACTCACTCGCCCACTATAGGATTTTTGGGGTGTTACACAGCTCTTTTACAATATGGCATTTGCCACCAACTTTGGACGAAACACCGCCGGATGCAATGTGAAATCCCACACAATTCCATCGTGTGTATGGTCCGCTCTCTGCCAATAAGTTGCCATGTTATTTTGTACAATTGAGGGGGGAGTTCCCTTACACACATTAACAAGTCCAATACAGCTAATGAAAGATACAGATCTTGTGAATCCAGCCAACATGTCCGATTTTTTAAATGTTTTACAGGGAAAACACAATATATATTTATGTTAGCTCACCAACAAATAGAAAAAAGCACAGACATTTTTCACAGCACAGGTAGCAAAATCAAAATCAACCAAACTAACCTAGAACAAACCAAAGAAACCAAGAAACAACTTAATCAGATGACAGTCTTATAACATGTTATACAATAAATCTATGTTTTGTTCGAAAAATGTGCATATTTCAGGTATAAATCATAGTTTACATTGCGGCTACAATCAGAAATTGCACCGAAAGCAGCCAGAATAATTACAGACACCAACGTGACATACCGAAATACTCATCATAAAACATTTCAGAACAATATATGGTGGATAGCTAATGAAAGAGAAAGATCTTGTGAATAGAGACAATATTTCCGATTTTTGAAGTGTTTTACAGCAAAAACACCACATATATTTATGTTAGTTCACCACCAAATACAAAAGACAGACAGACATTTTTCACAGCAACGGTAGCATGCAAGTAGCATGCACAAAGCTAACCTAACTAACCTAGAACCAACCTAAATAACCTAGAAAAAACTCCCTCAGATGACAGTCCTATAACATGTTACACAATAAATCTATGTTTTGTTCGAAAAATGTGCATATTTTAGCTATAAATCAGTTTTACATTACTGCTACCTTCATAGCTACCATCATAGCTACAGTCAGAAATCGCATGGGAGTAGCCAGAGTAAATACAGACACCAACGTCAACTACCTAATTACTCATCATAAAACATTTCAGAAAAATATATGGTGGATAGCTAATGAAAGACAAATATCTTGCGAATACAGCCAATATTTCCGATTTTTGAAGTGTTTTACAGCGAAAACACAATATATCGTTATATTAGCTTACTACAATAGCTAACACACAGCAGCATTGATTCTAGTCAAACGCTAGCGATAGCACAGTTCGACAGATATATGAAATAGTATCCCAAATTGGGTCCTTATCTTTGTTGATCTTCCATCAGAATGTTCTCCAAGGGGTCCTTTGTTCAGAACCGTCTTTATTTGGAACCAGAACGAACGATTTCCCTCTTGAATTAGCAAGCACACTGGCCATGCTGTGCTAACCTCTCCGTCTTGACAAAATTCTTGCGTCGCATCACGTCTAAAGTCCAGAATACATTTCAATAATATAATTAAAGTATATTGAAAAAACATACTTTAGGATGATATTGTGACATGTATCAAATAAAATCGAAGCCAGAGATCATATTCACCTATAACGACGGTTTTCCAGGAGGCTACTCCAGATCCAACTTCGCGCCTTCCAAAAAAAATAAAGTGCGCACTTCTCACTCCAAGAGGTTGTATACAACCCCTGAACGAGATAATCAACTCATTTCTGCTCTCACTTCCGCATGACACCCAGGGGAAGGCGTATGACGTGTTTCTACAGTCATAAGTGACATGCCCTTTTATAGACAAGGTCTTAAAGAGAGACTTCGCATTTGGAAATCTCACTTCTGGATAGGAAAATGTCTGTAAAAAGAGTTCTGTTTCACTTAGAGAAATAATTCAAACGCTTTTAGAAACTAGAGACTGTTTTCTATCCAATAGTAATAATAATATGCATATTGTACGAGCAAGAATTGAGTACGAGGCCGTTTAAATATCATACGATTTTCCCCAAAAGTGAAAATAGCACCCCCTGGTCCTCATCAGGTTATTAACATACATAATCGATAATATTTCAACCGGACGGTAACTTATTCAATACTACAGAGAAAGAAAATGTCAAGCTACATCTCTCACGCGCAGGAACTAATCAAAGGACACCTGATGCGTTTGGAAAAATCTCGCTCATTTTTCAAAATAAAAGCTTGAAACTATGTCTAAAGCCTGGTCACAGCCTGGGGAAGCCATTGGAAAAGGAATCTGGTTGATACCCCTTTAAATGGAGGAGGGGCAGGCAACGGAACAGGGATTTTTCCAAATTAAAGGCACTTCCGGGTTGGATTTCCTCAGGTTTTCGCCTGCAAAATCAGTTCTGTTATACTCACAAACAATATGTTGACAGTTTTGGAAACTTTAGAGTGTTTTCTATGCTAATCTGTCAATTATATGCATATTATACCATCTGGACCTGAGAAATAGTCCGTTTACCTTGGGAACGTTATTTTTCCAAACATAAAAATTCTGCCCCCTAGCTGAAAGAAGTTAAGTGTTGCAGTCATTTCAGTCGCTGTAGTAGCTAACATGTATAGTGTTGAGTCATCCGCATACATAGAAACTCTGGCTTTACTCAAAGCCAGTGGCATGTCATAAGTAAAGATTGAAAAAAGTAATGGGCCTAGACAGCTGTCCTGGGGAATTCCTGATTCTACCTGGATTATGTTGGTGAGGCTTCCATTAAAGAACACCCTCTGTGTTCTGTTAGACAGGTACCTCTTTATACACAATATAGCAGGGGGTTTAAAGACATAACACATACATTTTTCCAGCCGCAGACTATGATCGATAATGTCAAAAGCCACACTAAAGTCTAACAAAATAGCCCCCACAATATTTTTATCATCAATTTCTCTCAGCCAATCATCAGTCATTTGTGTAAGTGGTGTGCTTGCTTCCCTTTAAGCGTGCTGAAAGTCTGTTGTCAATTTGTTTCCTGTAAAATAGCATTGTATCTGGTCAAACACAATTCATTCCAAAAGTTTACTAAGGGTTGGTAACAGGCTGATTGGTCGGCTATTCGAGCCAGGAAAGGGGGCTTTACAATTCAAGGTAGCGGAATGACTTTTGCTTCCCTCCAAGCCTGGGAGCAGACACATTCTAGTAGGCTTAAATTGAAAATATGGCAAATAGGAGTGGCAATATCGTCCACTATTATCCTCCGTAATTTTCCATCCAATTTGTCAGTAGGCTTGTCATTGTTGATAGACAACAATACATTTTTCACCTCTTCCACACTCACTTTACGGAATTCGAAATTACAATGCTTGTCTTTCATAATTTGGTCAGATATACTTGGATGTGTAGTGTCAATGTTTGTTGTTGGCATGTCATGCCTAAGTTTGCTAATCTTGCCAATGAAACATAATTTAAGTAGTTATATATATCAATTGGTTTTGTGATGAATGAGCCATCTGATTCAATGAATGATGGAGCTGAGTTTGCCTTTTCCAAAATGTCATTTAAGGTGCTCCAAAGCTTTTTACTATCATTCTTTATTTAATGTATCTTTGTTTCATTGTGTAGTTTCTTCTTCTTATTCAGTTTAGTCACATGATTTCTCAATTTGGAATATGTTTGCCAATCGGTTGAGCAGCTAGACTTATTTGCCATTCCTTTTGCATCATCCCTCTCAAACATACAATTCTTCAATTCCTCATCAATCCACAGGGAACATAGGAATCACTACAAAATGTATTGTATAACCTCTTATAAACTATATTAGGCTCAGCCATTCTATTTTTGGTTTTCCAAAGTATGGCTATTATATTGTGATACTGCTTTCAAGCACATTTCTGCAGCATTAATAAATATGGGATCATACATGTTGATGATTTTATTCCTGTGCTGTTTGTAACTACTCTGGAAGGTTGACTGATAACCTGAACCAAGTTGCAGGCACTGGTTACTCTTTAAAGATTTTTCTTGACTGGGCAGCTTGATGAAAGCCAGTCAATATTTACACTACTTTTCAAAAGTTTGGGGTGACCTAGAAATGTCCTTGTTGAAGTTGAAGATCTCATACAATGCTGTGTACTACTCCCTTCACAGAACAGGGCAAACTGTCTCTAACCAGAATAGAAAGAGGAATGGGAGGCCACGGTGCACAACTGAGCAAGAGAACAAGTACATTAGAGTGTCTAGTTTGAGAAACAGACACATCACAAGTCCTCAACTGGCAGCTTCATTAAATAGTACCCGCAAAACACCAGTCTATGTACAGTTGAATTCAGGAGTTTACATACACCTAAGCCAAATACATTTAAACTCAGTTTTTCACAATTTCTGACATTTAATCCTAGTAAAAATTCCCTGTTTTAGGTCAGTTAGGATAACCACTTTATTTTAAGAATGTGAAATGTCAGAATAATAGTAGAGAGAATGATTTATTTCAGCTTTTATATCTTTCATCACATTCCCAGTGGGTCAGAAGTTTAGATACACTCAATTAGTATTTGGTAGCATTGCCTATAAATTGTTTAACCTCTTGACGCTAGGGGTCAGATTTTTTATTTTTTTTAAATAACGTTCCCAAGGTAAACGGACTATTTCTCAGGTCCAGATCGTAGAATATGCATATAATTTACAGATTAGGATAGAAAACACTCCAAAGTTTCAAAAATATTGTCTGTGAGTATAACAAAACTGATTCTGCAGGCGAAAACCTGAGGAAATCTAACCCGGTAGTGATTTTTTTTTTTATCTGTGTTTCCTTGCCCGTCTTTCTTCCATTTAAAGGGGTATCAACCAGATTCCTCAGGCTGTGACCAGGCTTTAGACATAGTTTCAGGCTTTTATTTTGAAAAATGAGCGAGATTTTTCAAAACTAGTGAGGTGTCCTTTGATTAGTTCCTGCGCGCGAGAGGGGTAGCTCTCCATTTTCTTTCTCTCTTTTATTGAATAGGTTACCGTCCGGTGGAAATATTATCGATTATGTTTGTTAAAAACAACCTGAGGATTGATTATAAAAAACATTTTACATGTTTCTACGAACATTACGGATACTTTTTGGAATTTTCGTTGAACGGAACGAGGCTTTGGTTTTTTGAACATAACGCGCAACCCAAATGGCGATGATTATCAAAGGTAAGCGATTAATTTTATTGCTTTTCTGACTTTCGTGACCATGCTAATTTGGGGCTAACTGTTCTAGCATTGATTGATACACTCACAAAAGCTTGGATTTCTTTCGCTGTAAAGCATATTTTCAAAATCTGACACGATGGGTGGATTAACAACAAGCTAAGCTGTGTTTTGGTATATTTCACTTGTGATTGCATGATTCTAAATATCTTTAGTAATATTTTGCGCCCTGCAATTCAGCGGTTGTTTAGGAAAATGATGCCGCTAAAGGGATCCGTAGCGCAGAGAAGTTAAGCCATTTTGCCACAACTTTGGAAGTATGCTTGGGGTCTTTGTCCATTTGAAAGACCCATTTGCGACCAAGCTTTAACTTCCTGACTGATGTCTTGAGATGTTGCTTCAATATATCCACATAATTTCCCTCCTCATGATGCCATCTATTTTGTGAAGTGCACCAGTCCCTCCTGCAGGAAAGCACCCCCACAACATGATGCTGCCGCCCCTGTGCTTCACGGCTGGGATGGTGTTCTTTGGCTTGCAAGTGTCCCCCTTTTTCCTCCAAACATAACGATGGTCATTATGACCAAACAGTTCTATTTTTGTTTCATCAGACCAGAGGACATTTCTCCAAAAAGTACGATCTTTGTCCCCATGTGCAGTTGCAAACTGTAGTCTGGCTTTTCTATGGCGGTGTTGGAGCAGTGGCTTCTTCCTTCCTGAGCGCCTTTCAGGTTATGTCGATATAGGACTCGTTTTACTGTGGATATAGATACTTTTGTACCTGTTTATTCCAGCATCTTCACAAGGTCATTTGCTGTTGTTCTGGGATTGATTTGCACTTTCTCACCAAAGTACGTTCATCTCTAGGAGACAGAACGTGTCCCCTTCCTGAGCGGTATGACGGCTGCGTGGTCCAATGGTGTTTAAACTTGCGTACTATTGTTTTTACAGATGAACATGGTACCTTCAGACGTTTGGAAATTGCTCCCAAGGACGAACCAGACTTGTGGAGGTCTACAATTTCAATAGGCCTTGAAATACATCCACAGGTAGACCTCCAATTGACTCAAATGACGTTAATTAGCCTATCAGAAGCTTCTAAAGCCATGACATAATTTTCTGGAATTTTCCAAGCTGGTTAAAGGCACAGTCAATTTAGTGTATGTAATCTTCTGACCCACTGGAATTGTGATACAGTGATGAATAATTGAAATAATCTGTCTGTAAACAATTGTTGGAAAAATGACTTGTGTCATGCACAAAGTAGATGTCCTAACCGACTTGCCAAAACTATACTTTGTTAACAAGAAATATGTGAAGTGGTTGAAAAACAAGTTTTAATGACTCTAACCTAAGTGTATGTAAACTTGCGACTTCAACTGTAGCTCAGTATTTGTATTATTTATTTTATACTGTATTTTTTGCTCATCTTTATCAAGGGTGACAGTAATTTTGGACTTGACTGTATGTATGTAAATATTGTCAATTGTTCACGCCTGAATATTGTAATCCTCAACATTGAATCATAAAGTTAAGGTGTGAAAAGGAAACGTTTTCAAAAGGTAATGTACAATGTACACATTTGTTTACTTTTGGTCAGAGTTATCCTTAAACCTTGATACAGTACGCAGATGTTCCAGCAGCAACGAATCAGGTTTGTAATTTCAAATAATTTATTGTTTTAAGGGATACTTCAGGATTTTGGCAATGAAGCCGTCTATCTAATTCCCCAGAGGCAGATGAACACATGGATACCATTTTTATTCATCTAGTATGATGGAGTTAGATGTAATTTCACGAGCCTATGCTAACTAGCTTTAGCGCAATGACTGGAGTGTTTGGTTTCTACTAGAATGCTAGCACCTCGTCATCTCCCTCGTTCCCCTCGGACTCTCCGTTAGTTGCTCTTAAATGTTTGGTCACTTGCAGATTGGACTGTGAATAATTGAAGACCGCAATCTGTCTTAATGCATCAGACTTGACTTAAATTACTTGATAGAAACAATAAACAATATTCACTTGGTCCAGTCCTTTGTGGATTGGCTGTTTGGGGCTGTTTGATCCATAAATCCTATATTAGAAACAAAGTGTCTCTGCACTCAATCATGTGCAAATGTCAAGCTAAGAAATATATGAAATGTAGTTAAGACTGGTTTCTATTCAATATAATCTGTTTCCTCTGCTTTGAATTGAGTCTTACTTCGTTCGACACTTTAAATGTTATTTTGCATATTTACATGATTCAAATTGTGTTGTACTCTTGTTGGGACAAGACAAATGTTATTCTTGACTTATTCCAGAAACCATTTTTTAAAAACCCATCCTTACCTTTATTTATACATGTCCATGACCACATACTCTTTAATATTCACAGACTAAGCCTAAGCCAGTCACAGTCATCCCTACACATTTTCCCGTCTGGGGTATCAGCATTGTGCAACACTGGCTTCTCGCCATGCACTACATCATAGCCGCCAGTCAAAAGTGCAAAGTGTCTACACCGAGACAGCCACAAGCTAATCAACTCTGACTGGAGTGTCTGAGCTGGCAATGGAACCTCCTTTGATGGGCACAGGTTGCAGTGGGTACTTTTTCTCACCACACTAAAGTGTCTCTCTGGCAGCAGTTGGCATGTGCTGTCGACGTCATTGATCCAGGCGTCTGTGTAGGGCTGCATAATTCTGTTTAATGTATGAGTTCTGAGGGGCTCAGAGACTGTCAGAGGGAGTAGAGACTGATCTGCCCTGTCTCATACTAATGCCGCCTGGCAGCCCTCCCCGAGGGAACCAGAGGGAGAGGAGACCAGGGCAGGCAGCAGGAGGACTCACTCTGCCCATGCACATTCATCAAAGAGTGTATGGAGAGGAGGCTTACGCCCTGGTGGTGGTAGACCATGTGATTGTTCAATCCAGAATCCAGAATAACATTTTGTTAAAATAATGACTGAAATGGAAATGTGGTTTGAACAAGCAGGAATACACCTAACTTTCTCTCATGGAAATTATATGACATTCAGGTACAAGGTGATGACCGTACAAGTTACAGAATATGTTGGCAAAGTTGGCCACACGAGGCAGGCAAAAAAAACTGGAGTGGCTTTTCTCTTAAGGACAGCATCTAGTGACAAATGTTGAAATCCAATCGACGGACAGTTTTCTTTTAATAAATTAATATTGAAAAAAATATGATAAACATGTATAGAGCCTGCCAAGCTATAATTAACTGTATTATTAACAGCTTGACTGATTTAGCTATCAAAAAACAAAGGTAGACATTATAGAAAAGTTAATTACATTTGCGTACCTTACATGCTGTCTCCCTTACAGCCCTCTTAACTCATAAACTACTGTTTGTTGATTATTGAGCCATTCCTTACTTAGGCAATACATTAATCAAATGTAAAGGTACAGTAAACAAACGGATAATACAGACAAAAATCCGGAATAAACCCGGAATAATGGGAACGTCATTTTCCAATAAGGCAATTTTACATAACAAAAGTTGAATATAAACTCAGCAAATGTCCTCTCACTGTCAACTGTGTTTATTTTCAGCAAACTTAACATGTGTAAATATTTGTATGAACTGAGACATAAACTGAACAAGTTCCACAGACATGTGACTAACAGAAATGGAATAATGTGTGCCTGAACAAAGGGGGGCGTCAAAATCAAAAGTAACAGGCAGTATCTGGTGTGGCCACCAACTGCATTAAGTACTGCAGTGCATCTCCTCCTCATGGACTGCACCAGATTTGCCAGTTCTTTGCTGTGAGATGTTACCCAACTCTTCCACCAAGGCACCAGCAAGTTCCCGGGCATTTCTGGGGGGAATGGCCCTAGCACTCACCCTCTGATCCAACAGGTCCCAGACGTGATCAATGGGATTGAGATCCGGGCTCTTTGCTGGCCATGGCAGAACACTGACATTCCTGTCTTGCAGGAAATCATGCACATCATGCACATAACGAGCAGTATGGCTCGTTGTCATTGTCATGCTGGAGGGTCATGTCAGGATGAGCCTGCAGGAAGGGTACCACACGAGGGAGGAGGATGTCTTCCCTGTAACGCACAGCATTGAGATTGCCTGCAATGACAGTCCGCAGTCCGCGCAGTCCGATGATGCTGTGACACACTGCCCCAGACCATGACGGACCCTCCACCTCCAAATCGATCCCACACCAGAGTACAGGCCTCGGTGTAACGCTCATTCCGTCGACGATAAACATGAATCCAACCATCACCCCTGGTGAGACAAAACTGCATCTCGTCAGTGAAGAGCACTTTATGCCAGTCTTGTCTGGTCCATTGACGGTGGGTTTGTGCCCATAGGCAATGTTTTTGCCGGTGATGTCTGGTGAGGATCTGCCTTACAACAGGCCTACAAGCCCTACAAGCCCTCAATCCAGCCTCTCTCAGCCTATTGCGGACAGTCTGAGCACTGATAGAGGGATTGTGCGTTCCTGGTGTATCTTGGGCAGTTGTTGTTGCCATCCTGTACCTGTCCCGCAGGTGTGATGTTCGGCTGTACCGATCCTGTGCAGGTGTTATTACATGTGGTCTGCCACTGCGAGGACGATCAGCTGTCCGTCCTGTCTCCCTGTAGCGCTGTCTTAGGCGTCTCACAGTACGGACATTGCAATTTATTGCCCTTGCCACATCTGCAGTCCTCATGCCTCCTTGCAGCAGTTCACGCAGATGAGCAGGGACCCTGGGCATCTTTCTTTTGGTGTTTTTCAGAGTCAGAAGAAAGGCCTCTTTAGTGTCCTAACTATGACCATAATTGCCTTCCGTCTTTAAGCTGTTAGTGTGTTACGACCGTTTGTCACGATCGTCGTCTGGAGAAGGAGAGGAGGACCAAGGTGCAGCGTGGTAAGTGTTCATTATTTTAATTAAAATATGAAACACTTGACAAAACAACAAAAACGATAAACGAACAGTCCTGTAAGGTGAACACACAAAACAGAAAACAACCACCCACAAACACAACGATAGACAGCTGCCTCTGATCCATACCAGGCCAAACACATAGAAATACAAAACAAGGACAACATAGAACACCAGACATAGATTGCCCACCCAAACTCTCGCCCCCTGACCAAACAAAATAGAGACAAAAAAAGGATCTCTACGGTCAGGGCGTGACACCATTCCACAGGTGCATGTTCATTAATTGTTTATGGTTCATTGAGCAAGCATGGGAAACAGTGTTTAAACCCTTTACAATGAAGATCTGTGAAGTTATTTGGATTTTTACGAATTATCTTTGAAAGACAGGGTCCTGAAAAAGGGACGTTTCCTTTTTTGCTAAGTTTATTAATAATGAGTTATATAAATAATTAGATGAGTTATATGTATGTGTGATTTTATTACATTCTCTTATTTTTTTGTTACATTTTACTGTGAATAAGGCAGGCAGTCAGGTAGTCAGGCAAGCAGGCACAGCAAACTTCAGGGTAACTAGGGGGAGAGACAACCCCCCCTGGGTGCTTTGCTTAGACGTTTTGTTTAAGAGCGATATGGGAGGAAAGGAGCTCAAATGTATAGTATGTGGGTACTCCTCATATTCAAATAGTTTATTTGTGTTATTTGACAAACTCCCCAGCATGAATTTAGACAGACAGTCTGTGTTGTTTTACATTTTATTTATAGGAACATCAGAGTACTAAATGTACAGAGGACGAATCCGATGAGAATCGCATTTACAGTGCTTGCAAATACAGAGCTTAGAAGTACAAGAGTAACCAAATCAAAATCACCTGTAAATTTAAACATTACCAATACCTACAAAAAGAGATGTGATCCATTAGACACAAAATAAAATTATACAACATTTAGCTGACACAGAAATGGACTGTTTATACAGTCCTTCTGTGTGCGTTTGTGTGTACTACAGTCATAGATAGATCATATATAAAAGTAACAGATTTACTCATTGATATATTAAACACAAATATAAAAAGTTTAAGAGTCACAAAGTACAAATGTTTCATTTCTATGGCAACAACAAGACTTCAGTCAGGTTCTGTGTAGTAGTAGTATGGATTCTTGTGATTGTTTCGCTGAACAAACTGTTGTTGTGTGCACCTGTGTGAAACACCAGAAAGAAAAAGATGTCATCTCAGTCAGACATATTTGTTTGTCTACCATTTAGCTTTGCGAATTATTTCAATACCTGAAAAAACATCTTACCAATATCTCTCAGACATATATCGGTTTGGCTTCATCTGCTCTGAGAGAGTGACAAGGCAATGCTGAGGCAATGCCTCACTGTCACGGCTGACTCTGTTCAAATCTGACGACCTGTCCAGTGATAACCATATATCGATTGAGCTGTGCTATCTCAAATATCAATGTTAAACCAGTCCAGATCAATATACACTCCATTTTCAAGGCATCATACTGAGTGTCAGTCTGAGGCCCTATTTTGTGCAGTGGCATATAGCTATGCTCATAGGCAGATGTGTTTCATGCAACCAGACTCTACTTGACCCAAAATGGCCATATAGGAAATGGTGACGTCATTAAATCATAGTTCAAGTCATTAACACTGTTGACAAACACTGGTGATTATATCAGTACAATAGCTCTTATGAATAGAAAAATAAAAACATGATCCGCAAGGAGAATTGGAGTCCTCCTCTTTAGATACAGTTTAAGCGCACAATACGTAAAGTCATAAAAACATGATGAGGAAAGCAGTTTGAGAATGAACGACCCTGTGTAAATATGCACCCAAAAACAATCCAAACACCACGCATTTATCCCCTTTCTCTAAGTATTTCAGAACAACAAGGAGTATCAGTATCTCCCCTGTACCGTAATTAGCCTGTGGCCAGATGAATTCTAGTGCTATCAATCAATCGTTGCTAGGCTACTCACAATGTTCATTATAATAATATGTTCCCCAACAGTATAGTGCCATATAAGCCTGAACCCCCTGGCCTGTGATTAGACTAAGACTCAAAACAGATTGATCATTCAAGTTCTGGATCGTATCTCATAGATAAAAATTAAAAAAAGATTGGGCCAGTAAAACATGGAATTGACGTTCTGAATATGTCAAAAGGTCGCAATCAATATGACTGATTATTAACTGTAGTATTAACATGAAGCAAAATACAGCACAATATGTGTGACACCTTTCCTCTTGCTGGCACCGACTGCGTCCTTTCATTATTTGACAGTTTGTTTGTCTCATAGGTGACACATTGGGGACATGCTGTATTATAAGTGTCAAGGATCACTGAAGAGACAGCTAGAGGACATACAGTCTGTCTCATATGTAGATATTTGTTTGCTGACAAAAGGTGTTCAGTCTCATATTTCTCTGATCTTACTGCAACTCCATTAGTCATTAGTCATCTTCACAGTCAATTGAACTGCCTCAACCACCATGGGCTAACTGTAAAATCAGCAGATATGATAAAGAATAGCTCTGTTATGTCCGCATTACCTACAGAGAAGCATGGGTGCTGTTGTTGGCACTGATATTTCACACTGAGGGATGAACTGAACTGAGGGATCTGAGAGAAGCAACTGTGAGTTGCTTATGTCAAGTTACATTTACTTTGCCATTCACTTTGCCATTCCTTCAAATTAGTGGCTTCGGCTATTTCAGCCACACTCGTTGTTGACAGAGGTATAAACTGGAGCCCACATCCATGCAGTCTCCACAAACATTGGCAGCAGAATATCCCGTACTGAAGACCTCAGTGACTTTCAACGTGGCACCGTCATAGGATGCCACCTTTCCAACAAGTCAGTTTGTCAAATTTCTGCCCTGCTAGAGCTGCCCCGGTCAACTGTAAGTGCTGTTCTTGTGAAGTGAAAATATCTAGGAGAAACAACGGCTCATCCGTGAAGTGGTAAGTGATAGGCCAGACAAACTCACAGAATAGGACCAATGAGTGCTGAAGCGCGTAGGGCGTAAAAATCATCTGTCCTCGGTTGTAACACTCACTACGGAGTTCCAAACTGCCTCTAGAAGCTACATCAGCACAATAACTATTTGGCGGGAGGTTCATGAACTGGGTTTCCATGGCCGAGCAGCCGCACACAATCCTAAGATCACCATGCGCAATGCCAAGCGTCGGCTGGAGTGGTATAAAGCTCGCCGCCATTGGACTGTGCAGCAGTAGAAACACGTTCTCTGGGGTGGTGAATCATGCTTCACCATCTGGCAGTCCGACAGACGAATCTTGGTTTGGCGGATGCCAGGAGATTGCTACCTGCTCCAAAGCATAGTGCCAACTGTAAATGTTGGTGGAGGAGGAATAATGCTACAGCATACAATGACATTCTAGATGATTCTGTGCTTACAACTTTGTGACAACAGTTTGGGGAAGGCCCTTTCCTGTTTCAGCATGGCAATGCCCCCATGCACAAAGTGAGGTCCATACAGAAATGGTTTGTCAAGGTTGGTGTGGAATAACTTGACTGGCCTGCACAGAGCCCTGACCTCAACCCCATCGACCACCTTTGGGATGAATTGGAACGCCGACTATGAGCCAGGCCTAATCGCCCAACATCAGTGCCCGACCTCACTAATGCTCTTGTGGCTGAATGGAAGCAAGTCCCCGCAGCAATGTTCCAACATCTAGTGGAAACCATTCCCAGAAGAGTGGAGGCTGTTATAGCAGCAAAGGGGGGACCAACTCCATATTAATGCCAATGATTTTGGAATGAGATGTTCAATGAGCAGGTGTCCACATGCTTTTGGCCATGTAGTGTATTTCAAGACAACACTTTCATATGTAACAATATGAAAGTATATTAGGAATTTAAGAAATGCGCATTGGGGACAATGCTTGGGGGGATATTCGAACATCTGAGGCTTGTAGACAGCACTTGAGGAAACCTTTCACATTAAAGAAATTGTGCCCTTGTTATTCCTATGATGTCTCAAACTTCCTTTAGAATATTGAGGTAAAAATAGTGTAGTATGTAGCTGGCTTTAAACAATCATGTTATCTAAAAATCTGATCATGAAGATGTTCATGAAAGTGGAGAATTTTGTTGCAAAACATTGGTGGTGTTTGTCATCATCATATGAAAGAAAGACATAATAAGTACATACCCGATACATTTCAGTACCAGCATAACCAAAACAAACCAAAACATAAAAATCCTTGTTCATGTACTTGTTCTCTGCAAATGCAAAGGGGAGTGAAATATTTACCCTAAAAACCCTGAACCCTTATTCTTTGTTCTCTTTACTACTGTACTTCTTTCTGATAACTTATCTGTGGTTTCAACTCATGCTAAATAGTACGAGGTCATAGGCCTAATACTTTTCCCTGCCTTTAAAGAGAAAACTAACACATATGTCGTGGTTACATGTAGTTTAAAATTTTACAATAAAAATGAACAAAAAATTTACTCAGTCTAACTTTCTCTCATAACAATTATTCTTGGGTTTACATTACTTCCCCTTTTCACCATGACTAATCATATCTCCAGAAGCAAATAGATTTCATATGAAAATGGTTTGTCAGCATTTGATAATTGCGCATCTTCTACCAACCAAACCCCAAGCATCAGCACGCCGATCTCATCATAGTATACAATCAAAAGACCTTCTCTTCCTGGACCGTAGCTTTGTTACTTCTAACAACTTTTTCAGTATGTGAAATATTGCAGTGTCTATTTAAGTATTGTATTCATTAGCCAAATATATAATACAGGTACTGCTTGAAAGTGCAGGTAGGAAGCTTGGCACAAGGTTTTTTTGTGTTGTAAAAGAAATACGGTAGTTCACATGTAAACAAAGACACTATCCCAACCTAGCCAAACCTTTCCCAAAAAGAGACAGGTCTTTAAAAATAGAACATACCTGTACACAAATAGAAGTAAATAAATAGAAAATACATTTACACATGTATAATATACAGTTTAGTAACCCTCTGACTATCCAGATAACACTTTTTGTTCAAAAAATATATGTTATGTTGACGCAACTTGGTCTCAGCGTACATGTTTGGATGAATTGGCATGGTCGTTCATGGTGTTTTGGTGTGTGAGTGGAGAGTGGTGTACTAGGAGTCATAGTTGCACCACAGCCACAGATCCAAGGTCAGTTCTTTACCCCTCCAGTTACATAAGCTTATGATTTAGTGATTTAGGATCTGTACTATGGGTCCACCTCTACCTTGAGCTCTGGGAACAGAATAGCTGAAGCCTGAATCTTGTCCATCTCATTGAGTAAGTGCAGATATCAGCCCACATCCGGAGAAGAATCCAGTCCATCTTTAAATATGTACATATTGCTGTCGACACCGAATAATTGCAATCACGTGTTGTTATTTTTTGTGCTTTCTACCTACCCACTAGCGTTATGAAATGTTTTGTGTTATGTTCAAGTGTCCTGACTCACTAATAGTGGAATTGTATTAACTAATCAATTAATTCATGTATTACATGTGGCCCAGTCTTCTAGACTCTGATTGGCTGCTCCTAATCCCCCTAGTTCCACATCTCATTGATGATGCTGGAGGTTAAGACGAGGCTGATGTTAAACAAAATCACATCTATGAGCAACCCTCAGGAACCAGAAAGAACATGGTTGTTTTTCACTGTACTGCGCTTGACATGAAAGAGGGATAGTGTATTCCTTCATATAAGTGAGCTTTAGGGAGGAACATTATTAAAAATGGTTGTGTCTGCATTCACAGCACAAGATATACAGCTAATTTGGACCTAATTTGGAGGAATACTTTACCATTTTTATTCAGATGTCCTGTTCATTTCCATTTCTTGATTTGCATGCATTTCAGAGATTATGGTATTGAAAATACTACTTCTGAATGTAAATACTTCTCGCACAGGGCACCATTTGTAAAGGTGTTTGATGATAATATGATCATTCAAATTATAATTCCAATTAGCATGTGCTTGATAAATGCAACACAAAAAGGTATTGTGATTCCCCCAATAATACACACAAATCACACTTATTAGTGGCCTTAGAAGCATTGTTTGATAAATCTGACCCTTGGTTGTTTTAAGAATAATAAGAGAAATATTTGCAATTAGACACTGGGAAACAGTGGTAAACACTGACTATTCATATAGTTGAGAGGAGATATTCAATATTTCTCACTTACTGTAATTGTTGAGTTAGAATAATTATATTCTTACAAGTTAATTCTAAATTCCACCCTTGTGCGGTACCGCTCATATCCTACCAACACTCAAAGTAAGTCATCATGTCTTATCCCTTGTAAATAATGCTTGGGATGGAAAATGGAATGAAGACTTGTGTATTGGACACTGACCTGAGTCAGTACATATGTAAACATACTGCTAATCCTCTCTGTTTGCATTAGCTATCCAAATTCAGATAGAACTGAACACAATAGGACATAGGGTATGCAATGTTCGACAGCCATAGAGCCCTTTTTTATGTAGTAAGCACAATCCAAAACCTCTGACAAAAAGGACATAGCGAAAGGGAAAATAATCTGGGCTTGGATTCGATCTCTGATTGGACTGTTAACGGCATTCCACTGTCCAAACATCATGTGGCATGGAACTGCACTGTTTGGGTTGTGACTGACTGACCTCTTTTTGTATATAAAAATAGACTACTCTGGTTTTAAAATGGGACATAGTAACAATGCATTAAATGTAGGTGTTGACTAAAGCATTTACCGTTTTCTTTTCTTTCCCCCCTTGCCCTCAATGATTAGTGCTTCATATAATATATATTTTTTGGACTATTTCAGAAAACATATTCAAATACTTTTAAACATATTTTTTTCTTAATTTTTCTTTAAAAAGAATATGTTTGATACAGAGTTAATATAGCACTGTCTTTAGTTGTCCATGAATTGTTGTTCTGTACAGATTATGGCACATAGTGGCGTAATTGGCACATTGTTCAATACAGCTCAGCTTTTTCCACTGAGAGCAGATGCTCCAAGTCTCCTAGCTCTCCAAGAAACCTAGTCCCCTTCAAGGTGACGCTGACGTAGATGGTCTTCTCTGGCACATCCAGTAATATAGTTATATATTAACTCTAACTAGATATCTAAATGAACACAGGTCTCTGGAAAATAGTATAGAGTGGCAGCGGTATGGCTGCTCGGTTTGTCATCATTTATAGAAAAATAAATATCTTCATCTGTGTCATTTGAGTCGCTTCTTTCTCTTGGTTGGAAAAGTTTACCAAAGGATCCTGTGGAGAAAAATCTTGACATTAGTAAATAAAATTGTCAGAAGAGCTGTAGAAAACCAATAGCAGTAGTTAAAGCAAAATAAGCATGTGTCAAACTCAACATTGAACACAGTAAATAACCTACAGTATGTTGCGTAACTGCCAGTTGTAAGTACCATGTCACAATGTGCATCTACATTGCAATAACATTGTTTATGCCCATCTAACTACAATGGCTCTCCATGGTTTTTAAGTCTGCAGTGCTGGAAGGAAGAACTGGGGCGTTTTAGTTCTTTCTCTGACTGAGACCAATGTCTGTATAGACGATGGTCTTGGCCCTCTTCCTCCTGCTACTGTTCCTGCAGTCGTTCTATTCCTTTTCAAAGCTGGGTCAATAACAGACGTGTGGCCCCCTGGGCTTTTAGCCACACACTAGCCCAGTGCATGTGTTTAACTTTCACGGTTGGAATTTCAAATGGAGGCAGTCCAGCTTATCATGAAAATATACAGGAAAGTCAAGGGAAAGTTCCCCTTTCCCATAACAAAACATTGAAACAATATTACACTGGCCGCCTGAATGAGGGCCGCAACCCCATAAATGCGTAATATTTTTCATAAAGGCTAGGTTGTCGAAGGGCATGAGTCAAACATAATTGGATTATAATTGCTAATGAATGACCTTTGGTGATCTTGCCGTTAAATACAATTTTCCAGGGCAGTTCATGAAAAATCCTTGCCGAAATAACAACCATATGCCATTTCCCTTCTATTCCCAAACTGGGACACTAACACCACAGTGATCAAGGTTGGGAAGGCTCAGGAAAGGATTTGCGGAGGGGAAAGTGACATAGTACTCACCAGAGCATAAATTCAGGAAGTTTGTTCCATCCACGTGATGTAAAAAAAGCTTCAGATAGTCAGCAGGAGATCTCGAACCACTTCTCTGACACAAAGGCCACAGGAATCAGCTGCCTTTCAGTGGGAGAAGGTCTGTAGGACAAAGGATTGAGACACAAAGATAATGAGAACCTGAGTCCAGGAGACACTATATAGAGGTACTTTGCAAGGAAAACAATACCACTTACAAAAAGAGGATTTACACCATTTAGGGCAAGGACTTTTTCCGAAATATGTGATTATACCAGAAGAAACAACTGTCCCGACTCATAATCAGTGTTGGGGGTAACGCATTACACTAATACTATTACTTTTTTGCGGTAACGAGTAATATAACGGAGTACTGTACCAATTTGAGAAACAATATTACAGTTATTGATCAAAAATACAGTAGGTATCCTATTTCTATTATAGTTATTATATGTGATGATTATTCTGACGTCCTCTCATCAAGTTCCTGTTTACGCACGCATGCTTTTAAAACATTGTTTCTCAGCATGGAAGTACTCCCATTACTTTGATTTGGTAGGATGACAAAATGACAAGAATATAACTGTAAAATGTAAACTGTGCCCAGGAGAGAAACACCTCTCCACTGCTAGAAACGCAATCTCCAATCTCTTGAAGCACCTTCAAAAGCAACACGCCAAGACAAAACCCATAGCGAAAGAACCCCAAGGCCTGACCACTTCTGCTGAAGATGACTGTAGGCCTACCTCATCCAAACAATCAAAGCTTGTTTTGAGGAGGACAGGCTGTGAGAGCTAAACAAGCTTGTAGCTGGGTATGTAGCAGAAATGCTGCCCTTATCCACGGTAGAATACCCCTCTTTTTTGTGTTGCTCATTATTAGGCTACTTGTGTTGGTGTATAGGCCTACATAAGGTTTACATTGTGTGAGGATGCACAACGTTTTGGGGGGTAATGTTTTACTTTTCCCAGGGAGTAATAAGTAAAGTAATTTGTTATTGTTGAAAGAAGTAACGAGTTACAGGTAATATATTTGCTTTTTTGAGTAACGACCCCAACACTGCTCATAATAACCAACCCAAAAGTGAGAGGGAAGCACTTACACAAACAGTGATCAAACTGACCCAGAAACCTAGCGCTGAGAGCAATTTAAAGCCGGCGTACCTATTTCCGTTATAGGTGGTCTTGTATATAGGAGTCTGCTGGATCATCTCGTCTGTGTAGACGGGCACGGCGGTGCGCACACACTCGTGCGAGCACTGCAGGCTGTCGTTGTAGGCGGTGAAGATGTCCACTTTATTGGGCACGCGGGCAGGGGTGAAGTCGGTCAGGTTCTGACAGCTCTCCTCCTGCTGGTGGATCTTCCGCTGATGGCTACTGTGACGGCCATTCCCCGACTGTACACAGCTACAAAAACACGTACCAAAGACAAGAAACAAACATAAAATCATACCTTGTACCACTGTGGATGAGTGGCTCTGGTAAAAGCTTAATTGAAACTTTCAAAAGCAATGTGTTGTGTGTGTGTCAGGAAGTAATTGCAAAGTAAAGGAATCTTTCCTACCAGTTTTTAAGGACAAGCGTAGTTATCAAGGCTGCGATGACCATAATGAGAGACACAGTGATTGTAATAATCTGGTGAACTGCCAGACCTGCAAAGAAAGAAGGACACAAAACACAAAGAAGCGCTTAGTTACGAATGGAACGGTTTTAAAGGCCGGTAGTAATTTGCCATGTTACAGAAAACTAGTAACATTTTAAGGATGTTTTTGAATAACCATATGCGCTCCACATAACACCAAGGGCAATCTACTGAAGGTCAGAGGAAGATATCTGTGAAGGTATTGATCATACTCTCTTCATTATTTAACAGATCTATAAAGTATTCAATCAAAGCCAACCACCTGCATATTAGTTTAGTTATCTTTTTTTGTACAACATTTTTACAACTTCTCCTGAACTGGTGGGAACCTTAAACCTCACTTTGAGTTTCTTAACTCTTCCCTGATTTCCTATAAGTGAATTAAAAGAACTAATACTTTTCACTTGTCAAAACTTAATCTCAGTCTTTACCTCAAAATAACCTATAGTTCAGTTCAAATACAAATGTACATGTTATCCATGCCTAAGCTGTTTTTGATGAACCCAGACAGTTTTTAAGTTCATATTTTGTGTTAGCTATGTTCCAACTCAAAATTGGGGTTATCAACATTCAAAGCAGCATTACTTTCCCGTTACTTTCTCCAATTACAGAAGTTTTTGTAAAAAATATAATAAGCCTAGGATCCTGTAACATATTTAGAATTTTGAAAAAACATCCGCCACAGTATCAATTAATGTGTACCAAGGCGCTAATAAGAACAAACAAAAACATTTGCACATTTCTACAGGGCATATAACATGGTTCACAGTGGTGCCACCTCTCTGCTTATTGTGACACAAACCTCCAACCATGAGTCTCCATCCACCAATCGCAGCCTTGCTTTTGCACAACGCCGAAAAACAGATGCGGACTTCCAGATGTTTTGCTGGTTCGAATAATTCCGTATGACTGAACTACAAAACACTGTATTGTTTTACTAAAACCCTGGAGAACCCTGCAAGGTGCTGATCCCTCAGTTTTGGAGGAATAAGGTAATCACCAGCAATGAGTGGGCCACATGCAGCAGAACGCCAAGTTCTTCATGATGAAAACGTCCTTGCGGGCCTATACATCCAAACCCTCATCAGCCAGGTGATTGTCTGCTGATCCAGTCTAGTTAGTCTTCGGGATAGTTCAAAAGGAGCGGCCACTCAGTCATTGTAAAATGCTAGCTCCCTCATTGTGCATATACATTCCCTTGGATAACAAACTTCTGTGGGCAGGGCACAAAGCAGCCAGGTCAACCTTGGATTAATGATTTCTCTGGCTCTCAGGAATGCCTCCCTTCCTTCGCCACAATCAGTCCCTCTGCAGCAAAGACACATTAACTTATCTGGCAGTCATTTGCATCTTTCTCTCTTGCTCACTCCCCTGCCTCCCTTCCTGGCTGACATCAAGGCTTAAGTTGAAAGTGTGGAGTAATAAATGAACACCTGTCCAAGTTCATGGATAATAGATCATGGATCGATAGTCCACGTCTCCATGGAGAATTGTTTCGTTTTACATTCATGTCGGCATGAAAGGCTTCTCTGGCAGATGTCCAGCTTATACCAAATTCATATCAGGCTGAAGCCCTGGCCATACAAATACAGTCTTAGGTCTCATTATAACCTACTTTTAGGGCAGTGCATTAACAAGACAAGATAATGTCAGATAATGATTCCACTGACACAACCGGGAGACAGTCCAGATGATTCTCTATCCCTGTCCAGAACTGCCAGTTTAAGGGAGAAAAAATTGGTCCTGCTAGCTCAAACGCATTGTGCTCTAGCAGTGAGGCTGAAAAATCACCTTTAGCAGTCACCTTGCTTTAGAGGTGCTGGGTTAGGTTTTGTTTGGAAGAATCAGTGCCAGACAAAGAGAGGGGGAGTGAGAATGGGAAAGAGAGAGAATAAGAGAGGGATAGAAAGAGCTACTGACCCCTGTGTCAGCAGAGTTTTGGGCACACCAAAGCTCCCGGAGAGAAATAAATGAGGTTTTCACCTTCATGGTCTTGACAGTTTGATGAACATGCCATTGACAAGCATGGCATTTTAAGAAAATCTCACTATCTGCCTTTATTAAAGACTACCTAGCCCAGCCCAGAAGGAGAACAATATAAAATAATATCAGCAACAGATGTAAATAGTTTATCAAACACATTGACCTTAACATACATATATACTGTACAGTACCTATGTGTATGCACATACAGTTAATTAAAAAGTAGTGGATAAAAGCCTGTGGCAAAACTCCACAGCCAGTTGATAAAAATCTAGCAGCACTATAACTCATAATTGGCAACAACAACAAAAAACATACTGCCAACCTCGATAATGAGATGGAACACTGACATCAAGCTGAAAACGCTCACCTGTTAAGTCAATGGTACCAGAAGCAAACAGTGGATTTAGTAATGAAGCCATCCACTTTTGAACCAGAAACTGTGTTCTCCCCTATAAATGGACATTGGCTTAGCTTCCCATCACAGGGGACCCTTGACCCTTGCTCAATTTCATAGCCTGGCTATTTGAATTGCTTGTGGGCATCGATTTTAAACTGTTATCAGACCATTTGTGCGGGAACTGCTTTTGAGCGGGTTTGTCCTCCCAAAATTGCCTCAATAACAAAAGCATAACCAACCATTGCCGAGCAAAGGAAAAATATGTGGAACTCAGTTTCTAAGCAAGGAGTTATTTGAAGCTATAAGGCAATCATTCTAAATGGCCATTGAGCATTAAGGCCTAATGCCGCCGTACAGCCCACGTCCGCTAGCAGCATTAAAGCTCATGAAAAATGTGGGAATAGCCCCTATTTGTGAATGGAGATGTTGTGGAGAGCAAGCCAGCCCTCCCTTCCTCCCACCCATTGCAAATGTACGGAATCTGTCCCTCATTTATAATGCATTAAACTTCCTGGAGAGTGTGAGGGTTGACATGCAGTGAGACTTAACCCCCCTATCCCCTCCGCTCTTCCCCGTTGCCCCTCTCCAATCCATCCTCCCAAACGTGGTACCTGAGCGGGGAGGGAAGGGAGAGATGGGGCAGGGGAAACCTTCTGTCGAAGCCTGCTGATGGCTCACAATTGCCAATTAACGCTGATGTCAAAGTGTCAATCTGACCTGATTTCCACTGAGTCACCGAGCAATCTAAAACACTTACAGAAGAAGAGAGGGTGCTTCTGAAGAGAGAGAGAGTAGAGAGAGACGTAGAGAGAGACAGAGAGAGACAGAGAGAGAGAGAGAGAGAGAGAGAGCGCGAGATCAGAGCCAATTATTCCACACACCTTTTCTCCCAATGTCAAAGGCAGCACTGCATAATTCAATCACTCTAGATAGCAAACTTTGACAGTCGAGGAGATTTGGTCAGACTCTTGCGCAAGTTCCAATGATTTTGTTACTTACCAGTAAATGCAGTTGTCATGCATGCCTGTACTTCATTTGGGGACAGTTGGCTATGAAATACTTCTTCTAGTGTTAAAGAGCCACTGAACACAACGATTGGCATGTGTGTCTTTCAATTGCACAATAGAAAAACAAGATTTCAGTCTTGGTGTGTTTCCTGACCGATTCTGCGCAGAATTAATCTAAGATAACTCAAGAAATCTGTGATTTGTTTTTATGGTTTTGCCAAGGATGTTTTAGTTGCGCAATTTTACATCTAATTAAGGTGTTGGTGCAGTATTTCTCAAGGAAAAGAATTTGCAATGTTTTGTCTTATCTAAACAAAGTCGGAGCTGATGGGCAGGTCTGTCTCACTCTCTATGCTATTGGATAGAGAGCAATCACTGCAGCTGTTCACCCCATGTTAGTTGGCAAATGAACATCGTCAAATTAACACCTAAACTTAATTTACCTGTTGTGATGCACGGATGTTTCAAACTTTTAGATGAGGCTGACTTTATGACCAAAATTATCCTACTTACACTTTGTAGTCAATTTTGACAGAACAATTTCTTCATCGAATCAATGCTTTGTATAGGCAGTCACTTTTTAACTTCTTCGGGGTAGGGGGCAGCATTTTCACTTTTGGATAAATAGCATGCCCAAATTCAACTGCCTGCTACTCATCTCCAGAATATAAGATATGCATATTATTAGTAGATTTGGATAGAAAACACTGAAGTTTCTAAAACTGTTTGAATCATGTCTGTGAGTATAACAGACCTTATGTAGCAGGCAAAACCCCGAGGACAAACCATTCAGAATTGTTATTTTTTTGAGGTCACTGTCTTTTCAATGAGATTTCATTGGGACACCAGATTTCTAAGGGACTTGTTTGCAGTTCCTACCGCTTCCACTGGATGTCACCAGTCTTTGGAAATTGGTTGAGGTTATTCCTTTGTGTAATGAAGAAGTACGGCCATTGTAAATGAGGGTCACTTGAAGTAAATTGTTTGAGAGAGGCACATTTCCAAAAAGGTTGTGTCAGTTTGTTTTCTTTTTGTATTGAACACAGATCATCCGTCTTCAAATTGATCGATTATTAACGTTTAAAAATACCTAACGTTGTGTTACAAAAGTAGTTTGAAATGTTTTGGTAAAGTTTACATGTAACTTTTGATATATTTTGTAGTGACGTTGCTCAAGTTGGAAGCTGTGTTTTTCTGGATGAAACGCGCCAAATAAATTGACATTTTGGATATATATCGACGGAATTAATCGAACAAAAGGACCATTTGTGATGTTTATGGGACATATTGGAGTGCCAACAAAAGATTTTCGTCAAAGGTAAGGCATGAATTATATTTTTATTTCTGCGTTTTGTGTCGTGCCTGCAGTGTTGAAATATGCTACTCTCTTTGTTTACTGTTGTGCTATCATCAGATAATAGCATCTTATGCTTTCGCCGAAAAGCCTTTTTGAAATCTGACATGTTGGCTGGATTCACAACGAGTGTAGCTTTAATTTGGTATCTTACATGTTTGATTTTCATATAATTTTATTTGAATATGGCACTCTGTATTTTCCCTGGCTATTGGCCAGGTGGGACGATTGTGTCCCACCCACCCCAGAGAGGTTAAGTACAGAAAGGGGATTGCCACCAACAAGTGGGACTACATAACAGAGAGAAAGTTTTATGAGTGTGATGTATTCAACCGTAATCCCTCGTATATCCTCCCCACTCAATTATCTGACTTGATATTGATGTTTCTTCATGCTGTCTGAATTTGTGTCAAACAAACAAATGACGTGCACTGTGAATATTTGCTGTTAGAGATTGCATTCTAAAATAGGTACACCAACACCTCATATTTCTAGTTGACATTGGGTAAAGGAACAATTTGCTATCTCCTGACCTGTTTGGATGAATAAGGTGTTGGAGTCTAGCTAGCCAATACAGAAACAACAAAAGGTTTTTCAAATGGTCGCTTGCCAGTAGTGCACCTTTTCCTCTCAGAGGAGATGTCAGCCATGAAAGAGCTGAGCATTGGAAACATGAAGTAAAACAGCATCTGTTCATTCTGGCTACTCTTCATCTCCTCTTGGCCGAGTTTCTATAAATCAGAAGGCTCGACTCTGCATGGCTGTCACCAGGCATCAGCATTTAAGTCCAGATTTAACGCTCGGGAAGAAAATTCATTTTTACCCAGCTTATCGAGAGTCAATATAGAGTAATGGTGAGATTATTAGATTGCCATGGTAACCAGTGTGGAAAGTTTATCTCTCTGTGCCTGAAGAGCCTCTCACTCTATTGTAGCCTACACCTCTACAAGGCTCTCAGAGGTCACAATGTAGCATTGGTGGCGTGGCGTTTGCCAAATTTGCATACCTCTTTAAATATAGATACCTAACTGAAGCACTCGAGTACTGTACTTAACGTACATTTTATATGTGCTTCGGGTGGATTCTGGCCTTGCTTATTTAACTGACTGTTCGTTTAACCTCACCTCTTCAGAGTGTGATAACAAGACCTGAATTAGCCGCTGCAGCAGGTTCTATACATTTTCGATGCATTCATCACATTTTTGGTGGGATTTCATTTTTACTTATTGACTCCCACTGCCTCGTTTAACCTCTCGACTTCAGAACGCGATAACGAGACTTGAGCGATCAGCCAGCAGGATGGACGGCAGTTTTAATCATCTCATATCCATAATGAAGCTGACAGCTCCATCTGCGCGGCTTTGAGAGAGCTGAGCGGAGCTAGCACAACATCACCGGGAACAATCAGCCAGCATCTGGAGGCTTAAATCTACTTCACACAGTGGGCCACAGGATCACTAAAGAATAATGATCAGAAAAAGGCACAAGTATTGTCAGAGCCTGTTACTGGGCACCTAGGTGCTTCACTGATATTACATTAAATCTATTTAAATTATATTGGTTACGTACACTTACAGTTGAAGTCGGAAGTTTACATACACTTAGGTTGGAGTCATTAAAACATGTTTTTCAACCACTCCACACATTTATTGTTAACAAACTATAGTTTTGGCAAGTCGGTTAGGACATTACTTTGTGCATGACACAAGTAACTTTTCCAACAATTGTTTACAGACAGATTATTTCACTTATAATTCATTGTATCACAACTCCAGTGGGTCAGAAGTTTACATCCACTGTTGACTGTGCATTTAAACAGCTTGGAAAATTCCAGAAAATGATGTCATGGCTTTAGAAGCTTCTGATAGGCTAATTGACATCATTTGAGCCAATTGGAGGTGTACCTGTGGATGTAGTTCAAGGCCTAGCTTCAAACTCAGTGCCTCTTTGCTTGCTATCATGAGAAAATAAAAAGAAATCAGCCAAGACCTCAGAAAAAAAATTGTAGACCTCCACAAGTCTGGTTCATCCTTGGGAGCAAATTCCAAACGCCTGAAGGTACCACGTTCATCTGCACAAACAATAGTACGCAAGTATAAACACCATGGGACCACGCAGCCGTCATACCGCTCTGGTAGGAGACGCGTTCTGTCTCCTAGAGATGAACGTACTTTGGTGCGAAATGTGCAAATCAATCCAAGAACAACAGCAAAGGACCTTGTGAAGATACTGGACGAAACAGGTACAAAAGTATCTATATCCGCAGTAAAATGAGTCCTATATCGACATAACCTGAAATTCTGCTCAGCAAGGAAGAAGCCACTGCTCCAAAACCGCCATAAAAAAATAGACTACGGTTTGCAACTGTACATGGGGACAAAGATCGTACTTTTTGGAGTAATGTCCTCTGGTCTGATGAAACACAAATATAACTGTTTGGCCATAATGACCATCGTTATGTTTGGAGGAAAAAGGGGGAGGCTTGCAAGCTGAAGAACATCATCCCAACCGTGAAGCATTGGGGTGGCAGCATCATGTTGTGGAGGTGCTTTGCTGCAGGAGGGACTGGTGCACTTCACAAAATAGATGGCATCATGAGGATGGAAAATTATGTGGATATATTGAATCAATATCTCAAGACATCAGTCAGGAAGTTAAAGCTTGGTCGCAAATGGGTCTTCCAAATGGACAATGACCCCAAGCATACTTCCAAAGTTGTGGCAAAATGGCTTAAGGACAACAAAGTCAAGGTATTGGAGTGGCCATCACAAAGCCCTGACCTCAATCCTATGGAATATTTGTGGGCAGAATTGAAAAAGCGTGTGTGAGCAAAGAGGCCTTACAAACCTGACTCAGTTACTCCAGCTCTGTCAGGAGGAATGGGTCAAAATTCTCCCAACTTATTGTGGGAAGCTTGTGGAAGGCTACCCGAATTGTTTGACCCAAGTTTAACAATTTAAAGGCAATGCTACCAAATACTAATTGAGTGTATGTAAATTTTGACCCACTGAGAATGCGATGAAAGAAATAAAAGCTGAAATAAATCATTCTCTCTACTATTATTCTGACATTTCACATTCTTAAAATAAAGTGGTGATCCTAACTGATCTAAGACAGGGAATTTTAACTAGGATTAAATGTCAGGAATTGTGAAAAACTGAGTTTAACTGTATTTGGCTAAGGTGTATATAAACTTCCAACTTCAACTGTATTTTTCAGATGTTTTTGCGGGTGTAGCAAAATGCTTATTTTCCTAGCTCCAATAATGCAGCAATACCTAATAATACAAAACAATACACGCAAATCCCCAAAATAATACGAAATATATAACTATTAGAATGAGCATTGTCAGAGCCTGGAATATAAATATATACAGTGCATGTATATGATTGTGTGTATAGACATGGACAGTATATGAACAGTAAAGGTGTCTACAGAAGTAGTTACAGAGCCAGAATACAGTATATACATATGAAGTGGGTAAAACAATATGTAAACATTATTAAGGTGACCAGTGCCAATGACGTAAGGACTGGCTGATTTCCAACTTCTCACTGTGTAAAGCAGGGAGACGCACTCTCGCCCACTTTATTTCCAGTACATGTTAATGATTTAGCCCTACAAATCAAACATGTTGAAGTTGTGGATATATTCCTGGGCATCTTGTTGTATGCTGCTGACATAGTTCTCCTTGCAGAAACTGAAGATGACCTCCAGAATATGTTGAATATTGTTAATTGATGGTGTAATAAATGGAGACTAGCGTTAAATCAAGAGAAGACCCAGATTGATCATTTCATAAAGAAGGGAGTGCAGAGAAGTGCACACAACTTTTGTTTTGGTACAACCCCATTATTCTACACTGTGCTCTATAAATACCTTGGTTTCACTCTGGATGAACACATGACCTTTAGATCACTGGTAGATTCTGCAGGCAGAGCATTGGGGTCTACCTTTAGGTCTACCTATGTAAGGATCTTGGTTAATGTGCTTATTCTCAGCTGTATAAATCCTGTGTGTGTCCGGTGATGGACTACGCTGCTGGGGTATGAGGATCCAAAGTGCGTACTAATTGTAACAATGTTTGAAACCGAGCAATCTGCTGCCTTCTTGGTGTGCACAAAGTGACTCCAAACCTGGCCATCTGTGGAGATATGGGTTGGGAACCATGTGTGATTAGGCAAAAAGGTGGAACATACTGATAAATATGCCAGAACACAGAATCACAAAAAAGTGACCTTAGTCATAGCTATTCATGAGCCAGAAAATTGTTATACATTTTTTGTGAAACTGATTTGCAGTATATATTCAGGAACAAATTACAGTGGTTGCTCAACAAAAAGTTTTAAGATTATGCTGCGGGACTTGTGGTTTAGTACAGTACCCTGCGTCACTACTTCATTGCTCCAGACCAGCGCAAGGGGGAGTTAGAGCACTGATTATGCTTTTGGGTCCCAAGGCGCTACTGTGTCTCTAACTGTCAATGAATGGGTGACATAAACCTAAATAGAAACTGATAATTGTGCACGGCTTCAGTATTACTAACCAAAACTGTTGTTACACTAAGAGAAACTTAGACTACAATTAGGGTGTGGAAATGTTAGATTTATTTTGCTCTTACTGTAGTTCTGTAGCCTACTCCCGACCAGTCATGTTGTACAGCGCCTGAGAGCCGGTCTAAGACACTGCATCGCAGTGCAAGCTATGTTGCTACAGATGCTGGTTCAATATCTGTGCTGGCCTTGACTGGGAGACCCATGAGATGACTGTAGGTTTTTGGTTTCTGTCCCTCTAAAAACAGAATCATTCTAAATAACAAACTATCTGTCACGCCCTGACCTTAGTTATCTTTGTTTTCTTTATTATTTTGGTTAGGTCAGGGTGTGACGAGGGTGGTATGTGTGTTTTTGTTTTGTCTAGGGTTTTGGGTATGTCTAGGTGTGTGTGTGTAGTCTAGGCATTATGTAGGTCTATGGTGGCCTAGATTGGTTCCCAATCAGAGGCAGCTGTTTATCGTTGTCTCTGATTGGGGATCCTAATTAGGTTGCCATTTTCCAGTTTGGTTGGTGGGTGATTGTCTATGAGATGTTGCATCTCTGCCATCGTTATACTTAGCTTCACGTTCGTTTTGTTGTTTTGTATTAGTTTGTTAAGTGTTCTTCGTTTCATTAAAGAAGATGTATTCACATCACGCTGCGCTTTGGTTTCCTCACTACGACGAACGTGACACTGGCTTTATTTACAAATTAGTAGCAATGTCTCACCCCATGTTCAAGAATGGCCTTTTTCTTGCTCATTTTACGTTATTTGAAAACAAAATAATATCCAAAATATTGTTATTTCTTAAACAAAGCGATTATTATTATTAATTTAGAATTATAAACTCATCAAAAAACGAAACGTCCCTTTTTCAGGACCCTGTCGTTCAAAGATAATTAATTCATGTGGAAATGTTATGCACTTAATATTGTAGCCTACTCTCGACCGTCACGTTGTACAGTGCCATATTTTCAGTTTCATCCTAACGGAAACCCTGAGGGTTTTTCATTTTTCTTGGAATAGAAACAACATAATATTAATCATATTAATTAAGCAACATTTCTTAAAATCAGTCCCATATACTATGTTCTTACAAAAAAAGTTTTTAAATTCTCTAGCACAGCCACTATTGAAGGCAATCAAATGCTTCTCAAAGATCCCTCTGGTGGTCAAACTAGCTCTAACTAGCTTTAGTGGTTACAATTTAAGTATGCTCTCTCTCTAATTCTCTCTTTCTTTCTCTCTGTCGGAGGACCTGAGCCCTAGGACCATGCCTCAGGACTACCTGGCATGATGACTCCTTGCTGTCCCCAGTCCACCTGGCCGTGCTGCTGCTCCAGTTTCAACTGTTCTGCCTGCGGCTATGGAACCCTGACCTGTTCGCCGGACGTGCTACCTGTCCCAGACCTGCTGTTTTCAACTCTCTAGAGACAGCAGGAGCGGTAGAGATACTCTTAATGATTGGCTATGAAAAGCCAACTGACATTTATTCCTGAGGTGCTGACTTGCTACACCCTCGACAACTACTGTGATTATTATTATTTGACCATGCTGGTAATTTATGAACATTTGAACATCTTGGCCATGTTCTGTTATAATCTCCACCCGGCACAGCCAGAAGAGGACTGGCCACCCCTCATAGCCTGGTTCCTCTCTAGGTTTCTTCCTAGGTTTTGGCCTTTCTAGGGAGTTTTTCCTAGCCACTTTGCTTCTACACCTGCATTGCTTGCTGTTTGGGGTTTTAGGCTGGGTTTCTGTACAGCACTTTGAGATATCAGCTGATGTAAGAAGGGAAGATATATTTGATTTGATTTGATACTGTGGTGTTAACCAAATCAAGGACACACATTTTCTGATCTACAAGGAAAAATGGGCAGTTATTTGTTTTAAACCTAAACTTAGAACATACACTCTTCAACTATAAGGTACGTTTTTGAGCTCTCCTAGATTTGCCATTGAGGAACATAAGCATGCTGGTAGTTTTCTGTTTCGAACACAGCCCTGCATCCCCACCAACACACAATTTCTGTTGTTGTTTACGTAATCCAAAAACATTCCATTATAAATTGCAAAACAGGTCAGGTGGGCATAATTTCAAAGCTTATTCTATTGCCTACATGGCTAGCTAAGTTATAAAATATGATCTTACAGTGTTAGGCTTTCAAACTAACAGATTGTAACTTTGGTGCACATAGAATGGAGTCATGAGTGCGTGTTCCGCACAGTCTGAGAAAATTCAGCTGAATAGGTCTGGATGGGGCTGGGTTCATATGAAGTGAAACATCTGTACCACTGGGTCAACGCTAAAAGTTAAGATACAGTCTACTGTAGAAGTATGGCCGTTTCCCATTTCACTATGCCAAACAGTGCCTTCAGAAAGTATTCACACCAATTTTCAACATTTTGTTGTGTAACAGCCTGAATGTAAAATGTATTACATTGAAATGTTGTGTTACTGGTCTACACACAATACCCCATAATGTCGAAGTGGAATTGTCTTTTGAGATGTATTTTTTTTGTTAAAAATGAAAAGCTAAAATGTCTTGAGTGAATAAGTATTCAACCCTTATGATATGGCAAGCCTAGATAAGTTAATGAGTTTAAATGTGCTTAACAAGTCACATACACTATTAAGTTGCATGGACTCCCTCTGAGTGCAATAATAGTGTTTAACATTATTTTTGAATGATTACCTCATCTCTGTACACCACACATAAATTATCTGTAAGGTCCCTCAGTCGAGCAGTGAATATCAAACACAGATTCAACCACAAAGACCAGGGAGTTTTTCAAATGCCTGCAAGGAAATAACAAAAGCATACATTGAATATCTTTTTGAGCATGGTGAAGTTATTAATTACACTTTGGATGGTGTATCAATACACCCAGTCACTATGAAGATACAGGCGTCCGTCCTTCCTAACTCAGTTGCCGGAGAGGAAGGAAACCACTGAGGGATTTAACCAGGATGCCAATGGTGACTTTAAAACAGTTACAGAGTTTAATGGCTTTGATAGGAAAACACTGAGGGTTTACTAACCTAAATGACAGCGAGAAAAGAAGTAAGCCTGTACTGAATTAAAATATTCCAAAACATGCATCCTCTTTGCAATAAGGCACTAAATCAAAACTGCAAGAAATGTGGAAAACAAATGAACTTTATGTCCTGAATACAAAGCATTATGTTTGGGGAAAATCCAACACAACACATCACTGAGTACCACTCTTCATATTTTTAAGCATGGTGGTGGCTGCATCATGTTATGGGTATGCTTGTCATCGGCAAGGATTAGGGAGTTTTTTAGGATATGTTAGCAGTTGAAGTCCAAAGCAAATCAGGGGGAGAAAAATAGATGTATCTGAGAAGGCAAATCATAGATGTTATGCTGGGAGGTGGATGTTCAGCCTCCCCTGTCCTCAGCTTTTCTCCACAGAACAAAGGAACAGGATGCCATTTATAACCCCCCACCCTAGCCTGGGGTTGACCAATCAGAAGTCCTTGCAGTGCACCTGGGCCAATGGCCAAATAACAATAATAAGTATCCTGCTCCAGACTCAATGTACAGACCAATGAAAACGTGGCACATGTAGCTCTGAGTACAGGACTGACATTCCACAGATTCTGAACAGGTGTTGAACTGAAGACCAATTATTTACATTGACAATTCCCTATTGACCATTAGTACTCTCGTCCTCTCATCCTCTGCGTTGTGTATTTATCTTCAAAATATTATTATAGATAAAACGAAACAGAATAGAGCTAAGCACAGGCAAAATCCTAGAGGAAAACATGGTTCACTCTGCTTTCCAACAGACACTGGGAGACAAATTAATCTTTCAGCAGGACAATAATCTAAAACACAAAGCCAAATATACACTGGAGTTTCTTACCAAGATGACGTTGAATGTTCTTGAGTGGCCGAGTAACAGTTTTGACTTCAATAAGCTTAAAAATCGATAGCAAGACTTGAAAATGGCTGTCTAGCAATGATCAACAACCAACTTGACAGAGCTTGAAGAATTTGAAACATAATAATGTGCAAATATTGTACAATCCAGGTGTGCAAAGCTCTTAGAGACTTACCCAGAAACACTCACAGCTGTAATTGCTGCCAAAGGTGATTCTAACATGTATTTCAATAAATGTGCAAAATTTCTAAAAACATGTGTTCACTTTGTCATTATGGGGTATTGTGTGTAGATTAGTGAGAAAACAAATATATTTAATCCATTCTGAATTCAGTCTGTAACAACAAAATGTGGAACAAGTCAAGGGGTATGAATACTTTCTGAAGGCACTGTATGTTCAATGACATCCTACTGTATAGTTATTTATTGGCATTTACCACATCTGGCCAAATGTCCATAAACCACAATGTCTTGAGATGTTTTAACACTTGTACAGTTTAGTGGTCAATATATTCCAGCGGACCCTTTGGTTGCCCTCTGCAGTGGGAACGTGATTGTATGACATTCATGTAAATCTACCCAATGGGAAATGTCAGTTAACATAGTTCTAGGTCATACATAATTAAACATGACTCTGGTTTTACTGCCACCTGCATAGTCCATTAAAGAAGCCAAGCATCTTCGTTGATTTCATTAAATGGTAAATCTAATGTGCATAGCCAGTCAACTTCATGTGTTCGCGGCATGGAGAGACTTCACCATAAAATCACACATTGCTTTTGTACATCAAACGGACAGTAATTTTCGGTAACAACATTTAATATGGGATCAATATGGGATCAACAATATGGGATCAACATTTGCAAATGTATTTGCAAATGTAAATCACCAATCCATAAATGTAAATCGCTATCCACAAATGCAATTCACTATCAACAAACAAACACCATTTGATTTGTATATGTAAATCGAGGGCCTTAAGTAAAATGACTGGCATAAAGATTTGCACATAGGAGAGATATGCACAAACATGACAGATATGGCAAACCTGCAGCTCCATATTTGGAAGCGCTTAGGTCACCTGACTTTTGGCAGGGATTTTACGACTACAAATCGCTTTCTATCGTAATAACTTTTTTTCTTTGTGGGAGAACTTCTTGTCTACATGTGAGAACTTCTTGTCTTTTTCTTGTCGTCAAATCCCTACCAAAAGACAGGTGTAATAACTTCCAAATATGGAGTTGCAGGTTTGCCATATCTGTCATGTTTGTGCATATCTCTCCTATGTGCAAATCTTTATGGCAGTCATTTTACTTAAGGCCCTCGGTTTTTCTTATTTTTTAAATATTTTCTACACTGTAAAATAATAATGAAGACATCAAAACTATGAAATAACACATATGGAATCATGTAGTACCCCAAAAAGTGTTAAAAAAAACAAAATATTATTCAAAGTAGCCACCCTTTGCCTTGATGACAGTCTTGGCATTCTCTCAACCAGCTTCATGAGGTGAGAATGAATTTCAATTAACAGGTGTGCCTTGTTCAAAGTTAATTTGTGGAATTTCTTTCTTTCTTAATGCGTTTGAGCCAATCAGTTGTGTTGTGACAAGGTAGGGGTGGTATACAGAAGATAGCCCTATTTGGTAAAGTCCATATTATGGCAAGAACAGCTCAAATAAGCAAAGAGAAACGACAGTCCATCATTACTTTAAGACATGAAGGTCAGTCAATTCTGAAAATGTCCAGAACTTTTAAAGTTTCTTCAAGTGGAGTCGCAAAAACCATCAAGCGCTATGATGAAACTAGCTCTCATGAGAACCGCCACAGGAAAGGAAGACCCAGAGTTGCCTCTGCTGCAGAGGATATGTTCATTAGAGTTAACTGCACCTCAGATTGCAGCCCAAATAAATTCTTCACAGAGTTCAAGTAACAGACACATCTCAACATCAACTGTTCATAGGAGACTGCGTGAATCAGGCCTTCGTGGTTGAATTGCTGCAAAGAAACCACTAGTAAAGGACACCAAAAATAAGAAGAGACTTGCTTTGGCCAAGAAACACAAGCAATGGACATTAGACTGGTGGAAATCTGTCCTTTGGTCTGATGGGTCCAAATTTGAGATTTTTGGTTCCAACCGCCGTGTCTTTGTGAGGCGCAGAGTAGGTGAACAGATGATCTCCGTATGTGTGGTTCCCACCGTGAAGCACGGAGGAGGTGTGATGGTGTGGGGTTGCTTTGCTGTGGACACTGTCAGTGATTTATTTAGAATTCAAGGCACACTTAACAGCATGGCTACCACAGCATTCTGCAGCGATACGCCATCCCATCTGGTTTGCACTTAGTAGGACTATCATTTATTTTTCAACAGGACAATGAACCAACACACCTCCAGGCCTTATAAGGGCTATTTAACCAAGAACGAGAGTGATGAAGTGCTGCATCAGATGACCTGGCCTCCACAATCACCCGACCTCAACCCAACTGAGATGGTTTGAGAAGAGTTGGACCGCAGAGTGAAGGAAAAGCAGCCAACAAGTGCTCAGCATATGTGGGAACTTCTTCAAGATGGTTGGAAAAGCATTCCTCATGAAGCTGGTTGAGAGAATGATAAGAGTGTGCAAAGCTGTCATCAGGCAAAATGTGGTTACTTTGAAGAATATAAAATATTTGATTTGTTTAACACTTACTACATGATTCCATATTTGTTAAATCATAGTTTTGAAGTCTTCACTATTATTCTACAATGTAGAAAATAGTAAAAATAAAGAAAAACCCTTGACTGTCACTGTATATTTAATTATACCATGGTACCACAAGCATGTGGTAAGAACAATTTAACAATACTCTATCTGCAAATCACAATATATTTAACACTTTCAAAACAGTAATACAATGCCCGTATAAACTAATAGACCTATAGTGCCTATCATAAGAAATCACCCCGCTTGGATTTCTTTCACATTTTGTTGCGTTACAAAGTGGGATTGAAATGGATTTAATTGTGATTAATTGTCACTGATCTACACAAAATACTCCATAATGTCAAAGTGAAATGGACATTCTATGAATGTTTACAAAATTAACAAAAAATAAATAAATAAAATGTATTGGTTATAGTGTATCAGTATTCACCCCCATTGTTATGGCAAGCCTAGATAAGTTTGGGAGTAGAAATTTGGGGGGGGGGGGGGGTCACTACAAAGTCACTACAAAGATACTGGCATCCTTCCAAACTGAGTTGCATGAGGCCAATGGTGATTTTAAAAAAGTATGAGTTTAATGACTGTGATAGGAGAAAACTGAGAATGGATAAACAATATTGTAGTTACTCTACAATACTAATCTAAGCCTGCACAGAATAAAAGTAGTTCATAACATGCATCCTTTTTGCATCAAAGCACTTAAGTAAAACTGCAAAAAATGTAACAAAGGAATTAACTTTTTGTCCTAAATACAAATTGTTCAAAATACATCACTCAGTACAATTCTCCATATTTTCAAGCATGGAGGTGGCTGCATCCTGTTATGGGTATGCTTGTCATCATCAAGGACTGAGGAGTTTTTCAAGATAAAAAAAATAATGGAATGGAGCTAAGCACAGGTAAAACCGTAAAGGAAAGCCTGGTTCAGTCTGCTTTCCACCAGAGACTGGGAAATGATCTAATGACAAGACTTGAAAATGGCTGTCTACCAACCATCAACAACCAAGTTGACAAAGCTTGAAGAATATTTAAAATAATAACGTGCACATATTGCACAATCCAGGTGTGCAAAGCTCAGAGACTTACCCAAATAGACTCGCAGCTGTAATCGCTGCCAAAGTGTTTCAAGAATGTATTGACTAATGGGGGTGAATACTTAAGATACATTTATTTTTTATTTTTCCATTTCTTTTTTCCCATTTAGAATTTTTCTAGCACTTTGACATTAAAGAATTTTGTGTGGATCGTTGACAAAAAAATACAATTAAATCCATTTTAATCCCACAATAAAATGTTAAGAAATCTAAGGGGTGAATACTTACGATAGGCAATGTAACTACAGAGGTATAAACATGGCATATGCCTATTCTGAAACCAAAAACTGCTGAATAAAACAAAACAGATTGCTCTGAGTCATAGCTCCTCTAAATTCAGGGGAAAGATTAAGTGTCCTAAAATAATAATTGGCCGATGGTTAGGGAAGATGTGCTTTGAATAGTTGAACAATTTTGAGGGGCCCATCCCTCTCAATACCCTAGATATGTCAAAAGGAGAACACTTACATCACTGAATGATATTTCACTTATTTTACACAAATATTCAACACATTCTTTACTTATCTGTCCCAGACAACGGCAATTCGTGCCAAAATCTTGCTTCAAACAGTTAGCAATGGGTGTATAATAACGTGATGCACTCCTGCTGTCTTCCTGACTAGCCTTGACACGCCAAATCCAGCTGCACTTAAAACAGGATAGAAATACAGATGAATGACTTTGAAATTGCATGATAGAAAACATAGGAAAGGAGTTTTACCTGGTGTGTCTCCATATGGCTTTGGTGGTTTGACAGTCTCCCCTAAACTGACGCTGGCCTTGGTGGTGCTCAGCCTCCTAGGGTGTGGGGTGGTCACCACCGCGAACGTCCTCTGGGGGCTCTTGGTGGTGGTGGTAGTGGTGGTGGCCACGGTAGTGGTCAAGGCCTTGGTGGACAGCGTGGAGTTGGCCGCCGTTTTCCCCTCACCATCGTCAAAGTTGTCCTCCGTCCCTGTGGGTCCCCAGTCGATATATCCGGCCACCGTCGTGGTCCTGCCATCCTGAGATTTGTCGTCGGCGTCCCATTTCAGCTGTCTCCGAGCCCTCCGTAACAACCTCACCACGTCTGTTTTGCTCCCCCTGGGGAGACCTACCGCTGCTGCCGAATCCCATGCCTCGGTCGATGTGTATTTCCATCGGCACTCCTTACATGGCTGTCCTTTGTGTGCCAGTCTCCTGTACTTTTGACCCCTGACCTTTAGCACTGGCCCTCCCCTGCTGTCTGGCAGTGGAACGGGGTTGAGGAGCCGGTGCGCCAGAGTGCTCACAGTCCTCCAATGGAGAATGTTGGGAGTATCCCAGAGGGGCGCCGAGTGGGGCCGGGGGCGAGGCACAGGTTTGGGGATGAGCTTGATCCCCAGGCCCTGACTGAGGGGGCTACACAGGGAGAAATCCAGGGTGAGGTGGGTCATGGCCAGGAGGATCCACACCTGACGCCCTAGACAGCTCCCCGGCCGTAGAGCAGACATCGGACTGGGGAGAAAAGGAGAGAGGCCATTTTAGATTTGGCGTCGGTGCACATTTTAAACCAAAAGGGATAGTCGTAGTTTTGTAGATGAAGGGTTGGTTTCCCAGACATGCATTACGCCTAATCCTAGACTAATAGCACTTTAGGCATAATCTAGGACTAATCTACATCAGAAAGCCATCCAAGAGTGTTTTCTAACTGTGATGGCATCACAGAAGAACGTTGATGGAGGTCTAGTCACCTACACAATGAAACAAATATCGATGTAACATTGTGTACGGTCCGCATCTGCATTCCAGACAGACCTGATTCTCCTCTTAGGCAAAATTCTGCTCTCTGACTAACTAAACTCTGGCAAATTGAGCACCTGAAATGACAAAGGTCAGACACTAAATAAATAGTGTTATACATTTTCAAAGATTAAGGCTTTAAAATATTGCTTTGTGCTGTCAAATGCAGCAAGGATTTATCCTTGATTTTACAGGTTTACTTCTTCAATCCAGTCATTGATCAACTGTAAAAAAAAAGGTGGTCAGGCCTAGTTTAGCTGATCATAATATTCAGCATAGATGTCATCTTGATTCCCGAGGGGCAATTAGATTATGCTGCGAGATAGCACTGAAGGGTGTCATATAATATAAAGTCAGAATTAGACATGGCTTGATGTGAGTACGATATTGAATATGAAAACTTAAAGGTAGACTCAGAGACACGACATCAGCATGCACAGCGGGGCCACTTCCTGTTTATAAAATATCAACAACAACAGACTTCAAAAGAGGGCTCAGTGGTAGTATTGGCAGATTAAATGTTTTTGCTGTTATTGATATCTATAAACAGGACATCGCCCCAATACTACATTTAACATTGGAAGGAATACATTCTTTATCACTTTAGTCATCATTATCATCACCATTAAAACTCTCAAACAAACATTTAAACACCTGTTAAATGTTACCCTGTTTCCAAATCATCCACTGATAGATATCTGTAAACAGGACACTGTCCCATAAGCACTAACATGTGAAGTTCATAAGAGCACATCAAATTTGGTGTCAAATGAAAGCTAAGAGTCTATACTTAAGAAAAGGCATATATACATTTTTCAACCATTTTCCATCCTAAACAATTTAATAATTTAATTCTGATCAAACAGATGGAAAAGGGGTCATAAAGTCTTTAAAGGCATTACAAATACATCAAAACACAAACATGTTGAAGTAAAGACCCCTGCCAACTAATATCAACACTTATATTTCGTTTTTCAGTTATTATTCGATTTTGATTTGATTTATTAGGATCAAATCAAATTTCATTGGTCACATACACGTGTTTAGCAGATGCTATTGTGGGTGTAGCGAAATGCTTGTAAATCCCCATTAGCCGACGCCAATGGCAACAGCTAGTCTTACCGGCGTCCGACACATAACGAAAAAGACATTACAGACAAAATACTTTATAATTGACATATATTTAACAACATTAACATGTAGTATGTGTGTGCATCTATCAGTTACACATGCATGTCAGTACATACAACAAGTCGGTCACATGGGGGAGAGGCGTTGCTTTATTTGTTTTTTTAAACCAGGTTTGCTGTTCACTTGCGCTTTATAAGATGGAAGGGAGTTCCATGCACTCGTGGCTCTGTATAATACTGTAGGTTTCCTTGAATTGGTTCTGGACCTGGGGACTGTGAAAAGACCCTTGGTGGCATGTCTGATGGTGCTGTGTGTAAATTGACTATGCAAACAATTTGGAATTTCTAACACATTAATGTTTCTTAGAAAAACAAGAAGTGGCACAGTCAGTCTTTCCTCAACTAAAACCAAAAGAGAGACTCGCATGCATATTATTAATATTAGCCCACTGATTACAATGAAGAGCAAGACGTGTCGCTCTGTTCTGGGCCAGCAGCAGCTTTCTTTGCAGCAATTGACCATATGACTGTACAATATATCAAGATAAGATAAAACTAGAGCCTTCAGGACTTGCTTTGTGGAGTGTGGTGTCAAAAAAGCAGAGCATCTATTATTACGGACAGACCTCTCCCCATCTTTAAAACCATTGAATCCATATGTTTTTACCATGACAATTTACAAACTAAGGTAACACCAAGTAATTTAGTCTCCTCGATATGTTCAACAGCCACACCATTCATTACCAGGTTCAGGTCTAGAACCTACGGAATAGTTTGTACCAAATACAATGCTCTTAGTGTTAGAGATGTTCAGGACCAGTGTATTACTGGCCACCCAATCCAAAACAGACTGCAACTCTTTGTTAAGGGTTTCAGTGACTTCATTAGCTGTGGTTGCTGATGTGTATATGGTTGAATCATCAGCATACATGGACACACATGCTTGGTTAATGCCAGTTGCAGGACATTGGTAAACATAGAATAGAGTAGCGGACCTAGAGAGCTGTCGTGCGGTACACCACACTTTACAAGCCTTCTGTAAGTTTAGGAAATATGTGACTCATTTCAGGAAACTAGGCGTATGTCGCACGTCACTACTTCACAGGAGCAGCATTTGAACGTATACATTTATTTTTGAAGAAAATTGTTTTGTGCAGAAATGCCTTCTGGAACATATGAATTTTTATGTGCTTTAATAACAAACTTGTATTCCATGAATTCCATACAATTGTTAAATTATGAGCCTAGTTGGTTTAGCCATGGAAAAAGCCAGGAACCTTCCCACTAGCCATGATTGGCTGAACTAATGTATGAGCAGGACATGCCAGGAGATGAGTTTGGATTGGTCTGCCATGTAGAACGCTTCTGTCTTTAACGTGAGCTGTTCAGTAAGTGTTGACAGTCCTTTCTACTGTGCCGTTTTTGAAAAGATATAACGATAGCCATCAAGAACTACAAAAGTTTTGCTACTTTTCTCAACAACATTAATACCCTGAATTTAGCAGGCGCTATCGACAGATCAGTAGGAAAAAGTGATGGGCTACTTTCTTTACACACCACGGTCAGTGTGAACCGAAGTGACTTGACACAAAGCTGGCCAAACAAGATGTAGCTACAAAAAATATTGAATTCAATGGTTCCAGTCTGCCATGAAGCGTTCATCCATGTACACGGGTAAGAGTCTAGCTACATTTTCCAGATACGTTTTTAATTTTGTCAGAAAGTAATTTTTATTGCAAGTTAAAGCATACTGTTAGTTAGCAAACTTTAGTTTTCTGGCTTGCTAGCTAAGGTTACGTGTATGATCTGTGTAGTAATATTATTCAAATCAGAAATCCATTTGCATTGCTAGTTATAGCCTAATATTATCTAGTTAACATTGAACCGAGTTTCTTAGATTTAGCTACCTGCAGATTCATACTACAGCTATGACAATGTTTGTATTTGTAGTAGTATGAGTTGGGGTTATGCCAGTTCATTGATTAGCTAGCTAGCTACCTAGCTACCTAGCTAGCTACCTAGCTACATGTCTAAACAAAAGACTCCACTTCGGCCGTAATATTACATGACCCATCAAATTAGCAGGTGTGTCTGGTGGTGGTTACGGCCATTGATTGTATTTCATGAGCATGTGTACATGTCTAGACAATAGTGACCCATCCACTTAGCTAGATGTGGGTGAGGGGTGGTTATAGCATTTCCTTCACATGACCCATCAATTTAGACAAGTGTGTCGGGTAAGCATCATCTAATAACGATAAAATATTTATAAAATATTTTTATCTGGACACTTTCTATTTTTGATATTGCTACTATGCAAGTAATATCACTGTACCGTTTATACCTTCTGTATCCTGTGCATGTGACAAATAAACTTGTTTTACTATAGTGTGTGTTTACCACATGGCCTCACATTTACCATATGTGAATACTTAAAGAGATAGGTGGGACTAAGGCTTAAGTGGGTGTGAACGGTGCTGAATGGGTGTAGACAAAGAAGATCTCTCCAGTACAGTGGCTTGCGAAAGTATTCACACCCCATTGGCATTTTCCTATTTTGTTGCCTTACAACCTGGAATTAAAATACATTTCTTGGGGGGGTTTGTATCATTTGATTTACACAACATGCCTACCACTTTTGAAGATGCAAAATATTTTACATTGTGAAACAAACAAGAAATAAGACAAAAAAACTGAAAACTTGAGCTTGCATAACTATTCACCCCCTCAAAGTCAATACTTTGTAGAGCCACCTTTTGCAGCAATTACAGCTGCAAGTCTCTTGGGGTATGTCTCTATAAGCTTGGCACATCTAGCCACTGGGATTTTTGCCCATTCTTCAAGGCAAAACTGCTCCAGCTCCTTCAAGTTGGATGGGTTCTGCTGGTGTACAGCAATCTTTAAGTCATACCACAGATTCTCAACTGGATTGAGGTCTGGGCTTTGACTAGGCCATTCCAAGACATTAAAATGTTTCCCCTTATTAAACCACTCAAGCGTTGCTTTAGCAGTATGCTTAGGGTCATTATCCTGCTAGAAGGTGAACCTCCATCCCAGTCTCAAATCTCTGGAAGACTGAAACAGGTTTCCCTCAAAAATTTCCTTGTATTTAGCGCCATCATTCCTTCAATTCTGACCAGTTTCCCAGTCCCTGCCGATGAAAAACATCCCCACAGCATGATGCTGCCACCACCATGCTTCACTATGGGGATGGTATTCTCGGGGTGATGAGAGGTGTTGGGTTTGCGCCAGACATAGCGTTTTTCTTGATGGCCAAAAAGCTCAATTTTATTCTCATCTGACCAGAGTACCTTCTTCAAAATGTTTGGGGAGTCTCCCACATGCCTTTTGGCAAACACCAAACATGTTTGCTTATTTTTTCCTGGCCACGCTTCTGTAAAGCCCAGCTCTGTGGAGTGTACGGCTTAAAGTGGTCCTATGGACAGATACTCCAATCGTGGAGCTTTGCAGCTCCTTCAGGGTTATCTTTGGTCTCTTTGTTGCCTTTCTGATTAATGCCCTCCTTGCATGGTCTGTGAGTTTTGGTGGGTGGCTCTCTGTTGGCAGGTTTGTTGTGGTGCCATATTCTTTCCATTTTTTAATAATGGATTTAATGGTGCGCCGTGGGATGTTCAAAGTTTCGAATATTTTTTTATAACCCAACCCTGATCTGTACTTCTCCACAACTTTGACCTGTTTGGATAGCTCCTTGGTCTTCATAGTGCCGCTTGCTTGGTGGTGCCCCTTGCTTAGTGGTGTTGCAGACTCTGGGGCTTTTCGGAACAGGTGTATATACACTGAGATCATGTGACAGATTATATGACACTTAGATTGCACAAATTTGGACTTTATTTAACTAATTATGTCACTTCTGAAGGTAATTGGTTGCACCATATCTTATTTAGGGGCTTCATAGCGAAGGGCGTGAATACATATGCAAGCACCACTTTTCTGGTTTTTATTTTTTATCATTATTTTAAACATGTTGTTTTTTTCATTTCACTTCACCAATACATAAAATCCATATAAAAATCAATTTAAATTACAGGTTGTAAAAATAGGAAAAACACCAAGGGGGATGAATACTTTTGCAAGGCACTGTAGGAGTATCAAAACATTCAAGTGCCATTTTCTCAAAAAGTTGGTTTACTTTCAAAGCAGAATTTACTTTCCCATTGTTCCTCAACTGCAGTGTATGATATACAATTTTCTAGGTCTGAGTCTCTACCTTTATCCAATGTAATAAACACAATTTGAAATTTTGCTAAATAAGACCAAAATGAGGCAGTCACAGATTTTTTATATTTAACTAGGCAAGTCAGATAATAACCAATTCTTATTTACAATGACAGCCTAGGAACAGTGTGTTAACTGCCTTGTTCAAGGGCAGAATGACAGATTTTTACCTTGTCAACTTGTGGATTCGATCTAGCAACCTTTTGGTTACTGGCCCAACACTCTAACCACTAGGCTACCTGCCACCCCATACTACCTAGTTGTTATTGCCAAAAACTCACATCTTTAAGACACTTTATATTTTATAATTCATGAGGGAGAATGATGATTGTTCAAATCCAAATCAAAGTTTATTGGTTGCGTACACAGTTTAAGCAGATGTTATAGCGGGTGAAGCGAAATGTTTATATTACTAGGGCCTAAGTGCAGTAAAATATCAAACAAGTACACAATAATCAAAAACGAATAAAAAATTAAATAAAGAAATGTCAAAACGAATCCAATTAACAACCCAAATAAGACTGTATCAGTAATCTAAATGCAATCTATGCATATAAACACCGGAAATATATACTAAGATTGATAGGTATGTTCAGCCGTAGGCATATTTTCTATGACAAGCATCCAGTATATAAATATGCGGTGTGTTTAAACGGCGTCTTAAAATATGATGTACTGTAGTAGATATATTAGAATGAGCTATGTCGAGAATAGAGTATATAAATAAAGTGTGAAAAACAGTATAAAAGAAACAGGAGGTGTTCAGTGTTTCATGTCTCTATATACAGTGGGGAGAACAAGTATTTGATACACTGCCGATTTTGCAGGTTTTCCTACTTACAAAGCATGTAGAGGTCTGTAATTTTTATCACAGGTACACTTCAACTGTGAGAGACGGAATCTAAAACAAAAATCCAGAAAATCACATTGTATGATTTTTAAGTAATTAATTTGCATTTTATTGCATGACATAAGTATTTGATACATCAGAAAAGCAGAACTTAATATTTGGTACAGAAACCTTTGTTTGCAATTACAGAGGTCATACGTTTCCTGTAGTTCTTGACCAGGTTTGCACACACTGCAGCAGGGATTTTGGCCCACTACTCCATACAGACCTTCTCCAGATCCTTCAGGTTTCGGGGCTGTCGCTGGGCAATACGGACTTTCAGCTCCCTCCAAAGATTTTCTATTGGGTTCAGGTCTGGAGACTGGCTAGGCCACTCCAGGACCTTGAGATGCTTCTTACGGAGCCACTCCTTTGTTGCCCTGGCTGTGTGTTTCGGGTCGTTGTCATGCTGGAAGACCCAGCCACGACCCATCATCAATCCTCTTACTGAGGGAAGGAGGTTGTTGGCTAAGATCTCGCAATACATGGCCCCATCCATCCTCCCCTCAATACGGTGCAGTCGTCCTGTCCCCTTTGCAGAAAAGCATCCCCAAAGAATGATGTTTCCACCTCCATGCTTCACGGTTGGGATGGTGTTCTTGGGGTTGTACTCATCCTTCTTCTTCCTCCAAACACGGCGAGTGGAGTTTAGACCAAAAAGCTCTATTTTTGAATCATCAGACCACATGACCTTCTCCCATTCCTCCTCTGGATCATCCAGATGGTCATTGGCAAACTTCAGACGGGCCTGGACATGCGCCTGCTTGAGCAGGGGGACCTTGTGTGCGCTGCAGGATTTTAATCCATGACGGCGTAGTATGTTACTAATGGTTTTCTTTGAGACTGTGGTCCCAGCTCTCTTCAGGTCATTGACCAGGTCCTGCCGTGTAGTTCTGGGCTGATCCCTCACCTTCCTCATGATCATTGATGCCCCACGAGGTGAGATCTTGCATGGAGCCCCAGACCGAGGGTGATTGACCATCATCTTGAACTTCTTCTATTTTCTTCTATTTTCTAATAATTGCGCCAACAGTTGTTGCCTTCTCACCAAGCTGCTTGCCTATTGTCCTGTAGCCCATCCCAGCCTTGTGCAGGTCTACAATTTTATCCTTGATGTCCTTACACAGCTCTCTGGTCTTGGCCATTGTGGAGAGGTTGGAGTCTGTTTGATTGAGTGTGTGGACAGGTGTCTTTTATACAGGTAACGAGTTCAAACAGGTGCAGTTAATACAGGTAATGAGTGGAGAACAGGAGGGATTCTTAAAGAAAAACTAACAGGTCTGTGAGAGCCGGAATTCTTACTGGTTGGTAGGTGATCAAATACTTATGTCATGCAATAAAATGCAAATGAATTACTTAAAAATCATACAATGTGATTTTCTGGATTTTTGTTTTAGATTCCGTCTCTCACAGTTGAAGTGTACCTATGATAAAAATTACAGACCTCTACATGCTTTGTAAGTAGGAAAACCTGCAAAATCGGCAGTGTATCAAATACTTGTTCTCCCCACTGTACATGGGACAGCAGCATTGGCTGTGTGAGTGTGTGTGTATGCGTGTGTGTTTGTGAGTATGGGCGTATGCACGTGTGTGAGTGTATACGTGAGTGCAAGAGTCTGCGTGTGTATGTTTTGTGTGAGTGTGTGGGAGTATGTGTGCACACAAGTCTCTAAGCTGCAGGACTGAGTACCGGGCAGGAAGACGGCTAGTGATAGCTGTTCAATGGTCTGATGGCCTAGTGATGAAAGCTGTTTCCAAGCCTCTTGGTCAATGCTTCGATGAACCTGTACCGTCTGCCAGATGGTAGCAGAGTGAACAGTCTGTGGCCCGTGTGGCTTAGGTCCTTATCTTTTTCTTAGCTTTCTTGGAAGGCAGGCAGCATGCCACTGATGGTGTGTTGGGCTGACCACACCACCCTCTGAAGAGCCATGCGGTTGAGGACGGTGTAGTTGCAGTATCATACGGTGATGCAGCCCGACAGAATGCGCTCAATGGTGTATCTGTAGAAGTTCATGAGGTTCTTAGGGGCCATGCCGAATTTCTTCAGCCGACTGATGTTAAAGAGGCGCTGTTGTGCCTTCTTCACCGCATTTAGCACTAACTTCAGTTAGTAAATACGTCTGCTAGAATCCTGACTAGAACCAAAAAAAAAAAAGTCATCATATTACTCCAGTGCTAGCCTCCCTACACTGGCTTCCTGTTAAGGTCTCTCTCTCTCTCTCTCTCTGATTTTGTCAGAAAGCTTTAATTCTTGTTAATCTAACTGCACTGTCCAATTTATAGTAGCTATTACAGTGAAGTAATGCCATGCTATTGTTTGAGGAGAGTGCACAGTTATGAACTTGAAAATGTATTAATAAACATTTGGGCAGTCTTGATACAACAGTTTGAACAGAAATGCAATGATTCATTGGATCAGTCTAAGACATTTCAAATACACTGCTGCCATCTAGTGGCCAAATTTAAATTGTGCCTGGGCTGGAATAATACATGACGGCCTTTCTCTGCAATTTCAAAGATGATAGATAAAAAAATACTCATGTTTTTTACCAGATCTAACGTTTTATATTCTCTTACATTCATTTCACATTTCCACAACCTTCAAAGAGTTTCCTTTCAAATGGTATCAAGAATATGCATATCCTTGCTTCAGGTCCTGAGCTACAGGCAGTTAGATTTCGGTATGTAATTTTAGGTGAAAATTAAAAAAAAGGGGCGGATCCTTAATTAAATCAATCCACAGTTGTGCACCCCAATACATGTCAGACATGCTTTTAAAAAGAGATTTGTCACATTCCTAATGTGTGATTCAAAATTTAGTTCGGAATATAAAATAACACCTTCGTTTTTACCTGGTGTTTTATCTTCTTTGCCCGTGAATTAAAATGCGCGGCCAGATTCTCTCTCTGTGCTTTGGCTCCAACAATATAGTAAGTACCTCGGTCTTGTCTTGATTTGGCTGGAGGAAGTTGTGAGCCATCCAAGTATTTAAATCACTAATACAGTTTAATAACAGAAAACTCAAATCCCTTTTACCTAATTTATGTTAAATGTGCAACCACAGGAAACAAAACTCTAGACCACCTTTACTCCACATACAGAGACGCGTACAAAGCTCTCCTCGCCCTCCATTTGGCAAATCTGACCATAATTCTATCCTCCTGATTCCTGTGCACAAACAAAAACTAAATCAGGAAGCACCAGTGACTCAGTCAATAACAAAGTGGTCAGATGAAGCAGATGCTAAGCTACTGGACTGTTTTGCTAGGAATATGTTCCGGGATTCTTCCGATGGCATTGAGTATACCACATCAGTCACTGGCTTCATCAATAAGTGCATTGATGACGTCGTCCCCACAGTGACTGTACGTACAGTACATTCCCCAACCAGAAGCCATGGATTACAGGCAACATCAGCACTGAGCTAAAGGGTAGAGTTGCCGTTTTCAAGAAGCGGGACTCTAACCCGGAAGCTTATAAGAAATCCCGCTATGCCCTCCAACAAACCACCAAACAGGCAAAGCATCAATACAGGACTAAAATTGAATTGTACTACACCGGCTCCGACGCTCGTTGGATGTGGCAGGGCTTGCAAACTATTACAGACTACAAAGGGAAGCACAGCCGCGAGCTGCTCAGTGACACAAGCATAAATTACTTCTATGCTCGCTTCGAGGCAAGTAACACGAAAGCATGCACGAGAGCATCAGCTGTTCCGCACGACAGTGTGATCACGCTCTCCGTAGCCAATGTGAGTAAGACCTTTAAACACATTCACAAGGCCGCAGGGCCAGACGGATTACCAGGACGTGTACTCCGAGCATGTGCTGACCAACTGGCAAGTGTATTCACTGACATTTTCTACCTCTCCCTGTCTGAGTCTGTAATACCAACATGCTTCACGCAGACCACCATAGTCCCTGTGCTCAAGAACACTAAGGTAACCTCCCTAAATGACTACTGACCCGTAGCACTCACGTCTGTAACCATGAAGTGCTTTGAAATTCTGATCATGGCTCACATCGACACAATTATCCCAGAAACCCTAGATTCACTCCAAATTGCATACTGCCCCAACAGCTCCACAGATGATGCAATCTCTATTGCACTCCACACTGCCCTTTCACACCTGGACAAAAGGAACACCTATGTGAGAATGCTATTTATTGACTACAGCTCAGCGTTCAACACCATGGTGCCCTCAAATCTCATCACTAAGCTAAGGATCCAGGGGCTAAACACCTCCCTCTGCAACTGGATCCTGGAATTCCTGACGGGCCGCCCCCCAGGTGGTAAGGGTAGGTAACAACCCATCCACCACACTGATCCTCAACACGGGGGCCTCTCTGGGGTGCATGCTCAGTCCTCTCCTGTACTCCCTCATGACTGCATAGCCAGGCACGACTCCATCACCATCATTAAGTTTGCCGATGACACAACAGTGATAGGCCTGATCACTGACAACGACCAGAGGGAGGCGGTCAGAGACCTGGCCATGTGGTGCCAGAACAACAACCTCTCCCTCACCGTGATCAAGTCAAAGGAGGTGATTGTGGACTACAGGAAAAGGAGGACCGAGCACGCCCCCATTCTCATCGACGGGGCCGTAGTGGAGCAGGTTGAGAGCTTAAAGTTCTTTGGTGTCCACATCACCAACAAACTAACATGGTCCAAGCAAACCGAGACAGTCCTGAAAAGGGCACGACAAAACCTATTCCCCCTCAGGAGACTGAAAATATTTGGCATGGATCCTCAGATCCTCAAAAGGTTCTACAGCTGCACCATCAAGAGCATCCTGACTGGTTGAATTACTACCTGGTATGGCAACTTCTCAGCCTCCAACTGCAAGGCACTACAGGGGGTAGTGCGCACAGCCCAGTACATCATTGGGGCCAAGCTTCTTGCCATCCAGGACCTCTATACCAGGTGGTGTCAGATGAAGGCCCTAAAAATTGTCAAAGAGTCTAGCCACCCTAGTCATAGACTGTTCTCTCTGCTACCGCACGGCAAGCGGTACCGGAGCGCCAAGTCTAGCTAGGTCCAAGAGGCTTCTAAACAGCTTCTACCACCAAGCCATGAGAATCCTGAACATCTAATTAATTGGCTATTATCTATGCATAGTCACTTTAATAAGTCTACCTACACTACTGTTCAAAAGTTTGGGGTCACTTAGAAATATCCTTGTTTTTGAAAGAAAAGCAAATGTTTTGTCCATTAAAATTACAAATCAGAAATAGAGTGTAGACATTGTTAATGTTGTAAATTACTATTCTAGCTGGAAACGGCTGATTTTTAATGGAATATCTACATAGGCTTACAGAGGCCCATTATCAGCATCCATCACTCCTGCGTTTCAATGGCACATTGTGTTAGCTAATCCAAGTTTATAATTTTAAAAGGCTAATTGATCATTAGAAAACCCTTTTGCAATTATGTTAGCACAGCTGAAAACTGTTGTCCTGATTAAAGAAGCAATAAAACTGGCCTTCTTTAGACTAGTTGAGTATCTGGAGCATCAACATTTGTGGGTTTGATTACAGGTTCAAAATGGCCATAAACAAATACCTTTCTTCTGAAACTTGTCAGTCTATTCTTGTTCTGAGAAAAGAAAGCTATTCCATGCGAGAAATTTCCAAGAAACTGAAGATCTCGTACAACGCTGTGTGCTACTCCCTTCACAGAACAGCGCAAACTGGCTATAACCAGAATAGAAAGAGGAGTTGGAGACACCGGTGCACAACTGAGCAAGAGAACAAGTACATTAGATTGTCTAGTTTGAGAAACAGACGACTCACAAGTTGTCAACTGGCAGCTTCATTAAATAGTACCAGCAAAACACCAGTCTCAATATCAACAGTGAAGAGGCGACTCCGGAATGCTGGCCTTCTAGGCAGAGTTCCTCTGTCCAGTGTCTGTCTGTGTTCTTTTGCCCATCTTAATCTTTTATTTTTACTGGTCAGTCTGAGATATGGCTTTTTCTTTGCAACTCTGCCTAGAAGGCCAGCATCACGGAGTCGCCTCTTCACTGTTGACGTTGAGACTGGTGTTTTGCGGGTACTATTTAATGAAGCTGCCAGTTGAGGACTTGTGAGGCATCTGTTTCTCAAACTAGACAATAGTAATTTACAACATTAACAATGTCTACACTTTATTTCTGATCAATTTGATGTTATTTTAATGGACAAAAATAGTGTTTTTCTTTAAAAAAACAAGGACATTTCTAAGTGACCCCAAACTTTTGAACGGTAGTGTACATGTACATATTACCTTAATTACCTCGACTAACCGGTGCCCCCCACACATTGACTTTGTACCGGTACCCCCAGGATTTAGCCTCACTATTGTTATTTTACTGCTGCTCTTTAATTATTTGTTACTTTTATTTATTTTTTATTTAAAAAATATATATTATTTTCTTAAAACTGCATTGTTGGTTAAGGGCTTGAAAGTTAGCATTTCACTGTAAGGTCTACATCTGTTTTATTCGGCGCATGTGACAAATAACATTTGATAATGTATCTGTGTAGCAAAAATCCTCTGGTGACACAGAAATGTAAAGTTGTTCATCGTCTGTGTAGCAGTGAAAATCCATGCTGTGCTTTCTGATAACGCTGCCAAGGTGTAACAAATATAAACTGAACAGTACCGGACCCAAAATCGAACCTTGTGGAACGTCACGTGATATGTAAAATAAAATAATTTTGCTGAAAAAAAAATTTACAGAATTTTGCTTAAGAATGGAAGGTTTGCTAAGAGCTGAATAATCTAGATTACTATTCTTCAGAAGGGGTTTCACCAGTTTTTAGTGCAGTGGGAAAGTGACTGTGAACAGGGAGTGATTAACAATAGCTTGCACTTCTACAGATATGCAATTGAAAACTGTTTTGAAAAAGGTGGTAGGGATAGGATTGAGAAAGGAGGTAGAAGGCTTAAGTTGTGATATCACTTTCTCCTGAGCATGTCTGTGTCAACCTGGGAATATAAATCCATAGTGCCGTTGCGTGGCAGGATAGGGCACATATCATCAAACTTCTCATCAGGTCTTCCTTGAGTGATACCCAGCCTAATGTTTGTTATCTTATCTCTGAAATATGCTGCAAAATCATCACATTTAGATGTGGAGGAAAGTTCACATAGGTTTGCGGTGGTAGGATTTATCAGGCCATCAATGGTCGAGAAGAGCACTCTCAAATTTTTCGGGTTTATTAGTGATCAAGTTATAAAAATTAGCCCATCTGGCATTTGTAATTGCCTTGTTAAACAGTATATTCCAAGTTGCACTCTCAGAATACCATAAGGGACCTGCAACTTTGACTTTCTCCACTTTCACTCTGCCTTTCTGCAATTTCTCTTTAATGTATTCGTTTCCTCACTCGTCCAAGGGGCTCTCCGTTTGGATGTGGCCTTTTCAACTTTACTGGAGCTATGGCATCAATGGTTGCCCTTAATTTGCTATTAAAGTTATCAACTAAATCATCACAAGGCAAGATAGGTGATGGAGTATTGTTCATACACTCAATAAAATCTGTAGCAACTTCAGAGGTAAGATAGCGTTTCTTAATAATGCATTCAGTATTACCTTGTGCTATGTGCAACAAGGTAATAAAAAATACACAGTGGTGATGCCATAAAGCAACATCAACAATAGAGGATATGTCAATAGAAAGCCCCTTGGTAATAATCAGGTCCAGAGTATGGCCGCGGTTATGCGTGGGCCCAGTAACATGTTGGATAAAGAACACAGAGTTTAAAAGATTCAGAAATTCAATGGCCTTTGAGTCTGTCTCTAAACATGAATATTAAAATCACCCAAAACAATGATGTTATCATACTTTTCAAGGACAATAGACAATAGTTCAGAGAAATCAGTAAAACAGTGAGGCTTTGGTGGTGGCCTACACAGGGTTATGGCCAGCACTGGTGGCTGACATTGAAACAGTATAGCATGATGTTCAAAATACCCAAAGTTGCCAAATGAAATGTCCTTACAGCTGAGAGCATTAGTAAATATAGAGGCTGCCCCCCCACCCTTTTTCCCTATTCAGATAGAGTATGAAAAGCTGTAGTCCGGGAGGGAGGCTTCAATAAGAGCGGCACTACAGTCTGAAGACAGCCATGTTTCAGTGAGAAATATGCAATCAACTTTGAGCTCAGTAATGAGGTCATTGATGAGAAAGAAAGGTTTTACTAGTGATTGCTCTAACATTTAAAAGTGCTATATTCAATGAGTGTGGGCCACTCTGCCCCTGGGGCATCTGCCTACAGGTAACCAATGGAATAACAACCATCTTATTAACGTTACAACCACATTTTCTCCAATCTATCAGAATAGTAGGAGATGACAGTTTGTATAAACTCACTAGAAGGCAGAGTTAAAGGAACATAAATTAGGTTACTCACAATAACCATAGTGCCATTTCTATAGGAGTTGATATGGTTTTAAGTCCTCTGTTGCTTATTTTGACAGGGAGAACTGGAGCACTACCAGACCCTGTCTGTCAGTCTCTTAAACAGTTTGCGATGTTGCTGGAAATAATCTTGGAACCCAAGAGGTTAGAGTGAATCCCGTCTCTTTTAAAAAGTGCTGGTTGCTCCCACAGCAAATCAAAGTTGTCAATGTTTGTAGTCCTCCCTCAGTTCCTCAGATCACCTAAAACGAAGGCCGTTAAAACCTACGTGAGTGATGATGGTGTCAATATTGGAGTAGTTGGCCAGAACCGTGGGCAGGAGAGAGTTGATGGCATGGACACAGTCTCCTGGGTGATATGGGATCTTGGCCGGTCCACAGACCGTAGGCAGGCCAAGATCTCTCACCATTGAGCTGCCCACAATGATGGTGGTAGTGATGGAATCTGATGAGGAAACGACCTGCTGAACTGTGGTGGCCATGGGGGAGTGTGCCACTGGGCAGCCGCTGGCTGTTGGTATACATCCAGAATCCTCGCTCACTCCCGGGACTGGTAAATCCGTCTCAAGCAGGGCAAAGCTGTTTGATAGCTGGATTGGATTTTCTAGGATAAATGGGGGTCCAGACTGCCTCCCCGATCTCCTGTGTCTTGTGAGCGTCCAGTCTCCCATGGGTCGCAGAGTTGAGCTTAACACCTGTCCGTTAGATTGGGACAGATCAACGCTGCCCGACTCATCAACAACTTTGCTATATGAGGCATTTAAAACTGAGATTCGGGTTTGCCTGGGTTACAGCAAGGTTGGTGTACTTAGAAAGCATGTTTTCCTCTTCTCGCAGCCGAGATAACAGCCAGATCTCTTCCCTAGATGGTGGTGCAATTAGGGCAGACTGTCCATTTTCCAGTTCCACCTTATCTGCATCTTGTGATTGTGTGGAAATCATCTCACACCTGAAGCATTTGTGTCCAGCGTGCTCGATTTTCATGATGGCTAGCAGCTAACTGCTATTTAACAGGAATCCGGGACACAAACTTGCAGTCCCACCCTTAAACTCTTACCGCGTCGCAAAATCAGTAGCAATACAAACTTTAGCTATGAAAAAAGACTGGATGAAAACTATTTCATTAAAACAATCACATTTCATTGGTCGTGTCCCTCGATTATGTTTTCGCGGGTGCAGCAAAATGCTTGTGTTTCTAGCTCCAACAGAGCAGTAATACTTAGCAGTAAACAAAAAAAAATACACACCTAATCCATAAAAAAACTACAAACATTTTAAGACAAGTTACCAGCTCATGTTGACTATGACTTTTTAGTAGTACTTTAATTTCAATTGCTTGAATTTTTTCATGGGCCCAAAACCTTTTTATTGAGCAAGTTAACAATTGAATAGCAAAACTCAACAAGGACTTAAACCATTTTGTTTAAACTACTGTATCCACTAAATGATTGAATTGGGACAATGGAAAGGTTTTCGGAGACAGTAAATATAGTAAAAGTAGGATGGGACTGTGCATACTAAACATCAGTTGTTTTCCATGCATGGGAATCACAGTCATCATAAAACATCTTAAGGGCAAAAACGTGCACACTGCTGAGGGGCATGAAAAACATACAAAGAAGGAGAAAGTCAACTGCCATATTATGAAAAATGCTGGTGTTCAAAAGCACAGTGCAGGGGAAAAATGAACTTTAATACATTTAATACAATTATTAGTTATTTCAGTGTTGACTTTTTTGGTGGGTTGTTGATGTGTGCAAGGTTCTGAGAAAATACACCAAACGTTTCTCACATTTTTGACAGAGGGTGAAAGTTCACATGACTATAGCTTAAAAGATCAAATATGGTCTACTGTATATAGTTACGTCTGGTGACTTGGATTGGTCCTCTCAAACCAAGCTGTGTACTTTCTAAAAAGCACACTTTCAAAGTGACTACATTCTCACCTAAGACTGCTATATCTGAGGGTTCTGAAATTAATGTAGTCTCTGATAAGGGGAGCGGTTGTTACCCGTCCTGAATAATATTGATTCTAGCAGGTGATGGGGGGATAACACCTCTGCCCTGTCAAAAAGCGCCAGGGGATGTTTAATGACCACCTTGGTTCAGCATCTATCCAAATGCTCTACTAGGTTCCATTACAGCCACATAGAAGAGTGGCAGAGTGCCATACTGTTCTGTTGCAGCCCTATGTGAGTGTGAATTATCATGGGTAAAGAAAGGAAAATGTTGTTGTAGGTCTAATGGTTGCCAGATCCCATGGTACAGTGGTTCATATATGCCACCTACGATGCCGTAATCATGAACGTGTTGCTCCGTGAAAGCAATAAGGTCATTGCATGAGGTGATCGTAAACGTGATGACACATGTAGCATGATAAATATCTCTGCATCACAAGCATTAGTGTCTGATTCGCTGCTGGCAAGGAAAGGGAGATAGTCTATTGGCAGAAAGAACTAGCGGGAGTGGAAAATATTTTTGGTAATTTCCCCCCACTACTACCCCCATAATAAATATTACCATAATACATCCTGATAGTACTGTGCGATCATGGGAGGGGGAGTCATCATGGTTGGTGCAGCTTCATTGATCTTCATGCCCAGTAAAACAGGAGGAAGGACACAATTACTCAGAGAGGGAGCCCACGTATCCACATGCATATGCACGTCTTAGTGCTGAGAGACTGGCAAAGGATAAGTTGATTGTAAACAATATGCATCTTTCAGGCTCTCTTTAGACATCCGGCAGGCTCAGCTATCTGTGCCTGGATCTCAATATGCCAGGTCCATTCTGCAGCTGAAGTCATACAGGGAAGGGAATTACTTTGTGAAGCTGTAGAGCGCCCCATTAATTAGTGTGTCCGTTCGCCTGGAGACATGGGCTTGAAGGTCAGGTAAAGACTTCCCTGAATGGAGAAAACAGGCAACTAGAGAGAGAGCACGCACACACAGGCTCACATACAAGTGCAGGTACACACACACACCTTGTTGAAATATAACGTATGCATTCAGTGTATGTTTACTCAGTGAATGTTATCTCTCTCCTTGTACCTATTGATCTTCCAAGTATGATGCTCAGAGCAGAAACGCGGTATGGGGTCATGTTTCTGTTATGAGTCATTAGTCACTGTGGGGGTTCCCAGAACAGGGAGTGGCTTAAGGCAAGATTTCAATCAAACCCACACTGCAGATGTTCTCCACTCTGGAAGAATCCCATTCTTCATCCATGGAAAAATCAAAATTTTCATCAACAACAAAACCCATAAATATTGCCTATTACTAGTTAATTAACGGGTTGAATTTCAAATTTGCTTTTGTATGAGGCAGTAACAATATTATTTGTGTGGGTGTAAGAGAATAAAAACACAGCAGAGTTGAATGGCAGTGGGAAGCAGCAGTGTGTTAGCGATCATCTGCTGGGTCGAGACAAACAGTCGCGATTCAACATCTAGAATAGTCTGGAAACTAACCGAAATTGGCAACCGATATTTTGGTCAGCAATGATAGGACGGCCACCCTATCCACTGACATCCGTTGCTCTGGTGTGTTTCCTCTCTAAAGCAGTGAGGTTTTCATTGAATTCCATGTCACGTTGGTATGAATGATTTGGGAGACAGGCGCAGGAATGCGTAATAGGGTTTTTTATTACCCCAAATTACAGCGTGTCATGTAAAGGCACGGGGACGAAGACCAAACAAACATTTATACAACACACAGGGTTGAAACCCAAACAAAAGAGCGAGGAGTACCTTGAATAAATAACACTAGCGCACAATGATTATCACATGGGATGAGACTCGTAATCATCTGCGCACTCCACAATGGCACGAAAGCCAAAACAACAAAGCACAGGTACTCACACGACCAATGGATATTGTAACAATAATCGACAGGACAATGGTAAACCAAGGGCACACTTATACAATTACTAATCACTGGGAATAGGGGCCAGGTGTGCGTAATGAAAGTTCCTGAGGGATCCGTGACTTTCCAGCCTTTTGAACTCAACAGTTTCAATTACCAACAATATAGGTAACATTGGTCATTTGTGTGTTTTGTAGTAGAATTTTGGATAAAACACTCTTAACACTTGAATCTGCTGAAGGAAGGTTTTCAGTTGATATTCCACATACAGAGCCAACCTTAGCCTGCCAATAAAAAGTAAATCTACTGTAACATTATTTTGCAGCTCAATATAAATTCCAGTGTCAGGGGGGTTAGGATTAGGCCTAGACAGGCATTCTAAATTAAGCACATGAGCCTCACTCATGCTTGAGGAATGGCAGTTTTTGACAAATTCATAGGTTTTCGCTTTAATAAAAATATCATTGGCATATGACTCAAGACTTGATTTATACAGTTACATTGCATTTTAGGGTAAGTCATGAAAAAATTATATTCTGTGATTATGTTTAAAGCAGGCCCATGGACTAAAAAGCGCTTTCCTAAAAGAGCATTCTTTCTCGTGAATTGACTCTTGAAAAGGCTGTGTTTACAAACTGGCACAGTAGAGATTTCACAAATGAGATTTAAGTACTGTATACTCTGAAAATGCATTCCGCAAAATAATATATAATAAATGATGTGTGAACTTTCAGATAACAGATAAAGCCTAAAGGTATAATAATACATTATGATGCAGTTATAATACATTCTAAGAAATGTTATGAGCAAGAATGACCCCCTTATAATATATTATTATCATCTCCTAATGATCCTGCCTAAATAACAGACATTTCAAGTCAGTTGAAATGTTAATACTTAGAGAAACTGCATTTTGTAAGCCTGATTGTAGACATTATATAATGGCTTGTGCAGCATTATACATGCAAGCTTCATGTAAAGTGTTAACAAACTTTCAATACGAACATACATAAAACAAGAAACTGTGATCCATTAAAAAAAGGAAATGCATATTCATCAGAAATCCATTCTGCACAACTACTTAATTAATGCCATTACTTGCAACAAAAAGCCATTCAAAAGCTAAATGAGCATAGAATAGAATTACCTTCTTTTGACGTCAGTTCAACAAAGGATTTGGGAAATCATCCCGATTCGAATGTTTGGAAGAAAGAAAAAAAATGATTCATTCAATGTATTTATGGAATTACAGCTCGGATCGTGCTGTGGATAGAGGATGTGGCCTATATACCTTTTCAGCTCATTGACATAGTGATATAGTGAACTGTGCTGCATGTTTGCTGTGCTTTAAGTCTATAGCACTGGGCTCTCTGTGATCTATGCATTCTGAGAGAGGGCAACAACGGTTCAATGGTCCTCACGCTCAATGGCAAGATGACTAAGACACTTGTAACAGAGAACCAGTGACATTTGACTCTACCCTGCCCACTGTTGGCAGTTCACAGACTGTCCCAGTCTCAGACACGGCCTTCAGGTCTCTACTCAGGGGTCACTGACAAACGCACAATGGGCCACTTGAGTTCAGAGTCAGCCTTGGGGGCTTTTGTCATCGAACATGGTTGGCTAATGTTTCCTGAAAGGTCGAGAGGCACAAACCTGGAAGACCGGGAAAGACATCCATCTCTGTAATCAGAGAGTAATTGAACGGATGGTTAAGTTGTAATTCCCTGTTTGGGAACGGATTTATGAGCGCTTGTGCCTGGTGTTGAGATCTCAGGTGTGTAATGAGGCCAGGCTGGAAAACATTCAGTGGTTATGAGAAAACAAAGGGCAAGGAGGACTGAGCGCAAAGCCTCATCTCACGCAGGAGGGTAGTGTCACTATGCAGTTGTGGTTACGCTGGCAGCGATAGAGATTAACGATACCATCCAGGACAAGGCACACAGGAATGTGCAGTTTCATGCAGTTTCAGCACAGCTGCGAAGTATTCGATTCAAGGAAAATAACGCCATGTACAAGTAACTGCCAAAAAAATGGAAACACTTCAGGAAATTAGTATATTGAATGCAGTTGCTTCCACACAGGTGTTGTTCCTGGGTTAATTAAGTAATTCCCATTCCATCATGCTTAGGGCCCCCATCCACAGGGCACGAGTGGTCACTGAATGTTTTGATGAGCATGAAAAAGATGTAAACCATATGCCATGGCCGTCTCAGTCACCAGATCTAAACCCAATTGAACACTTATGGGAGATTCTGGAGCGGCACCTTGGACAGCGTTGTCCACCACCATCAACAAAAAAACAAATATTGGAATTTCTCATGGAAGAATGGTGTTGCACTAGAATCTATGCCAAGGTGCTTTGAAGCTATTCTGGCTTGTGTTGGCCCCCTAGTAAGACATTTTATGTCGGTGCTTCTTTTATTTTGGCAGATACCTGAAACTGGTTATGCACACCACTCCAGCGAGAAAGGTTTAGGGAAAACACCATTTAAGTCATGCAAGTTACAGACAACACAAAGGATAAATGGCTGTTCCTTGCAATATGCACGTTGCTGTATACAAGGTCTGACCATAGTGCTGTCCTGTCAGTTTGTATCAATTAATTGAATGTGGTCTAGAAAATAATAATGCAGTACTGTAGGTTTGTTCTATAGTCATTGTATCTCCAGCATACTCTAAATGCAGTCACGTACCCAGTAACATAGAAAAATATGCAGTCGTGTACCCAGTGACCATAAAAACACCAAATACACAATATGCCTACAGTATAAACACAATATGTTTAAGTGCTAAAGAAAAACATTGTCTATGAAGCGAATCAGTTATTATCTCTATAATGTTTGTCTTCTGGCTTGGCTAGCAAAGGTCTGCCATGGTCACAGTATAGTAATCCTGTGTTTAATATAGGTTGTAATTAGAACTCTTCCTGGGAGTCAGTTAGCAGCAGAAACAAGGCCTTTGGCAGATCCAGGTCCTTCACCAGAGGGAGGTGAGAAAGGCAGGCCTTTATATAATCTAGTTCACCTCCCGGCCCCTCCACTCAGCTCCCCTCTTTTTTATGTGATTTATAGCCCCCGAGACAGGTCTCGTGGTTTAAGCTTATGTTAAAATTTTCGGAGGCTTTACAGTAAGTGACGCTTTCTGTTGGGAAGTGTCTAGCAATTGATGGTGCGTTTATGCCAGCTATTGTTGTATCCCGCTCTCTCCCACACAAAGTATCTAAAAATGGCCCCGAGGTCAAATCAATGGTGAAAAATTTGCAAGCTTCAGACAGCATGTGTATAATTTCTACAGTAGGTGGTACAGTTTGGATGGTCCACGTATACATCTGAGGGTTTGCATTAGCATTTTTAGGGGATGAAACTATCCTTGAAATCAGTTTTCCTGTTATTTTCAACAGCAATGGATTCCATTTTCCCACCCAAAGGTGGTGGTGCCCTGTTGCAGTCCCTAATCTCACCTTTGTTTCCATGTAACAGGAGTAGAGGTATTGGGGCAACTCATTGTTAATAATATTTCAATTATCGTGAGATTGTTTTACAAGACCAAAGGACTTTCATCTTTCATGTAGTCTTTCAGGGCAGCTGCCAAACATTCCAGCGCTTCATCTGTACTACAACGGTGGATATAGCAGGCTTGTAACTGCTAACTCTAGCAGGCTTGTAACTGCTAACTCTAGCAGGCTTGTAACTGCTAACTCTAGCAGGCTTGTAACTGCTAACTCTAGCAGGCTTGTAACTGCTAACTCTAGCAGGCTTGTAACTGCGTGTTCATCTCGCACATGGCTAGTCGACCACGGAACTCTTCATTGGCACAATGCCGAAACATTAATCCATGGGCGAGTCAGTGCCACATTTTCATTTGTGCTGAAATCAAAAGTAAAGAAAAGTTATCTAGAAAATTCAGCAGGCTATGGTGTGAAATAGGCTTTTAGAAATGCAGTCTTTATTTTATTACTTATCGTTAAAGTCATCTTTGGTGTGCTTCTCAATGCACAATAACCTTTTATCCCAATTGTATCAATAAAATAATTGTATCAAATCATCAAATGCATTCTGTCATTAATAAATGTGTATTCTGATAGGTATTTTAACATTGCTATTTTTTTAAACACAAATAAAAAGATATTAATAAAATATTTTATCAATTATCTTCCTCAAATGAAGGGGGATGATGATGCAATCTTTGTGAGAGGGGGAATCTGATTTCATTGGTCCTGAACTCGCGGCTCAGACATTTAATTCAGGATAAATGGAGTTAGCCCTGAGTTAGCCTGCCTGGAGCAGGTTACTTCTGATCGATTTGTTGCTATAGAAATGTACCTGGCTAAAATGTGTTGACCAAAGTTACGTCTAACTCCTCAAACTTGATTCATAGTATAGGACTCTGGAGACTTTTGGGTATGTTGTGGTGGACTGTCATTACAATTGCTTCATGGGAAACCTGGTAAAATTAAGTTTGTATTGTTGCTAGCCACTGGATGGCTCTGCATTTTCTGTCAGCATGCAGTAAAGCTACTAACCACTTTTGTAGTTACTAGTGCTCTCAAATTGTATCCTGATGTCTACAGCACATGAGTTAGAGTATATTCGTAATATAGCTAACTTAGCTACTGTAGCAAACATACATTTGGAAAAAACATGTTTTATTAACTGGGTAGCTAGCATGCTACTGTTAGCAGCATCTTCAATGACAGTCAATGAGAGTTAGCTAACCAGCTAGCAAACAATGTAACAATATAATTTTTTGATTTGAAAGTCAGTACCACTGGTGCACTATTCAATTATTTAGCCATTTAGCCAATTTATTTTTGATGAAAACTCTGGTTTTGCCATTGCCATTATTGGCTTCCATGCATTTGAAACTTGAGCTTGCCTGAGGAATCAGAGTCAAGATGGTTAGCTACTGTTGCTATTCACCGGCATGCTGCGATTGGTTGCCCAACATTCTGCAGCGGGGCTTAGCAAAGGGTCAATTTCCAATACACATCCCTAACTGGCCATTAGCTATAAGATAGGAAAACATCCACAGTAAAAATAATGTTCTCAGCAGCTACAGTAGGCCTACTCCAAAATGGATGTGCAAAGTCAGCACAACATTTAACTGGTGACATTTTTAGTGGAGACCTTACACTTACAGCGGTGTTAACAAGGTTAACCCTAGGTGTGCTGGTAAATTGTTCACCATCTTCAGAAATGCCTTATTGGTAACACTTTACTGTAGTCCTCCTGATGTACTGTATGCATTTATAAAGCCTTTATAACACCAGTCATACACTCTGGATAAGAGCATCTGCTATTAAAATGACCAAAATGTAACATTATGATTAATGGTATAATGTATTACAAAGCTTGTCATAATGGGTGCCTTATTTAATAAATAATTACATATTTCATAACTCTGGAAGAGTATAGTGATTTACATAACAGGATCCATTTCCAGTTGGCTGAAAGGGAATGGGAATTCTATGACCTCTTTCATTTTATGCCTGTGTGTATTCTGACATAAGACTGTTATTTTTAGGCAAGTTGTCTAAAAAGGCTGCTTTTTATTCCTTATTTCTCACTGCAAAGACACAGCATTGTCATGGCTTTCCAACACCTTGAGGGGACGCGGAGTGGGGTACGACATACTTAAACCACACAGTTTGAGTCATGACACTAAGAACCAGGTCCATCTCTGCATGAAGAGCATTGAAAGTCATCTGCCACTTAAGCTGAATATCAGCAAGAGCTCAAACAATGTGAATCCATTCATTCTACCTCCCCTCTCCTGAAACTGGCAGCCCAGAGCACCTGCCCCATGGGGATGATGATACTTCAAATATAAGAATGGGGGGGGGGATGCATTACCTTGAGAGGAGCTCTTGAACAGTTGCACAGTGGTGTGGTAGTCCTGCCCCACTGGGGGGAAACTATGTGATTGTATACAGGCCATGGAACAAGGACCCATCCCTTTCATCTGACTCACAGGGGCAGTGCAGACAGAACCAGAGATTGGGAGCCCACTGTCAGCAGGGCAAATTTGACTGCTTCATTAAACTACAACAATGATCCCATGAATGCAGTTAAGAGGAAAGCGGAGAAGAGCCGAGGCCCATGGTTTTATGAATAGCTTCAAGCATGCAGGGAGAGGGATGAGGGGAACGGGGCTCTGCTATTGTTTTTGGTGCAGCAGCAGAATGTGGTATTACAGGCTGACATCATGTTGGTGCATAACCCAAACAACAATGTGTCAGTGGACCTCAACAGTGATTCTGGATGGGAAAAAGCATGCTGGTCTTGTTCTAATGAATGCTGCTATAGCTACGTCTTAAAAGGTTTCATCGACAGAAACTAATGAACATGCTTCCATGCAACCAATCATTGTTGTTTCAGAACAATGAAGTTCACCTTGATGGGAATTGGAAAACATGTTTTTCATATTGGAAGACTACGTTGAGCATTTCATATTAGCATCATGATTAACATCAGAAGGAGAGGAAAAGTAAATCCCCCCGAAGTCTAGATTGGCGCACAAAACACACACAAGCACCATAGGATGGCCATTACCCCATAATTAATTACATTAGAAGTGTAAATTACCAAAATAGTAAGTGGTTGTGCCTCGATGATTCATATGCAGCATATATATATTTTTTTACATATTAGTATTTTGCTTTCTATATTGCTTTAGACATCACTGGGAGATTAGTTTGACCCTAAGTAGATAAGGAAGAAAGCGGGTCATGTGGTTTCTTTGTACCTCTATTGAAGGGTACGGCAAAATAAGGGCATAAGAACAGTCTTTCACTGCCCTTCCCACTTCATTAATACGAACGTTGCAGCTTTAAGGGAGACTGACCCAGAATAATCACTGTTTTCAAGTCGAGGTCAGTGGAAATGGACTTTAAAGCCTGGATAGCTAAGCAGCCTTGCTCCAAACGACTGAACTAAATGACTGGACTAGCCCCTATCAATATTATTTTTTAAACAAGGAAATTACGGAGAGATTTCAAAAAGCCCAATTTCTGTCCCCCTATGACAACTTTTCACATTGCACAGACATGAACCCCCGCTTCAATGTAGCGAAGTGAATGAGCTGTGTTAAAGGGAGTCTGTCTCCAAGGCTGATTTCTCTCTACATCAGAACCTTGAAACAGCCAAGAGATTAAAACAAATAAGGCCTCAAGAAGCCTGTGGTTTCATACTGTTTTGTGTTTTTTGAAGGGCTGCTGGGTTTGCTTGCTCAAAAAGCACATTTATGGCTAGGTAGGTTTGAGGATTGGAATAGGGGGGCAGATGATGTGATCCTTCCTTGCCAATTAGGTGAAGCACTCACGTCAACAGAGGAGATACAATCTCCACAGCATTCTTTCCCAATACCTCCATCACCAGCCTCAACTTACAATACAGATATCATTAGGAAAATGAGAGATATATTACAGTGCTGACTGGCACTTGTAAATGGTTGGGCTGGAATTATTTGAGATGTACTTATGAAGATCTACAGCACCGATCTCTCTTAATGACCTTATTCTCAATCACCCTGGTCAGGAATGGTTATCATAGCTATCAAGGGAAATTCTGATTCTGCAGTTGATGGATGAATCACTGACCAATTGTTATTCTACAGATAGTTTGAGTGAGACTAACAGGGGAGAACGTTCATTGACAATGGCATCCTCTTTCTCTGAATTAAGCTTAATGCACTGCAATGCAAGTGTCTCTCAAGAGCTAACGTCTGAAATTATGTTCATCTCTAACGTACAATTGAGCTAATCAATCCGTGATGTCGGAAAAACACCAGCTATCATTTGCTGGAGGTATATAGACATTTACAATGGCCGGACTTCACCGAAAATTGTGTTATTCAAATGAACGAAAAATGAAAAATATGGCAGCCCTGCTTTCCAGTCCAATAAACTCAATGAATTACTAACGATAAGGTAAATTGAATATGTCAGAATGTATACAAAATACTAAGAGGGATTCGGAGGGACTGATGAATGCAGCCGCATTAGCAATGTATGAATGATGAGGATACATGGCTGCTTCCATTATTACATTTTAATTTCAATTTTACGTATCCAGCTCCAGCCCGGCAGTCCTCCAGACTTTGGGAAGAACCAAATATCTTCTGTCATTGAATGTGCTATATTCTGACATGAGTAGAAGAGAAAAAGGGCCATCTATTTTCATGCTCGTTATTCTTTCATACAGTCAAGTCATCATGGAAAAAAAGCTAGGCCTATTCTATCTCACTTTAAGACATGCAGTCACAGACAATAAGTAAATGCGGTGCCGGTAGTCTCAGGATACAGAATTAGGAAATACAAGATATAAAGTGCCTCATTCCATATTACTGTAGCTTGCATTCTATCCGAAACTACCGTTGGCACTGAATCTGCAGCCTTATTATCAAAGCCTGGAAAATATTAAGTGTTCTTTTGAGACATCAATGCATTACTTATCTCACATAATCCCGTGAGTAAATGTCACATTGTGGCAGTGCTTCAAACTAGGGCCATTAGCAATTTTGTCTGTAGTTATTTTAATCCTTTATTGCCCATTTTTTCCCCCTTTTTCCAATAATGGTCTTAATATGCGCTGTCGTTTCATTAAGTTAATTGAAGATAGAAAGAGCTAAGCCTTGGCCTCCTAAAGAGTACCGGTGTCATGGAGGGGGCATACAGGGGGAAAGGTGGGTGACTAGGGACGGTCTGGAGAAGAGAAAAGCATCATCCTCTGGCAGGCTTTGGATAACAGTGGCTAAATTGTTGGGATAATCAGCCCACATAGGCTAATTGTTGACATGATTTTTGGAAGTGTGGATAGAATTGATTTAATTTGATAATTGATTATATTCTCTAAGCTTCTGTTTTGGCATTTAAGAGTTTATATGCGAAACCTAAACCCTATATTTATGGAGACTATATTGAGCATACTGGTGATATTGTCATACTGTATGATATACTGGAGATATTGTCAATTTAAGTCTGCAAAAGGTAGTAATGCTTTCGTACAACTGTAAGGTCTGGTGGCTTGTGCTTGCTCAAGAGATCCCATTTTGTGAATATTGTTAGCTGTCTGTGTGGTTTTGGTAAGTCAGTCTAAAGCCACAAGTCTTAGGAAAGTTTAAAAGGCTGAGAGCCCATTGAGCCTCCATTTGGAGCCTGTTGAATTTGCGAGGTTGCCTTTGTTGGGGTGGGAGAGGCCTGTGTGCTTAAGCTCTTAGATTAAGCGATAGGACAAACACAGCCCAGCATGTCCTCACACATACTGTAGCTCTGTGGAAACGCCACCTGCCAGGAGATAGGAGGCACAGAGGATACACATACCACACTCCTGGTTTACAAGGACTATCTCGTCCAAGTATCCATACAGTATTTTCTAGCTTTTCCAGTGGCAGGAATGATGAAGGTAGGAAATGTTTAAGAGGACAGTAATATAAGCATTAACTTCATGTTTCTCTCTTGGTAAATGCTCTACTTTTTTGACACCACACGTTCTGCAGGCTATAGTTTTGTCTTATCTTGATTGTTGTCCAGTCGTGATGTCGAGTGCTGCAAGGAAAGACCTAGTTAAGCTGCAGCTGGCCCATAACAGAGTGGAACGTCTTGCTCTTCATTGTATATGAGAGCTGATATAAATACTATGCATGCCATTCTTTCTTGGCTAGGAGTTGAGGAGAGACTGATTGCATCACTTCTTATTTTATAAGAAACGTGTTGAAAATCTCAAATTGTTTACATAGTCAACTTACACACAGCTCTGACACACACAATTAACCTACCAGACACGCCACCAGAGGTCTTTTCACAGTCCCCAAATCTAGAACAAATTCAAGAAAGTCTACAGTATTATATAGAGCCATTATTGCATAGAACTCCGTTCCATTTCATATTGCTCAAATAAACAGCAAACCTGGTTTCAAAAAACAGATAAAGCAACACCTCACGGCACAACCCCTCTCCCCTATTTGACCTAGACAGTTTGTGTGTATGTATTGATATGTAGGCTACGTGTGCCTTTAAAAATGTTATGTAGTTCTGTCCTTGAGCTGTTCTTGTCTATTAATTTTATGTATTGGGTCATGTTTCATGTTTTGTGTGGACCCCAGGAAGAGTAGCTGTTACTTTCGCAACAGCTAATGGGCATCCTCATAATGATTATATCTCACCTTCAACCTTTTACCTTAGGGACAAGGAGGGGCACCACAATATGAAGTACCTCCATGTATCTCCTAGTGTTTCACAAGAAAATCATATCTCCAGACATTTTCAGATAATAAATCAAACAGTGTTATTTTGGATATTTGTACAGACTGGAACATTACTTGGAGTGTGCAGTTTCCAGTTTCTGGTCAGTGCGTGGTTGAATGGCTTTGAAAAGCAGACTGAGATGTAGCAGTTACTGAGGGAACTAGCACAGCCTCATGGTTTCTCAGCAGAAATCCACTATTTCAGAGTAAATTACCACAGCCAGCTCTAGCGAAGGTTCTGCAGCTTTATGGATTGCCTCAGTACAGGCCTCTGGGTGGTAAATATTGTACTTAATCTTTCAAGTGTTTCAATAACGTGCTTAAGGTGCTCACATGAAAAGCTGTAAAAAGTAAACCATATCACACACACACACCATGCCTGTAAGGCCGAGCAGGCAGCAGCTGCTACTATGGGCAGATGAAGCAATGTTGTGTCACCACTTGCTGAGGGAATCTACGCCTGGCAAAACCAAAAGTGTGGAAGATCCAAGATGCAACAGCCAAGAGCGCTTTAGCGTTCAACTAATTAATCCCTCAGCACAACGCCTTCCACTACTGTGTACATGGCCCACATGCTGAAAAAGAGGCTGCAAGCTTCCTGGTAGGACTAACGGGACAATGTTCGATTCAACTCAGCCCTCATAGTCAAGGTTTTCGCCTCCCATCCAGCCATCTCTATAACAGTCTAAGTGGATGGAATGGGAAAAAGGGAAACCATTCCCAGAAAATCCCTGTTGTTCATTTATGAAGTGTTTTCGGAATAGCGGGCCACTGAGAGGTGACCTCCATGCCTGGAGTAGGCTAGTTAGTGGAGGGGCCGTGACGGATAAATCTGATCCTTTGTAGAGGCCGTATTGATCCGACAAAAGCTCACTACATGAATCAAGTATGAGGTCAGCCGTTCCCTCTCCCAGGCTCGGCGTGATGGATGTGCTTCAGTGAAATAATAGCACATATCCTCCGTCACGTGCTCACACACTGGCAACTGTGGCAAGGCTCGGCTCCAGCAGTGGTCATTAAAACCAGTCAAGCTGTTCTCTGCAGATGGAATAGAATGTTTCAATTGCATGGATGGTGTGGAATGGTGCTATATTTTGGATGGGATTGAGAATATTTGAAGTTGACATCCCAAATGCATGCATGGTGTTGAGTCTGAAAGATTCATTTTGATTCAAACCCTTTTTAGTAGAACTTTGTCATGTACATAACATGTATAATTTCTGCAGATATTAGGCATATTTGACCATAACACAAGAATATGTTAGTCATGTACAACATAATCTGAATAGTGTCTCAAGACTTGTTCTGTTGTGATGGGTCCGCACATACTGTAGTGTCTTCAGAAAGTATTCATACCCCTTGACTTATTCCACAGCCTGAATTCAAAATGGATGAAATATTTTTTTTTTTTACCCATCTACACACAATACCCCATAAGTGAAAATGAAATACAGAAAAATGTAATTTGCATAAGTATTCAAACCCCTGAGTAAATACATGTTAGAAGCACCTTTGGCAGCGATTACAACTGTGAGTCTTTCTGTGTAAGTCTCTAAGAGCTTTGCACACCTGTATTGTACATTATTTGCACATTTTTATTAAAAAAGATTTCAAGCTCTGTCAAATTGGTTAGAAAGCCATTTTCAAGTCTTGACATAGATTATCAATGTCAAGACTAGGCCACTCGGTAACATTTAATGTCGTCTTGGTAAGAAACTACATTGTATATTTGGCCTTGTGTTTTAGGTTACTGTCCTGCTGAAAGGTGAATTTGTCTCCCAGTGTCTGTTGGAAAGCAGACTGAACCAGGTTTTCCTCTAGGATTTTGCCTGTGCTTAGCTCTATTCCGTTTATTTTTATCCCCCAAAAATGTCATAGTCCTTGCCGATGACAAGCATACCCATAACATGATGCAACCACCACCATGCTAGGAAATATGAAGAGTGGTACTCAGTGATGTGTTGTGTTGTGTTGGATTTTCCCTACACATAACACTTTGTATTCAGGACAAAGTTAATTTCTTTGCCACATTTTTTGCAATTTTACTTTAGTGCCTTATTGCAAACAGGATGCATGTTTTGGAATATTTTAAATCTGTACAGGCTTTCTTCTTTTCACTCAGTCATTCAACAGTCATGTTAAACACTGTTATTGCACACAGTGAGTCCATGCAACTTCTTATGTAGCAAAATTTGAAATGGTGTTTTTTACTTTCTATAGAATTAGAGACAGAGCTACAAAATGGTATATCATACACTGCATTTGAGGATCAATGGGGAAGTAATTCTGCATTGAAAGTTGATCAACTTTGAGAATATGGCCTTTGAATGTATTGGTATCTAGTGAAGAGCTCCTCTTTGTCTACACCCATTCACTATCGTTCACACCCTATTAAGCATTAGCCCAACCCATCTCGTTTCGCTCCCGGAGCGCACACTTATTGCTCAGGTCGAGGATTTCTTTACCTATGGATAACATGAAAACAGCCTATCCAGCCCTGCTGGCAACAATTTCATTACGCTTTTTTGCAGACGTTTACTGACACCGGCCATATTCAATGGGGGTTGTACACACGTCACGTTAGCTAACGAGCCAGCCAGCTAATGTTAGCTAGTTAAACAACAATGAGCACATTGCCAACAATGCCACAGTGATGAGAGCTAACCAACCAGGTTCAATGTTAGCTAGCTAATATTAGGCTCTAACTAGAAAAGCAAACGGCTTTTATTCCCTAGCTGAATAAAGTCAGCTAGGGAGCCAGCCAGCTAATGTTAGCTGGCTAGCTATCAGTACACTTTAGCTTAAAAACCTCTTAGCACTAGGGATCACATTTTTTTTTTTTTTCAAATAACGTACCCAACGTAAATGGAAATTTTCTCTGGCCCAGATCGTAGAATATGCATATAATTTACAGATTAGGTAAACACTCCAAAGTTTCCAAAACTGTCAAAATATTGTCTGTGAGAAAAAAGAAAAAAAATTCTGCAACCGAAATTCTGAGATAAATTCACCCGGAAGTGATATTTAAAAAATAATAATCTTTGTTTCCTTTCCCCTCTAACCTCCATTTAAAGGGGTATCAACCAGATTATTTTTCCAATGGCTTCCTCAGGCTGTGACCAGGCGTTAGACATAGTTTCAGGCTTTTATTTTGAAAAATGAACGAGATTTTTCAGAAGTAGTCAGGTGTACTCTGAATATTTCCTGCGCGCCAGAGGGGAGCTCTCCATTTTCCTTTTGTCTCTTAATGAATAGGTTATGCTCCGGTTGAAATATTATCGATTATGTTTGTTAAAGACAACCTGAGGTTTGATTATAAAAAACATTTGGAATGTTTCTACGACCATTTCGGATACTTTTGGGGATTTGTCGAACGGAACCCGGCTTTTGTTTTCTCAAAATATTGCGCAAACCAAATGGCGTTTTTTTGTGATAAAAGTAATATTTATCGAACAAAAAGAAGATTTGTTGTGTAACTGGGAGTCTCGTGAGTGGAAACGTCCGAAGATTATCTAAGGTAAGCGATTAATTTTATTGCTTATCACACTGTCACGTTCTGACCATAGTTCTTTTGTATTTTCTTTGTTTTAGTGTGGTCAGGGCGTGAGTTGGGTGGGTATTATCTATGTTTTCTGTTTCTATGTGGGGTTTCTCGTTTGGCCTGATATGGTTCTCAATCAGAGGCAGGTGTTAGTCATTGTCTCTGATTGGGAACCATATTTAGGTAGCCTGTGTTCTATTGTGTTTTGTGGGTGGTTGTTTTCAGTCTTTGTGTGTCTGCACCAGATAGAACTGTTTCGGTTTTCACTTTTGTTGTTTTGTAATTTGTAGTGTTCAGTTTTTGATTATCATTAAATTAAGATGAACACTAACCACGCTGCGCTTTGGTCCTCTCCTTCTTCCACCGACGAAAGCCGTTACACACACTTTTGTGACCATGCTAATTTGGGGTTAGCTGATGTAGCATTGAAAGCTACACTCACAAAAGCTTGGATTTCTTTCGCTGTAAAATATATTTTCAAAATCTGACACCATAGGTGGATTAACAACAAGCTACGCTGTGTTTTGGTATATTTCACTTGTGATTGCATGATTATAAATATTTTTAGGAATATTTTTGAATTTGGCGCCCTGCAATTCAGCGGTTGTTTAGGAAAGTGAACCCGTATTCGGTATCCGTAGATCAGAGAAGTTAAGACAGGTAGCTAGCTAGCTAGGTAAACCACTTTTAAGATCACACACGTCACGTAACGTTAGCTAACGAGCCAGCCAGGTAATGTTAGCTAGTTAAACAGCACCAATGTCGTTGCTACCCTGCATGAATACAGCCCTGGGATACAAATAATAACGTCACCTAGGGAGCCAGCCAGCTAACGTTAGCTACCTAGCTAACAGTACACTTTAGTTTGAAATGAAACCACTGTCAAATTAGAAACTTGTAATATCTGAAAATGTAGCTAGCTAACACTGGACTATTTTACCTGTATACATCATCATGCATGATGGACGCGTCTCCCTGTCAGGAATGCCATACCACGATTGTCCTTAGTAATCCGGAGACAGGTGTTTTCTCCATCTCTTCAGCTATCATTCTCTAATTCAGTGGTTCCCAAACTTTTTTACAGTCCAGTACCTCTTCAAACAGTCAACCTCCAGCTGCATACCCCCTCTAAAACCAGGGTCAACGCACTCTCAAATGTTGTTTTTTGCCATCATTGTAAACCTGCCACACACACACTATACAAAACATTTATTAAACATAAGAATGAGTGAGTTTTTGTCACAACCTGGCTCGTGGGAAGTGACAAAGATCTCTTATAGGACCAGGGCACAAATAATAATATAAATATATTACATATAAAACCTTATTTGTTCATCAAAAATTGTGAATAACTCACCACAGGTTAATGAGAAGGGTGTGCTTGAAAGGATGCACATAACTCTGCAATGTTGGGTTGTATTGGAGAGAATCTCAGTCTTAAATCATTTCCCACACACAGTCTGCGCCTGTATTTAGTTTTCATGCTGGTGAGGGCCGAGAATCCACTCTCACATAGGTATGTGGTTGCAAAGGGCATCAATGTCTTAAACTTGCCAAGGCAGGATACTCTGAGCGCAGCCCTATCCGATTTGGCAGTGGCTTCTAATTCAATTACATTTTCACAGAACTGCTTGTTGCAATTTCGATGAGGCTCTCTTGTTCAGATATCGGTAACAGGACTGGAGGAATAATGAATCCAGTTGTTTGTGTCGTCCGTTTCAGGAAAATACCTGCGTAATTGCGCACCCAGCTCACTCAGGTGCTCGCTAAATCACATTTGACATTGTCTGTAAGCTTGAGTTCATTTGCACACAAAAAATCATACAATGATGGAAAAATCTGTGTGCTGTCAATGTTAATACAGAGAGAGAAGAGCTCCAACTTCTTAATCATAGCCTCAATTTTGTCCAGCACATTGAAAATAGTTGAGGAGAGTCCTTGTAATCCTAGATTCAGATAATTAATGCGAGAGAAAACATCACCCAGATAGGCCAGCCGTGTGAGAAACTCATCATCACTGTAACGCTCGTCTGATGAAGAAGAGGGAGTGGACCAAAACGCAGCGTCGTACGTGTTCATGATTTTTTATTTAACTCAGAACACTACGAACAAAAATAACAAAGCGACAAACGAACAGTTCTGTAAGGTAACCAAACTAAACAGAAAACAACTACCCACAAACACAGGTGGGAAAAAGCTACCTAAGTATGATTCTCATTCAGAGACAACGATAGACAGCTGCCTCTGATTGAGAACCACACCCGGAAAAACACAAAGAAACTAGAATGCCCACCCTAGTCACACCCTGGCCTAACCAAAATAGAGAATAAAAGCCTCTCTATGGCCAGGGCGTGACAATCACGCAAGTGGTCAGACAATTGAAAATTATGTCCAGTAAAGAAAACTTTAAGCTCGTCTCTCAATTCAAAAAAAATTGTCAATACTTTGCCCCTTGACAACCAGCCAACTTCTGAATGTTGTAAAAGCGTTACATGGTCGCTGCCCATATCATTGCATAATGCAGAAAATACACGAGAGTTCAGGGGCCTTACTTTAACAAAGTTAACCATTTTCACTGACTTCTTCAACCTGTCAGGCATTCCCTTGGCAGCAAGAATCTCTCAGTGGATGCTGCAGTGTACCCAAGTAGCGTCGGGAGCAACTGCTTGTATGCGCGTTACCACTTTGTGTCATCAGTACAGATACCAACACATCTTGACTACCAAAGTCCATTTGATGTCACAAAGATGTCCAGTACTTTAAAAATATCCTCTCCTGTTGTCCTGGTTTCCAGTGGTTCGCAGAAGAGGATGTCTTCCTTAATTGACTCAGCATAAACGTAACAAACATAGACCAGGAGCTGTGCCAGGCCCACCACGTATGTTGACTCATCCAGCTGTAACGCATAGAATTCACTGGCTTGTATGCGAAGCAGTAATTGTTTCAAAACATCTCCTGCCATGTCAATGATGCGTCGTGAAACAGTGTTGTTTGATGAAGGCATTTTCTGTATAGTTTTTTTGGCTTTTTCCCCCAGCATTGTCCCAGCATTATCCACGGCAGCAGGAAGAATTGAGTCCTCCACAATAGTATGGGGCTTGCCTGTCCTAGCCACTCGGTAGCTCACCATATAAGACGCTGCTAGACCCTTCTTATTAATGGTATCTGTTGCTTTTATACATGTCTTACTACTCAAAAGTCGTCATAATTCTCGCCCCAAAAAACTCCCGTGGCTTATTTTTCAAGTTGGCATGTTTAGTTTCTAAATGTCTGCGCAAGAGTGAAGGTTTCCCGCGAGAGAGTAAAGGTTAATGTGATTGGATGTTATTTACTTGTATTTGACATTGTGTTGTTATTTCACTGAACACTAGATGGTTTCATTTAAATTTTTGCAGTGAAACGAGGCTACTGAGACGAGAAAAAAACATCACCCAAATGTATAGCCCTGTTGAAAAATCTAAATGGACTGTTTGAAAATGTGAATCACATGTGAATCGCATCTCCACTACACAATAAAACATTTTTAAAGCCGCGTTCAATCGGATTACCAACACAGACTGACAAGCTCAAATAGATAGGAGCCTCTGAACTCATCTCTCAGCATGTCCAGCCCACTCATTAACTCCGCCAATCATGGCTAGTGGGAAGGTTGATGTATTTTTCTGTGGCTTAAACAACAAGGCTCGTAATTAAACAATTTTATTCGTATTTACAGATGGCATACAAGTTTGTTATTAAGGCACATGAAAGTTCACATATTTGAGAAGGCATTTCTTAAAAAAAAAACGGATTTTGATAAAAAGTCATTTTTTGCGTTCAAACGACTCTCCTGTGAAGTCATGACTTGCCAAATGCCCCTATTTTTTTTTTTAGAATCGGGTCACATTTTTACTCCTGAACTTATTTAGGCTTGCCATAACAAATAGGTTGAATACTTACAGACTCAAGATTTCAGCTTTTCATTTTTAATTATATAAATTTCAAAAAACATAATTCCACTTTGACTTTACGGGGTATTGTGTGTGTAGGCCAGTGACACAAAAACTAAATTTAATACATTTTACATTCAGGCTGTTAAACAACAAAATGTGGAAAAAGTTGAGAGGTGTGAATACCTTCTGAAGGCACTGTATTTGGTAGCTCAATTCATACACAGCGAGGCAAATTCCTGCTTAGAAATATCATCAACAACAAAAAAATCTGCCAATACTGCCGCTATTGGCTCTTCCCAACGTGGGCATGCCTCAAGGGAGGTCGCAAATTAATATCAGTCTTGAATCCTGCTGTTGCTGTTTCTGTAAGCAGGAAGTCACCCCGCGGTGTATGCTGAAGTAATAATGCTGAGTCTACCTTTAACAGCGTTCAGTGAATCACAATTCTGACCAGTGGAGGCTCCTCAGAGGAGGGAGAGGACCATCCTCTCAGTGAATTAAATAAAAATAAAAATTGTAAAACATTAAAAAAGTTATCCTTTTTTAGATAAAACTAAATATAATCATGTCACCAAATAATTGATTAAAACACACTATTTTGCAATGAAGGTCTACAGTAGCCTCAGCAGCACTCTGTATGGTAGCACCATGCTGTAGCCGATGGACAGCTTTCGTCCTCCTCTGGGAACATTGACTTCAATACAAAACCTACGAGGCTCATGGTTCTCACCTCCTTCCATAGACTTACTTACTTACACAATAATTATGACAACTTCTGGAGGACTTCCTCCAACCTATCAGAGCTCTTGCAGCATGAACTGATTGTTGTTCACCCAATGAAAGGATCAGAGAATGAATCTAGTACTGAAAGCATAAGCTATAGCTAGCTAGCACTACAGTGTATACAATGTGGTGAGTAGTTGACTGAAAGAGAGAGAAAGACAATAGTTGAACAGTTTTGAACAAACTAATTTCTTCCTAAATGAAGCAGATGCAAGAGAGATAGAGATGTTTTAATTTTTTTCACTTTCAGTTTCACTTACTTGGCTAGCAAATGCAGCTAACTAGTTTAGCCTACTCAAACACCCTGCTCAAACAGAGGGATGCTATGTTAGCTAGTTGGCTATGACTATTCAATACAACACTGGAACTCTTCCAAGATAAGCTTTCTCTTTACAAATGTATTGCCACCGGGGCCCGCCACTGTAAGTGTTAAACTGCTTACTGACTGCACATTAATGTTACTGCATGATTGTAGCAGGTTTACTAACTCGTTCGTTCTATTATCTATGCTGACTATGATGTTACTTTAGCTAATATGGTGACAACGATGTAGGCTGTGTGTAGCGGTTATGATATGGTTTGGCGTGTAATTTGTTTTCCCCCTGGTCACATACACCTGTTGTGTTGTGCATTGAAGTCCACAAGTGACAGGAAAATGTGAGAGGAGGAGATGCATAGATGCGAGAAGGAATACACCGTGGCTGTTAATTGTGTTTACGCGTGATCAGGGTTGTATTCATTCTGCCGATTCTGTTGAAAAAACATTTCTTAAACGGAACAAAACGGTAATATATACCAGAATTTGTCCAATCGAAACTCCCTTTTGCAACTGTTGGACTAATGATTACACAGTCAGGAGAGTGCAAGGCAGTATTAAGTGTATCACTGTCTGTCTATGTGTCACTGTCACCTAAAATTTTTCTCTCAACCAGTGTGCACCAACTTTGTAAACTTTCATTCATAGGCTAGGTTGTAGCAACCTCATGATGGGTATAGGGAAAATTTGAGTATCATGTAGTAACCTAAACATATCGCTGTTACATTGAACTGGGTGATTGGAATATGAATAGCAGTCATCCAATATGCTGTAATATAAATAAAATAAATACAAATTAACAGCACTGACCGCCACTGATTCTGACTGACATTAACAGACAGTGCTGTGCTACAGTACAAGGTCTGATCAACTCAAACACATACTGTGGCCATTCTATAACTCGCTAATCAAATTTAGAAGATCAGGCTGTGCAGCTTGGACAAACTGAGATGTATTCAAAAGGGGACCATTGCGCTCTCCCAGAAGCTTGGCTGGTGCGTAAAACCCGTGATTCAGACAAACCAAATGTGTGATGGGTCCGTACTCAAAAATATATTTCATAAAGATTTCTTAATTTTGTGTTTTTTTATTATTTTCATTACATCAGGGATAGTGTACATAGACGTTTCAGCTTTGCAGCAGAAAGATAGAGAAAAGAGGCATTCATAAAAGGATGTAGATCATATACCTCATGTAGCAAACAAAATAAGGAAATGTTATAACTTTGTATGCCCTCAGACTTCTAGAACCTATGCGATAAAGTAATGTATAACTTGCACTACGAAATAACTTATTTCTATGTTAGTGTTCTTGCAATAAGATTTATTTGGAAAAACATCTCGTGGCTTGAATGTGCCTTTGAGAACATAAATCCACTTTCCGACATGAAGATATTACCTCGCCAGCTGCGAGACACTTTAGACAACAACATAATTATATTAATGAATTGCGTTGCGCCAAGATTGAAAAAGATGATTGCGACAACAAATTACTCCAAAGAGAAGTAGTGTGGATTTTTTATTGTTTTATTTGACTAGGCAAGTCAGTTAAGAACAAATTCTTAATTACAATGACGGCCTAGGAACAGTGGGTTAACTGCCTTGTTCAGGGGCAGAACAACAGATTTTTACCTTGGGGATTTGATCTAGCAAACTTTTGGTTACTGGCCCATCGCTCTAACCACTTGGGTTAGCTGCCCAAGGATACAGTGCCTTCAGAAAGTATTCAGACCCCTTGACTTTTCCCACATTTTGTTATGCTACATCCTTATTCTAAAATGTTTCCTCGTCAATCTATACACAATACCACAAAGCAAAAACAGGTTTTTAGATTTTTTTGCTAATTTACACTACCATTCAAAAGTTTGGGGTCACTTAGAAATGTCCTTGTTTTTTAAAGAAAATCACATTTTTGTCCATTAAAATAACATCAAATTGATCAGAAATACAGTGTAGACATTGTTAATGTTGTAAATGACTATTGTAGCTGGAAAGGCAGTTTTTTTATGGAATATCTACATATGGTAGGCGTACAGAGGCCCATTATCAGCATCCATCACTCCTGTGTCCAATGGCACGTTGTGTTAGCTAATCATTTTAAAAGGCTAATTGATCATTAGAAAACCTCTGTCCCTCGACACAATCATGTCTTGGAGCTCTACGGACAATTCCTTCTACCTCATGGCTTGGTTTTTGCTCTGACATGCACTGTCAACTGTGGGACCTTATTTAGACAGGTGTGTGCCTTTCCAAATCATGTCCAATCAATTGAATTTTCCACAGGTGGACTCCAATCAAGTTGTAGAAACATCTTAAGGATGATCAATGGAAATAGGATGCACCTGAGCTCAATTTCGAGTCTCATAGCAAAGGGTCTGAATAGTTAGGTAAATAAGGTATTTCGTTTGTAATACATTTGCAAACACTTTTCACTTTGTCATTATGGGGTATTGTGTGCAGATTGCTGAGAAAAAAACATATCTTTAATCAATTTTATGCTGTAACGTAACAAAATGTGGAAAAAGTCAAGGGGTCTGACTAATTTCTGAAGGAACTGTATATAAATGTAATTCTGTATCCCCACACGGATTAAACAAAGAATTAGATTTCACCTCATTCTTTTTGGCCAAATTTAGACTGTTAGACGAGAACACTGTCCATATAAAATGTTGCATATAATTTATGAGTTAGCCCCACATATTTATGAACATCTGAGCCTAATGTCCTTTGTGGTAAGCTATCTCATGAATTGATATAATGTATCCAAGTGAGCAGACACCTACTGTAAGGCAACTGATTCATGAATGGTTCACGCCTGATGCCCTCAATTGCCCTTCGTGCTCACCTGTGTTCCCTACAAATGCTGTTTTTAATTAAAAAGATTTGTACCTACACACTGAAGAAGACTGCAAAACCTAAATGTCTATGCACGCTATCCCTGATGCAGTGAAAATAATAAAAATAATTTTTAAAATGAAGTAAGCTTTTTGAAACATCTTTTTGAGTGCAGACCCATCACACCTTTCGTCAAACTGAGATGTATACTGTTACGTCAGGTGTTAAATAGCGTTGTCCGAGCTGGTGGTGCCAGTCAGTGTGTGATGAAAAGTAAGCATTTCACTGTTAGTCTACACTTGTTGTTTACAAAGCATGTGACAAATAACATTTGATTTGATTTTGATTTGATTTACTGTCATTGCTGTGTGTCACATGGACCAGTTCTGCTCCCCCCTCCTCGTGGGTTTATCAGACTGCTGAGTGCAGGGTGTTAGTAATCACACACACACACACACATAATCCTCCACAGAAGGGAAGGTCAGAGATGCAACACAGCCTTTTTTACAGCAAATGAGGTTAATCACGCTCCAGAGGCTCCAGTTAATAACCCCCATAAAGGCTGTTAAGAATCTGAATATCAGATCGAGGTTTACTTCATAATGGACTACAGTAGTTGACACATAAGTAAAGGGAGGTAGGCTACTAGGTAAAATCACACATAGTAAGTAAATAGCCTTGTCTGAGCTAGAACGCCGCATAGGCCAGAAGCCCATCTCCTGTTTCTGTAGCGTAAGGCAGCTTGATGTGCACCCTCTGGACATGACGCTAGTCTAGACTGCAGTTTTTTTAAATCTTACCTATATATCTCCTACCATTAGAATGCATTGACTTGACGTCTTACCAAGGTAAAATTGTATTAGTGCACTGGCAGATAATTTTGCTTATTTTAACCCCCAAAAAAGCTTGGTACAAGTGGGGTAAGATAAATGATCTTATTTCAAGTTATTTATCTTAATAAGACATCATACCAAGACAAATTGTGTTAGTGCACTGGCAGATAATTGTTCTTACTTTAACCTAAAAAAGTCTTGAAACAAGTCAGAATATCTTAAAACAATACAAATTATCTTGATGCATTTCTGGGTAAGCTAAATTAATCAAAACAAGTAAATGCATTTTCTTGGTGATCAACTCACAAGTAATTTTAACTTAATTATCTCAATACAATAACATTTACATTCTTTGCAGTGTATCACGAGGCCTAACCCTAATAATATGTTGTTTCATCATTTTCATTGAGGGCATATTGAAAAATAAGATTGCTTATGAACCATATATTGATATATTGCATAAGCCATGATATATGTGAAACTATGTGCACTGGGCTATTTTGCACACTCAAAAATAAGAGTTTAAAATATTTAAATTCAGGTCCATAGAAACCATCCTTCTACGCAAGGCATCTATCATTAAAACAACCAGTTACATCCCTTGGCTCATAGAAAGTTGTCAAAATCATAGCCATACATTTTCAATGTGTAGGATCCATTGATAATCAAGTTTATGAGACGCACTAAAAAAACAACCAACCCTTCACCCCCCTCCCAAAGGATCCGGGCAGCCCTGCCTAGTCCTCCCCTCCAGCGTCAGTAGCTGTCTGATCTACCTGACCACTGCCAGGGCTCACCGCAGGGAATGTCACATGTGTGACTAGGTTTGCAAAGATTCCATTAATTTACTAAAGTTACCGGAATCTTCAGTAATTTTGATAATTAACAAAAAATCTATAGCAATCTATCGTAACTTAGGTTATTTATAGTAAATAACTTCATATCTAGTATTAATTTATTATATCTGTATTCATATTGTCCATGTATTTCTAGTAGATAGACCATATGGTTCAAGAGAAAATAGCCAAATGAATGAAAAAAGCATCTTATCAACAATGGCATTATTTTTAATTACCTCTGCAACTCTTCCAACTATTGATTTTTTTCACAACTGCCACAAGTTTGATGGCAAAACATTGACAACAAATACATATTGACATGGTAAAATAAATACAAGTTTGTAAAAAAATATACACAATAAAGACAAAAGTATGTGGACACTCCTTCAAATTAGTGGATTCGGCTATTTCAGCCACACTGCTGACAGGTGCATAAAATCGAGGACACCACCATGCATCTCCATAGACAAACATTGGCAGTAGAATGGCCTTACTGAAGAGCCCATTGACTTTCAACTTGGCACCGTCATAGGATGCCACCCTTCCAACAAGTCAGTTCGTCAAATGTCTGCCCTGCTAGAAGTGCCCTGGTCAACTGTAAGTGCTGTTATTGTAAAGTGGAAACGTCTAGGAGCAACAACGGCTCAGCCATGAAGTGGTAGGCTACACAAGCTCACAGAACAGGACTGCCGAGTGCTGAAGCACATAGCGTGTAAAAATCGTCTGTCCTCGGTTGCAACACTCACTACTGAGTTCCAAACTAAGATCTAAGCCTAAGATCACAATGTGCAATGTCAAGTGTTGGCTGGAGTGATGGAAAGCTCGCCGCCATTGGACTCTGGAGCAGGGGAAACGCATTCTTTGGAGTGATGAATCACGCTTCACCATCTGGGAGTCCGACGGACGAATCTGGGTTTGGTGGATGCCTGGAGAACGCTACATAGTGCCAACTGTAAAGTTTGGTGTGGGAGAAATAATGGTCTGGGGCTATTTTTCATGGTTCAGGCTAAGCCCCTTAGTTCCAGTGAAGAAATATCTTAACGTTACAGCATACAATGACATTCTAGATAATTCTGTGCTTTCAACTTTGTGGAAACAGTTTGGGGAATGCCATTTTCTGTTTCAGCATGACAATGCCCCCATGCACAAAACAAGGTACATACAGAAATGGTTTTTCGAGATCGGTGTGGAAGAACTTGACTGGCCTGCACAGAGCCCTGACCTCAAACCCATCGACCACCTTTGGGATGAATTGGAACGCCGACTGCGAGCCAGGCCGAATCGCCCAACATCAGTGCCCGACCTCACTAATGCTCTTGTGTCTGAATGGGAGAAAGTCCCCACAGTAACGTTCAAACATCTAGTGGAAAGCCTTCCCAGAAGAGTGGAGGCTATTATAGCAGCAAAGGGGTGACCAACTCCATATTAATGCCCATGATTTTGGATTGAGATGTTCGATGAGCAGGTGTCCACATACCTTTGTCATGTAGTGTATATATTAAGATTATTTCATGTTGAAGCCCTTATATTAAACACCATTGATGCCAAGAAGGAAGAGAGTGGGAGGAATCCCTATTGGTTAAGACGAGCCAAGCACACATACTTACTCTATTATCCTATACCATCACAGTGAGGAGAAATATAAGGAGGAGTATCTTTAAATAGAACAAACCATTTGGGGCCACTTTTAAGACTATAAAATCACCTGGGAGCATGAAGAGCAGTGCAGAGTTTTCCTTTTTATTTTTCACTTTTAAAACTATCAATATCTTGGAGCACTCCCACATACTATGCTTTTAGATCCCAGGAGAGAACCCTGGGGGCAATGGGATTCAAGGGAACAATGTCTACTTTGAGTTTATATAATTTGAAACTGTTCACGAAGAGTCAATAGCCTATTCCGTAGATAAATCATTTTCATTCATCTTTAGTAGTAGTAACTTTGGTCATATAAAAAGACACAAATAGGTGACATGCTTTCCTACCACATTCTTGCTGTATAGACAACATGTAGGCACATCTCCCTGTAGGCAACATATTAGATTAGCATAATGAGCAATGCTTTCGTGCTTGGTTAGTCAATACTGTGTTTAGCGCTCAGGCGTTTCTAGCCAGCCATATTTCCAGCCCAATGGAGGAACTTCTGCAGCAGAAGGTGTAAGGAATTCGCTGTTACATTTGTAAACACAGAAAGTCCTATTCAATAAAATCCTGTGCCTCTTTATTCATTTAAGCAAATAATATTAATTCAATCAATAAAAATCAAAGTGTCACTGTGTAAAGAAAACTTTCAGCTGACGTTTGAGGTCCAAAATGGCTCATTTCCAATCTACAAGCAACATAGATGAGCAGATTACTGTAGCTACTACACTATTTATGTTTCCTGTTGCATTTAACATACAGCAACACATGGTGGTATTATTACACCTTCAGATGTTCAAATCAACTGCACCTCATGCACAATATACTCTCCTAAACACAGACACACATACACACACTGTAACACACATAGTGATACAATCCAATGTTAGAATTAGGAAGGCTAAATTGTTGTGGCTATCCTCTAGTATCATGTTTCAAAACATAACCAGATTGAAAACACTGAATAGTAATAACACGATAATTGAATCTCAATATGGAACGCTGAATCTCAAAATTCTCAGAATTGTTTCAATGATATTTCAGCCTGATTAAACCAGTTTTTATATAAAGATAATGAATGGCATTTTAAAGCGAGGCAGAGAACTGTTGTGGGTTGTGGGACTCGATCTCTAGCTCTCTACAGTAGCTGTGATATCATTGACCTGACCAATCATTCTAAAGGCTTCTAATTTCTGCATCTTCAAAAGCAATGCTCTGTTCAAACGTATTATCGTTCAACTGTGAAGTCAATCCTCAACATTATCCTTAATACCTAATTAACATTGTTTCAGTGGGAAATAAATAAATGTTTAGTGATTAGAAGCACAATTCAGCATGAAATTGTATTCTAATTAGTAGGATCCCTCCCACTCTGTGTTCATTGAATCACCTGAAAGGCTTGTTCACTCCCATACTATTATTTTTCTAATGAAAGATTCTTCTGAATAGAAATGAATAAAACGCACATCTTCGGCCTCATTCTATCTGAACACTGCAGAATTCAGTATGAATCACTGGCTGTGAGGCTTTAATGAAGTGATGTTAGTTGATGTTCAGTTGATGTTGAGTTTGTGAGAGGGGGTAGCTAGTTCGTTAGAGGCATTTAACCAGCTGTGTGCTCTGAGTAACAAGGTGGGGCACTGTGCCACGGTGGATGTCACTTGGCTTTTGATACTTTCCGCTTCTCTTGTAACCGCTGTCGTAAACATTAACAGTAAAACATACTTGGCAAGAGGGATGTGCTTACATTAGCTCTGCTCTAATGTGGGCAGCCACAGGAACAAACTTCAAAGAATCTAGTGGTGATGAATGGTGCTATCTCATAAAGGCATATTAGCCAATTCATTCATGCACTGAATAGGACCAAGCATGTACTGTAGGCCTATGGCCACATAAAGGTCATATACAAGCAAAATCACCCATTGCAAGGGTTATTATAGCATTGTCTCTTTGAAACAGGGTTGACAGTTCTGGTACAACTAATGGCTTGTAATTCATACATATTTTACTTGTGTTAGGCAATGAGAAAGTGTGTGTGTGTGGGTGTGAGTGTGTCAGTGGCGTAGCCAGAAATTCGTTGGTGGGTAGGCCTGCAGAAATTTCTGCAATTTTCCACATTTTGCCATTGGGGCAAAGAGAACATTTAGCAATTGTATAACTAATCTCATGCTATTCTACACATTTTGCCATGAAGCTGATAGAAAATGTTGCTGTTTTAAGGCAAATTTCCTGCAATTCTACACATTTTGCCATGGGGCAGAGAGGAAAATTTGCAGATTTATAGCTCATCTCATGCTATTCCACACATTTTGCCATGAGGCTGAGAAAAAATATAGCATTTTTAAAGCTAAAATACAGATGTGTTTAGTTTGCTAAATTAACAAATTCAATAGGCAGTGACATGGCGAGAACTTGAGACTATAAGGTTCTATCTGCATTTGTGTAAAATAAAATTGGGGGATATAGTACTACATAGTCCTCTAAATACCCCAATTCATGTTGTTAAATTCAAAAGAATGCAAGATAAAAATTCCTGACACCATTCAAACCAATAAGGGTTCAGAACATTTAAAGCCAATTACATCAGAATCATCTTTTTGCAGATAGAACCTTATAGTCCCAAGCTCTCATTTTGGTGCATATAGCCATAGAAGCACAGTGACATATGCCTCAATGCGGTCATATTTGTGACTTATTATGGGTGTGGCTTTCAGTTAGTTATTTTTGACATTCCAGTTAATCTGTTCTGTTATATTCAATCAAATCTGACTAACCCAGTGCACTGCTTGCTATGAATTCTATCTGATGTTGTTTGCATGTTTAGGTAAAAAGACAAATAACGCCCCTTTTGGAACAATGACATGTAAAGAGCTTCTTTTTTTTCTCAATTTGATTGGGTAGTCCTGGCTCCCCAGTGGGTGTGCTTGGGCCCACCCGTGCTTACGCCGCCCCGGGCCCACCTGTGATTACGCCCCTGGTGTGTGTCAACCTATTTGCCAACAAAGGCTTGCAGTCATGTAGCGCAACAGCATGTACCTTTGGCGACCCCCAGCGTACGGTAAGTGAAAGATTTGCTCAATTTCTCTTCATAAAGTCTTCTGTTGAAGCTCACAAAATTAACTCACACATTTAAACATATTGAATGCACAATGTAAAAACCATTGTGCCAATAAACACACCATAGAACTATAGACACAATATTTATGTTTCCTGTGAACCCTACAATCGATACAGTAGCCTAATATTCAATTCCAGCAGACGCTCATAACTCTTGCCATGGCATAGATTATGAAGAGAGAGCGTTCGATATGGGCGTATGCAAATATGAAACAATACTATTTTGTAGATGAAATAACACCCAGAGACATGTTCCACTTACCGTGAAATTTATATAAAGCTAATTACATAAGGTAGAGACTAAATTATTCTTACCTGCGTGCAATAGACCGTTTTATCCACATTTTCTCAACAGCAAGTCAGTTTCCAGGTTTCCTCACATTTAGATGGTTTCCACAAAAGTCTATAGTGTCTAATACACTCAAGTGATGAACCTTACTCCAAATGTCATTAATGCAAACATTCTAAGGCTATATCCTTCAATATTGCGCACATACAATTACTCCAGATATGATGTAAATCCTGCTATTACACCACCAAAGGCGAGACGATGCAAATATATTGGACTTTGCTTGTTTATTTTTACTTGGCAATTATCTTTCCTTCAATGTGATAAGGTTGATAAGGACGCGCCGAGCCCGTGGACAGGTGGTCCGTCCACTGTCCGATTACCAGAAGGTGCCCGCTGACCACTTGTGACGGTCAAACTTTGTCTTTATATAAATCATCGAATTTACTCCACTGGACAGTCAAAAGGCTGTGAAAAAGAACACCGGAAAGACAAGGTGATTCGTCGGCGGCATCTGTGGATTCGGCGCTGAAAATGACCACGCACTTTTCTAAATTGCTGAGAGGCAGAGCATCGCAAAACATCGGGATAGATAGCCTACCCAGTTTGGACGGTTATAACAGTCAACCCTGAAAAGATGCACCGAAGAATTTCGACATGCAGACAGGTCACATTTGGCCAAAATTCCAGATTTCGTACATCTTTGAACAAATTCATGTAATAGGTTAAAAAAGAAAAAAGAAACAGGACACCAAGTGAGAAGACGAGTTATTTTGGACGAGTGGGTCTATGAGCGCGAGATGCTGCGCACGGTGAGCGGTATAGGGGAAAATAAGCACTTGTCATTTGAAGAGAGAGTGCAGTGTTATCACCCGGTGCTATATCTCCCTGCCTCTCCGTGCCTTTCACAGACTAACAATCTGCCAGTCCTGCTTCGGCTGACACACCTCTGACGTCATTTTAAAGTAAAATATATGATATTAGAGACCACACTGCAAACTCAACCCGTTGCTCTGGTCTTGCCCTCGGCTATCTGCACACCTGTATTGCAAGATGTTGGAGGTAGTCAACCTCCCATCACGTTAGACTCAACATACTGAGTATGACCACAGCCAGATACATTTACATTTACATAAGTGAAAACATTACATATGACAAGCTCAGCTCTTGCGTGACACAGAGAGAATGAGTGTGGTGCGCTTATTTTGCACCTTGGGGTGAATGTGTCAAACAGGTGCAGTCAGCTGTTGAAATCACACCTGCTATAGCCTACATGTATGTGATTTGGACACAGCAAACAATTTGTATTGTTTGAAGGTGAGCTATGAGTCATATTTGTATCATGAGTCTGAACATTTGCAGGCATGAATATAAATTCATGCAGATTTTCAAGAGTGAGAGAGCACTGCAAATACCAATGGCTGTCTAGAAAGCCAAGTTTAGTGCATGAGAAGTTGCTCTCTCTCTCTCTCTCTGTGGACTATCATTGGCAGAAAACCAAACTTCTCTCTACTCAACAGTGCATCAAATGTATTGCATATGTAATTGAAAAGTTGCAAGATGAGGACACCAGCATCACCTTTAATTGTATAAAATAGACTTGGTACAATACCCTTATTATTACGTTAGCGGGTACAGATGCACTGAACGAGTGGATTTGTCTGAGTAAACGCCAGTGGCTCCCTAGCAGATGGTTGTCATTTTTCTCTCTCTCTTCTCTCCCTCTCTCTCTCTCTCTCTCTCCACTCTAAAAATGATGGGTTAAAAGCAACCCAACTTGGGTTATAGCACAGAAAACACGCTGGGTTATTTTAAATAAATACTGCTTTGAATAACCCAATGTGTTGGGTTACTGGGATTACCCCCCAAAATCTTATTTTGATCCATCAGTGGGTTGCTTTACTTTCTTGCTGGATTATTGTTCATAGATCTTTTGACCCAGCAGTGGGTTATTTCTTGCTTGTTGGAGCTCTGAGTCCTAACTCGTAATCCCATGAGTGACTGGGCTATCACACTATCACATTGCTGCCTTTATTTCTCTCTCTTTATCTCTGGGATTTTATTTATTTCGATTTCTCTCTCCCCCTCTCTTTCTCTCTAGTTCTCTCTAACACATACAGTACATGTATTACACACACAGTGTGTTTGCATTGTGTGTGTGTGTGTGTTCGTGTGTGTGTGTGTTCGTCTGAGTGTGTGTGTATGTCAGAATGTCACACCCTGACCTTAGATATCGCTGTTTTTCTATATATTTTGGTTAGGTCAGGGTGTGACTGGGGTGGGTACGCTAGTTTTGTATGTCTAACGTTTTTGTATGTCTATGTTGGCCTGATATGGTTCCCAATCAGAGACAGCTGTTTATCGTTGTCTCTAATTGGGGATCATATTTAGGTTGCCATTTTCCTCGTTTGTGTTGTGGGATCTTGTCTACGTTGAGTTGCTTGAGTGCATACCAGTAGCGTCACGTTTCGTTTAGTTGTTTGTTGTTTTGTTAGGTGAGTTTTCTCTTTATTAAAATTATGTGGAACTCTACTCACGCTGCGCCTTGGTCTCATCTTTACGACAATCGTGACACAGAAAGAGAAAGTGTCTGACAGAGAAAGAGTGGGAGATAGAGAGAGAGAGCGTTCATGTGGAGAACGCTGTTGTTTTACCTCAGAGATAGTCACTGGTTGCTGTGCATCAGTCAGACTGTGGGTGGTTATGGTTCACATGGAAGAATCATAAACCCAAACGCTCCTGGTGAAACAGCTGTTGTGTAAGTCATTAACGCCCCGCAATGAGGACTAGAATTAAAGGGAGAGGGATTTGGGCAGTGCAGCCTGTCTGCGTAGCTCTTCAGTGCCTCAGAATGGAATTTCTGTGTTCCGTTTGTGCTTAATAAAATTGCTATCATTGGCCATGTCCCTGGAAGAGAATGGTATTTCATATAATACAGAATATCGACTCTGAATTGCAACACCTGAGCAATATGATATTCCATCATTGCCTTTGGAGCTAGGGGATTTAGTTGTAAAACTTTATGCATTTTGTTAAATGTTCCATAACTTCTCTAGGGCACATGTGCCAAGTACTAACCATATTAGAGCTTTCTCAAACAGGAGGCTGCCTTAGACCAGTGTGGATGAAAACGGATTTCCTTACTGTATGCTGCGATGTAAAACTAAAACTGCGATGTAAAACTAAATAAATCTAAAAGGAGTTATTCAGAGGGAGTTTTTTTCCTCATAGTCACAATGATGACCTTTTTGATGTATCTACTCATATATGCTTTTTCTTGTATATGGGACATTTTCCTGAATAATGCATTGGTGTTATATTTCACAGCTTTCTCATTAGAAGGGGAGGACAGAGAGAGCAGCAACTTTACCCTGCTATGTTTTATGTGTGATAATTGCTGGGAATGTAGAATACAATGCATCTCCATTCACTCTCTTGGCACAACTTGCCAAGTTTGTGCTTATAGCAACAAACAATGTTGAGCTAAGATTGTGTGTTCATTGTAAAAAAGGTATCCCATAGTATTACCAGTTTCATATCAGGTTATTGCAGTCTTGAGGTAGTCATAACTACATGTAACTTAATTGACAGTTAACAACAGGTATTTCTCTGCAACTATTGCATATTTTTGAGTACTTATTTCTTACATTCATGACTACAAATAGTTTCCATTTAACTATGCTAATGAGTGAATGGGACATGTAGATTATTATATATTTTTTGAAAAAAAAACAATTTTGAAACTCTCACTCTACAACAAGTTTTTTTCCTTTTTAATTATTGACCACACATGACCAACATGGACTGTACATCAAACCCAAAGGTAATTTATGTTGATTGAAGAAAGTTTAGGATAAAAATAATGATATACCCTAATGATTAACATCAGCAAATCTTTCAATTGGCAATGTTGAATTATTAACACATTTCATACAGCAGAACTCCCAACTTCAGTCATGCTCACTTTCAGTGGAACTTTTAATAATATTTTTTCTTTATACTTGGCAACAAAAAATTCACATGATTTACAGTATTTCAACAGTGAAATGATTGGATGCGGAAAACCCCCATGGACCTGTAATATCTGTGAGGGATGTGTGTCTACAGTGGCTTCAGAAAGTATAAATACCCCTTGACCTACAGTGGCTAGCGAAAGTATTCACCCCCTTGGCATTTTTCTGATTTTATTGCCTTACAACCTGGAACTAAAATAGATTTTTTTGGGGGGGTTGTATCATTTGATTTACACAAATGTACCACTTAAAAGATGCAAAATATTTTTCATTGTCAAACAAACAAGAAATAATACAAAAACACTGAAAAGTTGAGCGCGAATAACTATTCACACCCCCAAAGTCAATACTTTGTAGAGCCACCTTTTGCAGCAATTACAGCTGCACGTCTCTTTGGGTATGTCTCTATAACCTTTCACGAGCCTCTACCCCGGGTCCGGGATCACCCCCCACCCCCCCCACACACTGATTAGCATAGCTAGCATAGCTTCACAAGTAGATAGTAGCATCTAAATATCATTAAATCACAAGTCCAAGACACCAGATGAAAGATACAGATCTTGTGAATAAACCCATCATTTCTGTTTTTTAAAATGTTTTACAGGGAAGACACAATATGTAAATCTATTAGCTAACCACGTTAGCAAAAGACACCACTTTTTTTACTCCACCAGTTTTTTACTCCATCAGTAGCTATCACAAATTCGGCCAAATAAAGATATAAATAGCCACTAACCAATACAAAACCTCATCAGATGACAGTCTGATAACATATTTATGGTATAGGATAGGTTTTGTTAGAAAAAAGTGCATATTTCAGGTAGAAATCACAGTTTACAATTGCACCGACCATCACAACTCGACTAGAATTACTACAGAGAGCAACGTGTATGACCAATTTACTCATCATAAAACATTTCATAAAAATAGACAAAGCATAGCAATGGAAAGACCCAGATCTTGTGATTTCAGACAATATTTCAGATTTTCTAAGCGTTTTACAGCGAAAACACAATAAATCGATAAGTTAGCATACCACATGTGCAAACGTTACCAGAGCATCGATTCAAGCCAAAGAGAGCTATAACGTAATCATCGCCAAAATATATTAATTTTTTCACTAACCTTCTCAGAATTCTTCCGATGACACTCCTGTAACATCATTTTACAACATACATATAGAGTTTGTTCGAAAATGTGCATATTTAGCCATACAAAACCGTGGTTATACAATGAAAATAGTAGCAAATCAAGCCTCAAAATGTCGGACGTCATCTTTCAGAGTGATCTAGTTTAATCGAAAGCTAATCATATACTTGACTAAAAAATACAGGGTTGACAGGAATCGAAAGACAAATTAGTTCTTAATGCAACCGCTGATTTACATTTCTAAAATTATCCTTACTGTGCAATACAGGGTTCGCCAAGTGAAGCGATAACAAACAAAATGGCGGATTATGCGTTTAAAATATTTAGACAGAACAACGATTTATCATATTAAATATTTCTTACTATGAGGTGATTTTCCATCAGATTCTTGGGCAATGTATCCTTTCTTGGGTCTAATCTTCTTTTGGTCGATAGATGTCCTCTGTCCTTCGAAATGTCCACTAACATCGACCGAGACCCCGAAACGTGCCCAAAGCTTCAAAGTGCACGACAAAGAAATTCCTCAAAATCGCACTAAACGGATATAAATTGCTATAAAACGGTTCAAATTAACTACATTATGATGTTTTTAACAACTATAACGAGTAAAAACATGACCGGAGAAATGTTACTGGCTAAACAACCATTTGGAAGGAGGCAAGTCCGATGTCCATCTTGCGTAAGACGCGCGAAGGGAAAGAACGGTACTTCCACGTTTTGTTGTTTTATAGTGGCTCTGATTGTGCAATCGACTCCATTCAAAACGTCATGACGTACTGACACCCAGAGGAAGACGTAGGCAGTGTCGGTTTCTCCATAGCATTTACAGGCACCTTAAAACCGACCCCAGATCAGGGGTAAAAATTTCTGAAATCTGACTCCCTGTCAGGAAAAGTGCTGTAGAAGTAGTTCTGTACCACTCAGAGACAAAATTCCAACGGCTATAGAAACTAGAAAGTGTTTTCTATCCAATAATAACAATAATATGCATATTGTACGATCAAGAATTGAGCACGAGGCAGTTTAATTTGGAGACCAAAAAATGCTAATGCGGAACAGCACCCCCTATAGTTGCAAGAAGATAAGCTTGGCACATCTAGTCACTGGGATTTTGCCAATTCTTCAAGGCAAAACTGCTCCAGCTCCTTCAGTTTGGATGGGTTCCGCTGGTGTACAGCATTCTTTAAGTCATACCACAGATTCTCAATTGGATTGAGGTCCGGGCTTTAACTAGGCCATTCCAAGACATTTAAAACCTCTTGACACTACAGGGGGTGCTGTTTCAACTTGGACATTTATCGTTCCCAAATTAAACTGCCTCGTACTCAAATCTTGCTCGTACAATATGCATATTATTATTACTATTGGATAGAAAACAATCTCTAGTTTCTAAAACCGTTTGAATTATGTCTGTGGGTGAACCAGAACTCTTTCTGCAGCGAAATTCATGACAGGAACTGCGAAGGTCTGAAAACGAGGCTCTGTTCTCAGATCAGTTTAAAGCTCTGTATGTATCCTATGGGTCGACATGAACTGCACCCGCCTTCCCCTGGATGTCAGTAACCAATGAGAAGTGGAATGGAGTGTCTACGTAGTTCTCAGAGCTTATAAAAGGCCAAGGAACGAAGGGAGCTCTCTTTTCGTCGTTCGTCATTGCGCAAAGCAAGACCTCAGGATGGCATTTTGAAACGCTCAGTTATCGGCCTTAGCTATATCCGTCTGTAATTTAATTCGATATAGGTGTTAGAAACATCATAACGAAGTTATTTTAAACCGAGTTATATCAGTTTATGCGAGTATATTGCTATTTTCGGAATTTCCTTAGTATTGCGCTTTGAACATTTGGGCATGTTGTGGCCACATAGCTAATGTTAGCTGCTAATTCCGAAGTTGAAGACGACGTTTTACAACCAAGCAACGATTATTTTGGACAAAGGACCCCTTGCCCAAGATTCTGATGGAAGCTCGTCCAAAAGTAAGAGCTATTTATGATGTTATTCCGTATTTATGTGGAAAAATGTAAACGCATTTGTCCGCCATTATTGCGGCACTAGTCTGGCTGTAATGTCTAGTAACGTTAATTTAAAAAAATCTAACTCAGCGGTTGCATTAATAACTAATGCATCTTTCATTTGCTGTCCAACCTGTATTTTTTAGTCAAGTTTACGATTATTTATTGATTAGATTAGGTGCCTTTCCAAGATGGCGCCGGCCAGAATGCATGACCTGTTGCCACTGATCACATTGTATAACCACGATTTGTGCTGCTAAATATGCACATTTTCGAACAAAACCTATATGCATTGTGTAATATGATGTTACAGGACTGTCATCTGATGAAGTATATCAAGGTTAGTCCAATTATATATCTTTTGCTGGATTGTTACGATCGCTAACCTTTGCCGCTGGTAAATGCGGTTGTGTTTCTGGCTATTGTGGTACGCTAATATAATGCTATATTGTGTTTTCGCTGTAAAACACTTAAAAAATCTGACATTGGCTGGATTCACAAGATGTTGGGCTTTCATTTGCTGTACGCTGTGTATTTTTCAGAAATGTTTTAAGATGAGTAATTAGGTATTTGACGTTGGTCTCTGTAATTATTCTGGCAGCTTCAGCACTATTTCAGATTGCAGCTGCAATGTAGAACTGTGATTTATACCTGAAATATGCACATTTTTCGAAAAAAACATATGCTATACAATAAATATGTTATCAGACTGTCATCTTATGAAGTTGTTTCTTGGTTAGTGGCTATATATATCTTTATTTGGTCGAATTTGTGATAGCTACTGATGGAGTAAAAGAACTGGTGGAGTAAAAAAAGTGGTGTCTTTTGCTAACGTGGTAAGCTAATAGATTTACATATTGTGTCTTCCCTGTAAAACATTTTAAAAATCAGAAATGATGGCTGGATTCACAAGATGTGTATCTTTCATCTGGTGTCTTGGACTTGTGATTTAATGATATTTAGATGCTAGGCTATGCTAGTCAGCTTTTTTTACTGTGGGGGGTGCTCCCGGATCCGGGTTTGGGAGGAATTAGAGGTTAAATGTTTCCCCTTAAACCACTCGAGTGTTGCTTTAGCAGTATGCTTAGGGTCATTGTCCTGCTGGAAGGTGAACCTCCGTCCCAGTCTCAAATCTCTGGAAGACTGAAACAGGTTTTCCTCAAGAATTTCCCTGTATTTAGCTCCATCAATTATTCCTTCAATTCTGACCAGTTTCCCAGTCCCTGCCGATGAAAAACATCCCCACAGCATGATGGTGCCACCACCATGCTTCACTATGGGGATGGTATTCTCGGGGTGATGAGTAGTGTTAGGTTTGCACCAGACGTAGCGTTTTCCACAACTTTGTCCCTGACCTGTTTGGAGAGCTCCTTGGTCTCCTTGGTCTTCTTGCTTGGTGGTGACCCTTGCTTAGTGGTGTTGCAGACTCTGGGGCCTTTCGGAACAGGTGTATATATACTGAGGTCATGTGATACTTTAGAAAAGTCCACCTGTGTGCAATCTAACTAATTATGTGACTTCTGAAGGTAATTGGTTGTGCCAGATCTTATTTAGGGGCTTCATAGCAAAGGGGGTGAATACATATTCACGCACCACTTTTCCGTTTTCAATTTTTTAAAACATGTTATTTTTTTCATTTCACTTCACCAATTTGGACTATTTTGTGTATGTCCATTACATTAAATCCAAGTAAAAATCAATTTAAATTACAGGTTGTAATGCAGCAAAATGGGAAAAACACCAAAGGGGTTAATACTTTTGCAAGGCACTGTATTCGTAGGGTTGCAAAGGGTCGGAAACGTTCCAGTGAATTTCCAGAATTTTTCGTCACATTCCCAGTGGATCAGACGCTAACATACACTCAATTAGTATTTGGTAGCATTGCCTTTAAATTGTTTAACTTGTGTCAAAAGTTTCGGGTAGGCTTCCACAAGCCTCCCACAATAAGTAGGGTGAATTTTGACCCATCCTCATGACAGAGCTGATGTAACTGAGTCAGGTTTGTAGGCCTTGCTCGCACATGCTTTTTCAGTTCTGCCCACAAATGTTCTATAGGATTGAGGTCAGGGCTTTGTGATGGCCACTCCAATACCTTAACTTTGTTGTCCTTAAGCCATTTTGCCACAACTTTGGAAGTATGCTTGGGGTCATTGTCCATTTGGAAGACCCATTTGCGACCAAGCTTTAACTTCCTGACTGATGTCTTGAGATGTTGCTTCAATATATCCACATAATTTTCCTCCCTTGTGATGCCATCTATTTTGTGAAGGACACCAGTCCGTCCTGCAGCAAAGCACCCCACAACATGATGCTGCCACCCCTGTGCTTCACGGTTGGGATGGTGTGCTTCACGGTTGGGATGGTGTTCTTCGGCTTGCAAGCCTATCCCTTTTTCCTCCAAACATAACGATGGTCATTATGGCCAAACAGTTCTATTTTTGTTTCATCAGACCAGAGGACATTTCTCCGAAAAGTACGATCTTTGTCCCCCATGTGCAGTTGCAAACTGTAGTCTGGCTTTTGTATGGAGGTTTTGGAGCAGTGGCTTCTTCCTTGCTGAGCGACCTTTCAGGTTATGTTGATATAGGACTCGTTTTACTGTGGATATAGATACTTTTGTACCTGTTTCCTCCAGCATCTTCACAAGGTCCTTTGCTGTTGTTCTGGGATTGATATGCACTTTTTGCACCAAAGTACGCTCATCTCTAGGAGACAGAACACGTCTCCTTCCTGGGCGGTATGGCGGCTGCGTGGTCCCATGGTATTTATACTTGCGTACTATTGTTTGTACAGATGAACATGGTACCTTCAGGCGTTTGGAAATTGCTCCCAAGGATGAACCAGACTTGTGAAGGTCCTCAATTTGTTTATGGTGTCTTGTCTGATTTTTTCATGATGTCAAGCAAAGAGGCACTGAGTTTGAAGGTAGGCCTTGAAATACATCCACAGGTAAACCTCCAATTGACTCAAATTATGTAAATTAGCCTATCAGAAGCTACTAAAGCCATGACATAACTTCAAGGTTCCAAGGTTTTTAAAGGCACAGTCAACTTAGTGTATGTAAACTTCTGACCCACTGGAATTGTGATACAATGAATTATAAGTGAAATAATCTGTCTGTAAACAATTTTTGGAAATATTACTTGTGTCATGCACAAAGTAGATGTCCTAACCGACTTGCCAAAACTATAGTTTGTTATTAACAAGAAATGTGTGGAGTGGTTACAAAACGAGTTTTAATGACTCCAACCAAAGTGTATGTAAACTTCCAACTACAACTGTACATGATTTATGTTAACTAGTAAATAGTAGCCTACAGCAAAGTGTGTTTAAATAATTTCTAGCTTGTTAACAATTTCTGCTAGTTAGTATTTGCTGCCATGTGGGTTTTAGATTGCTTGAGGGTGCTAACTGAGTGTTAATTCACCTGTTCCATTTAAACATATATATCTTACAAAGGAGTTGTTTAATCTAACTGCTTAACTATTTATCTGTACATGGAATTGTATTTGTTTTTTTTCTTCTAATCTTTACAGGAAAATGCCACGGGCACTATCTGATGTGTGGAGACATTTCACTGCAGCTAATGTAGAAGGAAAAGCTGTGTACATTTGCAAATACTGTGCTAAATCATTTGTGTAGAATGCAACAAAGTTTCAGAATCATCTGGCCAAGTGCATAAAGTTCCCTTAGCGCTCACAATAAGCAACCTCTGACAAAAGTCCCTCTACTTGTATTCAGACACCTTATCGATAGCAACAGCTCATGGTCCTCCTGGAATCAGAAGTTTTTTTGACTCAATTGAGGAACGTAGTCAGAGAAATGCTGATGAATGTCTTGCTCGAGCTGTGTATGCAACTGGTTCACCTCCGATGCTCACAGGCAATGTGTATTGGAATAGATCTCTGAATGATCTTCGCCCAGCATACACCCCTCCAACCAGACATGCTTTAAGGTCAAGCAAATCATAGAGAAAGCATACTGTATTGCAATCATCTCTGATGGGTGGTTGAATGTTCGTGGGCAAGGAATAATTAACTACATCTCCACCCCTCAACCAATATTCTACAAGGGCACAGACACAAGGGACAACAGACACACCGGTCTCTACATTGCAGATAAGCTGAAGGCAGTCATCAATGACTTGGACCACAGAAGGTATTTGCACTGGTGACAGACAATGCTGCGAACACGAAGGCTGCTTGGTCTAAAGTGGAGGAGTCCTACCCTCACATCACACCCATTGGCTGTGCTGCTCATGCATTGAATCTGTTCCTCAAGGACATCATGGCACTGAAAACAAGGGATACACTCTACAAGAGAGCCAAGGAAATGGTTCAGTATGTGAAGGGTCATCAAGTTATAGCAGCAATCTACCTCACCAAGCAAAGTGAGAAGAATAAGAGCACCACATTAAAGCTGCCCAGCAACACCCGTCGGGGTGGTGTTGTCATCATGTTTGACAGTCTCCTGGAGGGGAAGGAGTTTCGTCAACATATGGCCATATCAGTCTGCCGATATGGACAGCCCCATCAAGAGGTTCCTCCTGGATGATGTATTTTGGCAGAGAGTGGTAAGCAGCCCGAAACTCCTGAAACCTATAGCAGTAGCCATTGCATGGATTGAGGGAGGCAATGCCATCCTGTCTGATGTTCAGACTCTGCTTGCAGATGTAAGAGAAGAAATCTGTACTGCCCTTCCCAATTCCCTGTTGCTCCAAGCAGAGGAATCTGCAGTTCTGAAATACATAAAAAAGCGTGAAGACTTCTGGCCTGAAGCCCATACACGCCACAGCGTACATGTTGGACCCCAAGTATGCTGGCAAGAGCATCCTGTTTGGTGCAGAGATCAACAAGGCATATTGTGTCATCAACCGTGTCTTGCTACCTTGGCCTGGATGAGGGCAAGGTTCTTGGCAGTCTGGAGAAGTACACTTCCAAGCAAGGGCTTTGGGATGGAGATGCAATATGGCAGTCGTGCCAACATATCAGCCGCCACCTGGTGGAAGGGTCTTTGTGAATCTAAGGCTCCATCATCCTCCAAATCCCACCAACATCAGCCGCCTCAGAGTGCAACTGGTCCTTATTTGGGAACCTACACACCAAAGCACGGAACAGGCTGACCAATACAAAGGTTGAAAAACTGGTGGCCATCCGGGCAAATTTGAGGCTTTTTGAGCCTGACAACGAGCCATCCTCAACAAGGTTGGAAAGTGACAGTGAAGATGAGGCCTCAGAGTCTGATGTTCAAGAGGTGGACATTGAGGAGGTCCATGGAGATGACATGGAAGCCTGAGAGGAAGACAACCAAAGCTTGAGTCTAGAAACTATCATTTTACAGATGTATGTTGAAAATGTTTTTGGGAGATGCAATGGATCATTCTTTTGTTGTTCAGTGAAATCATCCCACGTGAAGAGTCAACTCAAGTTCAAATCGTAACTAAATAGTTTTTTAAAAATTTATATTAGAAGGATTTAATCATTTGCAATTATGTCTACTTATGATAAGGTAAAAGGTTTATGTTTCTGTCGCCATATGATATGGTAAATATATCCAATGCAAAAAACATCTACATTTAAATTGTATTGATATTAATTTGCATATATTTACATATATTCCCAATAATTCCCATATATTCCCAGTTTCCACCTTTGAATATTCCCCAAAATGTGCAACCCTGCCTATTCGACATTTTGTTGTGTTACAGCCTGAATTTAACCTGATGAGGACCAGGCCTCGTACTCAATTCTTGCTCGTACAATATGCATATTATTATTACTATTGGATAGAAAACACTCTCTAGTTTCTAAAACCGTTAGAATTTTGTCTGTGGGTAAAACAGAACTCTTTTGGCAGCACACTTTCTGACCAGGAAGTGGAAAGTCTGAATTCGATGCTCTGTTTAAGGGCCTGCCTATAAATGGGCATGATACGTATGACTATACGTGCACGTCATACACCTTCCCCTAGATGTCAAGAGGAACTGAGAGAAGAAATGAGTTGATTATCTTGGCCTGAGATGGAATGAACCCTCTTGGAATGACGTGTCGTCCATTTTAGTTTTTTTCTCCGGCTTTGATTTTATTTGATACATGTCACAATATCATCGTAAAGTATGTTTTTTCAATATAGTTTTATTAGATTATTGAAATTTTTTCGGGACGTTTGGCGTGTTGCTTTGTCTGCATATGTTCAGGAAGGATAGCTTCGCGCCACTTGGCCAGTGTGCTTGCTAATTCAAGAGGGAAAAACGACGTTCTAATACCAAACAAAGACAGTTCTGGACAAAGGACCCCTTGTACAACATTCTGATGGAAGATCACCAAAAGTAGGACCCATTTTGTGATGCTATTACATATATCTGTCGAACTGTGTACTAGTAGTTTTGCGCCCAGGTTTTGGGCATCTCTCGCCATAACGTAAGCCTTATGTCGTAATGAAGATATTTTTAGAATTCTAACACTGCGATTGCATTAAGAACTAATGAATCTATCGTTTCCTATACAACATGTATTTTTTTGTAATGTTTATGAATAGCTATTTGGTCAGAATAGGTGAGAGTCTAATAGAAATATCCGCACATTCTGGGAAAAAGATGCTACGTTAGCATAATGGATAACCACTGATTTCAGCTCTAAATATGCACATTTTCGAACAAAACATAAGTGTATGTATAACCTGATGTTATAGGACTGTCATCTGAGGAAGGTTTATGAAGGTTAGTGAAAATTAATATCTTTTGCTGGTTTATTCGCTAACGCTAACGTGCCTATTGCTATCGCTAACGTGCCTTGATGAATGAATGCGGTTGTGTGGTAGGCTATTGTAGTAACCTAATATAATGCTATATTGTTTTTTCGCTGTAAAACACTTAAAAAATCTGAAATATTGTCTGGATTCACAAGATGTTTGTCTTTAATTTGCTGTACACCATCGATTTTTCAGAAATGTTTTATGATGAATATTTAGGTATTTCACGTTGGTCTCTATAATTACTCTGGCTGCTTCGGTGCTATTTCTGACGGTAGCTGTGATGGTAGCAGCAATGTAAAACTGATTTATACCTTAAATATGCACATTTTTCGAACAAAACATAGATTTATTGTGTAACATGTTATAGGACTGTCATCTGATGACGTTGTTTCTTGGTTAGTTTGGTTGGTTCTTGGTTAGTTTGGTTCCGCTAGCGGAACGCCGGGGCTGTAAAGGTTAAAGACATGTTTAATCCATACATTTCCTTTTATTTGTACATTTTAAAACAAGACAAATACAGTTTCAAAAAGTTCAGCAACGCAATTACTTTGAACATTACACAGGGCTGTGAACAGTGTAGCTTGTTTCTGAGCTAGCGGATGAATGGTTCTTGCCTTTCTGCCTGCTAGAGGTACAGCATGTTGGTTCCAACCGTAAAAGTAACAACAAATAAAGTTAGCAGGTCTGTTAGGAAATACCTTTATCTCACCAACTGGATAAGGGCATTTCTGTCCTGCGCCAGAAATACTCTAAATGGAAAGATGGGAAACTCCATTCAATTCGTATTATTATATTCCTCTTTCATATACAAATCTCATGACGTGACTATGAGACGTGGCTGTATCTAGGGGGATTTTTATTTAGCATGAGCCTACTACATTAGCTAGCTGAATCTAGCTAATTTAGTAATGATTGAAATAATGATAAACAGTGCAGGGCATGTGCACTGAATTAAAGGGCCACTAGTTTCTTCGATTTTTCCCAGACCTGAAAAATCATCCCGTAATGTGGCTTAAGCACTGTTGTGAACAGCGAAAATCCAATTTTGTAGCTTTTCTATAAAAAAAAGTGTGAAAGAAATGGGGGGAAACCCCAAAAAATGGGGGACATTCATAACCGGGAAAAACAAAAAACAAAAAATGTACTTTATAATTTTTGTCTAATTCAGTTTTTTTTCAAACGGATTTTACAAGGCCCTGACAACGTTTTTTGCTGTGCATAACTGCACTTTAGGGTGTGTCATCCTGCAGCATAGCATTTTGGGGAAAGTTGAGGTCAGGTCCAATATCGAATATCGACTTACATAAAAATGTATTCACGCATGAATGTATGGGTGGTCCCGGGAATCGAACCCACTATCCTGGCATTTCAATACTCTACGAAGATGCATAAACAGGGTTATAAATGCTTTGTCAAGCCTCAATTTAATATGATTTATAAAGACTTTATTAAGCGGTGCTTATGCCACCCTTTATAAAGCACAGATTTATATCACATTTGACATTGGTGGTTACGTCTCACAGTTATGCCACATTTATGAACTCTTTATAAAGCATGACATACAGTTATAGATGATTTGTAATTTATGTATGTAGTGTTTATGGAGGCTTTATGAAGTCTTTATGAAGCCTTTATGTGCTGCACATCATTTAAGGCGCGGAGGCGCGCAGTCCAGAGGCGCCCCTCAGTCCAGTGCTGCCCTCTACTAGGATCTCCAATCCGGAGGTCGGTGGCGAGGGTTGCCACTCCTAAGGTGCCACATAAGTGGGCCGAGACTATGGTGGAGTGGGGTCCACGTCCCGCTCCACAGCCGCCACCGCGGTAAATGCCCACCCAGACCCTCCCCTATAGGTTCAGGTTTTGCGGCCGGAGTCCGCACCTTTGGGGGGGGTACTGTCACGTTCTTAGTTCTTTTTTATGTCTTTATTTTAATTTGGTCAGGGCGTGAGTTGGGGTGGGCATTCTATATTGTTTTTGGTCCTCCTCTCCTTCCACCAACGAAAGCCGTTACAGTTGAGATAGACGCTGTTTTTCAGTCTCTCGGTCCCTGCTTTGATGCACCTGTACTGACCTCGCCTTCTGGATGATAGCGGGGTGAACAGGCAGTGGCTCGTGTGGTTGTTGTCCTTGATGATCTTTATGGCCTTCCTGTGACATCGGGTGGTGTATGTGTCCTGGAGGGCAGGTAGTTTGCGCCCGGTGATGTGTTGTGCAGACCTCACTACCCTCTGGAGAGCCTTACGGTTGTGGGCGGAGCAGTTGCCGTACCAGGCGGTGATACAGCCCGACAGGATGCTCTCGATTGTGCATCTGTAGAAGTTTGTGAGTGCTTTTGGTGACAAGCCGAATTTCTTCAGCCGCCTGAGGTTGAAGAGGCGCCTTCTTCACAACGTTGTCTGTGTGGGTGGACCAATTCAGTTTGTCCGTGATGTGTACACCGAGGAACTTAAAACTTACTACCCTCTCCACTACTGTCCCGTCGATGTGGATAGGGGGGTGCTCCCTCTGCTGTTTCCTGAAGTCCACAATCATCTCCTTTGTTTTGTTGACGTTGAGTGTGAGGTTATTTTCCTGACACCACACTCTGAGGGCCCTCACCTCCTCCCTGTAGGCCGTCTCGTCGTTGTTGGTAATCAAGCCTACCACTGTAGTGTCGTCCGCACACTTGATGATTGAGTTGGAGGCGTGCATGGCCACGCAGTCGTGGGTGAACAGGGAGTACAGGAGAGGGCTCAGAACGCACCCTTGTGGGGCCCCAGTGTTGAGGATCAGCGGGGTGGAGATGTTGTTACCTACCCTCACCACCTGGGGGCGGCCCGTCAGGAAGTCCAGTACCCAGTTGCACAGGGCGGGGTCGAGACCCAGGGTCTCGAGCTTGATGACGAGTTTGGAGGGTACTATGGTGTTAAATGCTGAGCTGTAGTCGATGAACAGCATTCTCACATAGGTATTCCTCTTGTCCAGATGGGTTAGGGCAGTGTGCAGTGTGGTTGCGATTGCGTCGTCTGTCGACCTATTGGGTCGGTAAGCAAATTGGAGTGGGTCTAGGGTGTCAGGTAGGGTGGAGGTGATATGGTCCTTGACTAGTCTCTCAAAGCACTTCATGATGACGGAAGTGTATTAAGGCTTGCCATAACAAATGAGATGAATACTTATTGACTCAAGACATTTCAGCTTATAATTTTTTATTAATTGGTAAGCATTTCGAAAAACATAACTCCACTTTGACATTATGGGATACTGTGTGTAAGCCATTTTTCTTTTTCAGGCTGTAAGACAACATTTGGAAAAGGTCAAGGGTTATGAACACTTTCTGATGGCACTGTATCTGTGTGTAGCCCTCCATTGTTTTGGTAAAAAGCTGAGGGATGGGCTGGAGAAACGAAATCACTCTCAAATTCATAGACAGAGCTATGAATGCAAGGACTGACCATCCATGATATCAAAATTACAAATGGCATTGACAAACTAATTGGCACCTCATATCTATTACTAATTTCCGCAGCTTTTGACCAAGATAACTGCCTGCCATCAATGAGCTTGCTTCACCTTTCAACTGGCCATTTGGCCCACTCTTCAGCTGCAAACTGCTCATATTCTTCAGTGTTTGAGGGGGTGCCTTCCACCAACTGCTGTTTTCAGATCTCACCATATGTTTTTGATGGGATTCAGATCTGTACCGTGTGTATCCAAATCCCAATCCCCTACCCTAAACCGGGTTTGTGTCCAACCCTCACCATTCACTGATACATCACTCTTTCCCTTCTTTGAGCCCACTCCTCTCTTTATTCATGTTTTGTTTAGTCTGATGTATTGTTTTTTTCATCTTTTTCATTTCTATAATTGTAAAGCGACTTTGGGTCCTTGAAAAGCGCTATATAAGTCCCATGTATTATTATTTTTACTATTATTATTATTATCCTATGACTAATCATCTCGGCTCACATTGACACTACTGAGCCAGCTGAGCCACCACACAGCTGCTAGTCAGTAACCGTGGCTGTATAAAGGCACTATATAAAATTCTACTTCTCTAGCATGTGTGTGTGTGTGCCTGGGCAGGGGGTCTTTTAAAGATTGTGAGGATGAACCGCCCCCATTGATCTCCTGCCATCCTAATCTGTACATCTCTGTGATACTAGACACTCCCCACTGAGGGCCTGGCAAATAGCTACATCTACTGTACCAACTCTTTCTCTCTCTCTTTCCCATGAGAGATATATTCTTGAACTCCCACCCTCTCTCACACCCGCACTCACACAAACACACACACACTATCCTTGTGGGGACCAAACAATTGATTCACATTCAAAATCCTATTTTCCCTAACCCCTAACCCTAACCTTAACCCTAAACCCAACCCCTAAGCCTAACATAGCCTTTTTCCTTGTGTGGACCGGTGAAATGTCCCTACAAGGATAGTAAAACCACACACAACCACAGCAAGAGAGCCAACCTGTAAGCACATACTGGACCTGCGCCCACTGTAAAATAGAAACACAACATGCAACAATTTCAACGATTTTAATGAGTTATAGTTCATATACTAAGGAAATCTGTCAATTGAAAATAAATTCATTAGGCCCTAATCTATGGATTTCACATTTCGGGATAAGGGCACAGCTAAGGGTGGGCCTGGGAGGGCATAGGCTCACCCACTTGGGAGACTGGCCCACCCTCTGGGAAGCAAGGCCCAGCCAATCAGAATGAATGAAGGGCTTTATTACAGACAGAAATACTCCTCAGTTTCATCAGCTGTCCGGGTGGCTGGTCTCAAACGATCCCACTGGTGAAGAAGCTGGATGTGGAGGTCCTGGGCTGGCGTGGTTACACTGTGGTTGTAAGGCCGGTTGAACGTACTGCGAAATTCTCTAAAATGATTTTGGAGGCAGCTTATGATAGAGAAATAAACATTTAATTATCTGGCAACAGCTCTGGTGGACATTCCTGCAGTCAGGATGACAAGGTGCACCTGTGTAATGGTCATGCTGGTTAATAAGCTTTGTAATATGCCACATCTGTAAGGTGGATGGATTATCTTGGCAAAGGAGAAATGCTCACTAACGGGAAATGTAAACAAATTTGTGCAAAAAATACGCTTTTTTGTGCATACAGTATGAAACATTTCGGGGATCTTTTATTACAACTCATGACACATGGGACAAACACTTTACATGTTGCGGTTATATATTTGTTCAGTATATTTTCAGTTAAATGTCATATATTGTCAATACAGAGACAAACACTATACTTTTTCCAATAAAATTTCAACTTGAAAATAAATATTTGGCCTAGAGGGAAAACAGGATGACATTGTTATTGTGCTGCGGCTGGTGCAGACTACAGGATAGAGACTGCCTGTAAAACATAGATACAGTTGGGTATGTTATGTCTTAAAGATTTTTCAGAAATTCCGTTACAGATTTGGTAACGGGATTGAGTTTCACTTAATAATTCATAAACAAAATGTATATCAGTAAAAACACTATAACCAAATTGATAGGTCTACCTTTACTTGTTACTTCTGTGAACTTTCATTATCCTCCCTCCTCATGAGGGAGAGAAATTAGAAAATATCTTAAAGGTGGGTTTTTGGTAACGGAATTTCAAGGCACAAGGCAATGTTTCTTAAACTTACAGAAAAATGTCTCCAAAATGAAATATAAGTGTTGATATTAGTTGGAAAGGGTCTTCAACATTATTGTGTTTTGATGTATTTATAATACCTTTTAATTAAGGCACTTTTAAGACCACTTTTCCATCAGATCAAAGCCTTTGCTTATTCCTTTTTTTTAGGATGGAAAATTACTGAAAAATCCCATAACAGTCTAAGCCCTTGCTTAAACTGACAGATTGTTATGGGGATTGTTATATTATGCTAAGTAGATTTATGTGAGGGTGCGGACATCGACTCTAGTGGGTTAATTTCTAAAAACGATCAACTCTTAGCTTCATTTGACACCCAATTTGCTATGTTCCTTTGAACTTCACAGGTTGGGTCCTTTAAAATGGAAATTACCATACAGACAATGGGCCTCATTTCATTCACACCTAGAGATGTGCAAACAGCACAAACCAAACAAGCAAGGATATTTATCAAGTATCTCTGAAGAACCAGTGGACACAAAGTACTCATAACGTCCTAGTTGCCTACAGACAATTAGGAAAGGGGCGTCAATTGGGTATGGCAGTCGCCATACCCTAGATCAACAACAAAAATGTAAAATAGGCTAATAAAATCATTCCGGTGTCAATTAAAAGGCAAATGCATCAAGACAACCAGGACGGCAGGCTGTTTAGCGGTAGTAGAGAGCATGTTTTGGACTTGAAAATCTGGGCCCCTCGGAGATGGCTAGGACGCTAGGTAACTGCTGTTTGACTTGACATGAAACTAAACTAGAGTTTTTAATCCCTGTGCTGAGCTAGGGCATAGCAGCTAATTGCTGTTTGATGTGAATGAAGCTATAGCAGCTAAGGTAATAATGGATGGAGTCAATTTACCTTGTTTTTGCTGTTCTCCAAATAGCATTTTAGAGTTTTTAAATTGTTTAGAAATGCAGTTAATGAACTTCAACTTCATAAAAAGTTATTGAGATGTACACACAGAACATAAAGTTTACCACTGCTATGGACCTACGTGTGCGACATTCTCGCGACGACATTCCAGCAACATTTCTGATTAATACCAACTTGGAGCATTTCTGTTCTCTCAGCTCAGCTCCATTCTTTTTCTGCTGGACACTTCTGGGCTAGTCGATTTGCGGTTGGGTGCTCCCAGTGCTTGGGGTTTGTCACTGAAACTGAATTAGTGCAAATTTACGGTATTACTCCATGGGCTGTGCCACTGGGATGGTTTAAATCACTCCGGCGCCGAGCAATAAAAAATCTCAACGAGCAAATTTAGGACACTCCGGATATTAACTTTTCTTTTCTCTTCACAAGCTTCACAAGGTTGACATTTAGAAATAACGAAGCCCCTTCAAGGAATGCTCGTAATCATCTTTGCTTTGTATTTTGGGCCATACTTCCCATTCGTCTGTTCCAGTTAAAGGATAGCATATATTATGAGGTATTCATAGTTTTAAAATGATTTTATCTGCTATTCAAAGGACTTTACGAATGTATTGTATAATTTACACCACAGCTACTACAACACACACTTCTTTTTTCATTGTCTCTTTGGTACATGTACAATATTGACATAATGGTGATTGAGGTTGGTGTTACTCTGCATGTGAGGTTGGTGATACTCTTTCGCTCCCTCTTTAGCCAAATATGCACCCCCCTCCATTCCGCTCCTCCTCTGCACCCAGTGAGGGGATGCCACTGTAGTAAAATGAGGGTCATAAACTCAATCAGATTCTTCACAGGCTAAAACCAGATTAGAGTTTAATCCAATGTACAACAGGGGCTACAGCTCCCATCACTCACAGCAGCATCACTACAACATTTCCCTAATAACACAATATTGGCCACCGTCTCTTCAATTCATATGGTTATGTTAATGACTGCATATCCAAGTCCTCATTTGTGGAACATCTTACATACAGAAGCCAACATCTTTAAACATCTATCTTTATACATAAATAATATATTTTTCTATAGTGGCTACCGCTTTCGCCACAGTAGCCTAACCTATAACTAGTTATAATATTTTTCCTCCTTAGGGTGCTAACTTCTATAGTTGTCTTAGGATGGTCCCCATCCTGTCCACTCCTGCCATCTTCCTCTGTAAATATCTCATGGTGCTTAATCCCCTACCTACCCAGCCATGTGTGATATTGGCCACCCTAGCTTGCTGGTTACCCTGTCCACCCACAGCACTCCAGCTATATTTTGTTCCTTGGCTAGTGGAATTATGGTTATTCTGACATTTCATTGCTCCAATTTCCCAGTGAGAGAAGCACAATGTCCAGGTGACAGGCAGGCAGACATCTTTCTGCTAGAACTGTATGGAAATAAACAGACTCTAGCTAGGACTACTAGTATTAGCCCAGTTGATGTGTATATGTGGAAGGAGCTAAAGCTACATTATAACCCAATGACAACTCCTTCTCATGTGGCAGTTGTCTTGATTGACAACCACTGAGATGAGTATCGGGGAGAAATGTTGAGGAGACCAAGGGTGGAAAGAGACGGGTCTACTCTCTGAAATTAGGAGCAGGATCATACAGGTTCCACAGTTTATAGTGTATACTATACAATTACATATACACTATAAAATCATGTATGAAATTGAGAGAAAAAAACTGTTCAAGCCTTGGTCAGGGTTGTACTCAAGTTCCTGTTATAGTTTAAATAGGCTGCAACAATGTACATTATTCCCAGACATTCACATAATCCCAGGCTATTTAATGGTATCCATAAAATAACTGCACTGCTCATATGGGGAATGGATTTGTGAACAAGTAGTGGGAATAAAGACTACAGAGGAACTCCAGGGGCTTTTTCATTGTCTGTATACTGCTGTTGCCATTAGTTACAAAGTGATTGTATGTATTCCATTTCATGTGTGTGCGAGTGTGAGGAGGAACAAAAATGTTATTCTGCTGTATTTGTCTATCGATGTATGACCAAGTAAAATAGTTTACGCCATTCATAGACTTTGTTCAATTTCATCGAATAACCTATTTGGTCCAATGTCTTCCTCAGCACAGTTTCTATTTTAAGTTGTGGCCTATGTATGCCTTTTTCCTCGAACGTTACCCTTGTTTCCATAGCAATGACTTTTTCTGTGCTCCCACGCTTACTCTCCTCCTAGGTAGGCACTCACAGGCTGACTTCATAAACTGGTGGATCTCTGAGCATTAGACTAGAGTGTATGGTGAGACATTTCCATATACATAAGTGGTATGCCCTTGAGGGGGTCCAAGGCGCTATTAGCAGACTTTCTTTGAAATGTTTTAATAACAGAATGTTTACTCCTGGCCTTGTCATATTAAGTGCAGAGTGCAGAAAACATTTAGAAATGTGTTAGTAAGTACTCTTGTGTGAGCATTTGCATAAGATTCTCAGACAATAGATAGAACAAACATTTATTTGCTTTGACCGAGGGTCAGCATTCTATGGTATAAGTCTAAAAATTACATAATAGTGATGTAGCATTCTAAGAGCACACATCTTCTGAAGTAAAGTTTTCTAAAATGGAAATTCAATAGGTTTTTCAAGGTTGGTTCCCTCATACAAGCTGCATCCTGCTTTGACCAGTTCTGCTGATGTTGCGCAAACAGTAAGTGAATTATCTCACCACCTTTGTGAGATTCCCCAAAAATACAAGATTAACTTGCAGGGTAGAGGGGTAGGGGAGTGATGTTAGCACATGTTAGCACCTAGTTATAGTAACAGTAAAAAGCCACTTAAACAAGACGTCTTCGTTTTAACAACAGACAGTACACGATGGATGTAATAACATCACTTCATCTCAATTTTCAGTGCTTCTTCTGTCTTATTTTTTTAAGTTTTCAGGGCTTCTTCTGTAGTATTTCGTTCTGAGTTTTTGTTGCTTGTTCCTGAGAAGTGAAGCCAATTCTGGTTGTGTTTTCGGAAAGAGTAGGAGTTATCTTCCCACACTAGGCATTGATTCCCACTGATGCCATGATTCATAAAGCTTAGCCTACTAATGCTTAGCCTGCAATATGACGCCAACAGACATGGCAGCTCTGCTTCTAGCTCCTAAGCAACTTTACAGTATTTAGTTTTTTTGTGTGTTATTTCTTACACTATTAGCCCAGAATTTTGGGGGGGTCATTACATACAGCCGGAAATAACTTTTGGATATCAGAGCGGCGGTAACTCACCAGCACTGAGACAAGGAAAACGACTTTCCTGAATTGGATCCTTTGTTCGCACCCCCTAGGGCAATTTAACTTATCCCAGAGGCTGCTCCAAGACACCGCTGGCGGAGAAGAGATATTCGGAGTGGACGTCTAATCCGACTCAGGAGGCATGCACACCATCCACCGCTTCCGAGTATATTACTCGCTAATGTTCAGTCTCTGGACAACAAAGTAGACAAGCTCAGGGCGAGGATCTCCTTCCACAGAGACATGTAACATACTCTGTTTCACGGAATCATGGCTCTCTCCGGATATACTGTCCCCGTCCATACAGCCAGCTGGGTTCTCAGTACATTGCACAGACAAGAATAAAGAACTCTCCAGGAAGAAGAAGGGCGGTGGTGTATGCTTCATGATTAACCTTTCAAGGTGTGATTGTGAAAACGTACAGAAACTCAAGTCCTTTTGTTCATCTGACTAGAATACCTCACAATGAAATGCAGACTGTATTACCTCCCAATAGAATTCTCTATGGTTATAGTCACATCCATGTATATTCCCCCTCAAGCCGATACCACGACGGCCCTCAAGGAACTACACTGGACTTTATGCAAACTGGAAACCACATATCCTGAGGCCGCATTTCTTGTAGCTGGGGATTTTAACAAAGCAAATTTGAGGAAAATGCTACTGAGGCTCTATCAACACATTGACTGTAGTACGCGTGCTGGGAAAACACTTGACCCTGCTATTCTCTCTTCCAGGATGCCTACAAGGCCCTCCCCCGCCCTCCCTTTGGCAAATCAGATCACGACTCCATTTTTCTCCTCCCTTTCTATAGGCAGAAACTCAAACAGGAAGAAACCGTGCTAAGGTCTATTCAACACTGGTCTGACCAATCGGAATCGATGCTTAAATTTTTTTTGATCACGCAAACTGGGACATTTTCCAGTTAGCCTCGGATAATAACATTGATGTACAGTATACACGGACACAGTGACTGAGTTCATCAGGAAGTGTATAGGAGATATTGTTCCCACTGTGACTATTAAAACCTACCCAATGTCACGTCTACTCCCGTTCCTCCCCTCCGGCGTTCGATGTCGCCGGTATACTAACCACCGGACCTGGGATCCATCATTACGCACACATAGCATCAATCATTACCCACACATAGCATCAATCATTACCCACACACCTGTACGTCATCATGAAGCACACATGGCCTCTATTACCGCACATATTATCTCCCCTATATCTGGCACTTCCTTAGGTTCCTGCCCCAGTCAGTATTTATCCTGTGTTTATGCAAAGATGCTATTGTTATGTTATCTCGATCCATGTTTGTTGTTTTATTAGACATTTCACCTGCTTCGACTGACAGCATCTTCGTTACATCCAAACCAGAAACCGTGGATAGATGGCAGCATTCATGCTAAACTGAAAGCACAAACCACCACATTTAACCATGGCAAGATGTCTGGGAATATGGTTGAATACAAACAGCGTAGTTATTCCCTCCGTAAGGCAATCAAACAGGCAAAACGTCAGTACATAGACAAAGTGGAGTCACAATTCTAACGGCTCAGACACAAGACGTATGTGGCAGGGTCTACAGACAATCACGGATTACAAAGGGAAAACCAGCCACGTCGCAGACACCAAAGTCTTGCTCCCAGACAAGCTAAACACCTTCTACGCCTGCTTTGAGAATATCACAGTGCCATCGACGCGGCCCGCTCCCAAGGACTGTGGGCTCTCCTTTTCCGTGGCCAACGTGAGTAAGACATTTAAGCGTGTTAACCCTCGCAAGGCTGCCGGCCCAGACGGCATCCCAAGTTGCGTCCTCAGAGCATGCACAGACCAGCTGGCTGGAGTGTTTACGGATATATTCAATATCTCTCTATCCCAGTCTGCTGTCCCCACTTGCTTCAAGATGTCCACCATTGTTCCTGTACCCAAGAAAGCAAGGTAACTGAACTAAATGACAATCGCACCGTAGCACTCACTTCTGTCATCATGAAGTGCTTTGAGAGGCTAGTTAAGGATCATATTACCACAACCTTACCTGACACCCTAGATCCACTTCAATATGCTTACCGCCTCAATAGATCCACAGACGATGGAATCGGCATTGCACTGCACACTGCCCTATCCCACCTGGACAAGATGTATACCTATGTAAGAATGCTGTTCATTGACTATAGCTCAGCCTTCAACACCATAGTACCCTCCAAGCTCATAATCAAGCTCGGGGCCCTGTGTCTGAACCCCGCCCTGTGCATCTGGGTCCTGGACTTCCTGACGGGCCGCCCCTAGGTGGTGAAGGTAGGAAACAACACCTCCACTTCACTGTTCCTCAACACAGGGGCCCCAAAAGGGTGCTTACTCAGCCCCCTCCTGTACTCCCTGTTCACCCATGACTGCGTGGCCACACACGCCTCCAACTCAATAATCAAGTTTGCAGACGACACAACCATAGTAGGCCTGATTACCAACAATGACGAGACAGCCTACGGGGAGGAGGTGAGGGAGCTGGTGGAGTGGTGCCAGGAAAATACCTCTCCTTCAGCGTCAACAAAACGAAGGAGCTGATCATGGACTTCAGGAAAAAGCAGAGGGAGCACGCCCCTATCCACATCCACGGGACCGCAGTGGAGCAGGTGAAAAGCTTCAAGTTCCTCGCCATACACATCACTGACGATCTGAAATGGTCCACCCACACAGACAGTGTGGTGAAGAAGACGCAGCAGCCTTTGGCAACTGCACCACCCGCAACCGCAGGGCTCTCCAGAGGGTGTTGCAGTCTGCCATGCGCATCACCGGGGGCACACTGCCTAACCTCTAGGACACCTACAGCACCCGATGTCACAGGAAGGCCAAAAACATGTTCTTCCCGTTATCATCCAGAAGACGAGGTCAGTACAGGTGCATCAAAGCTGGGACAGAGAGACTGAAAAACAGTCATAAGACTGTTAAATAGCCATCACTAGCTGGCTACCACCCGGTTACTCAACCCTGCACCTTAAAGGCTGCTGCCCTATATACATACTGTAGATATGGAATCACTGGTCACTTTAATAATGGAACACTCATCACTTTAATAATGTTTACATTAGAGGTCGACCGATTGTGATTTTTCAACGCCAATACCGATTATTGGAAGAGCAAAAAAAGACGATAAAGATTAATCGGACGATTTTTATATATTTATTTGTATTAATGACAATTACAACAATACTGAATGAACACTTTTATTTTAACTTAATATAATACATCAATAAAATCAATTTAGTCTCAAATAAATAATGAAACATGTTCAATTTGGTTTAAATAATGCAAAAAAACAAAGTGTTGAAGAAAGTAAAAGTGCAATATCTGCCATGTAAAAAGCTAATGTATAAGTTCCTTGCTCAGAACATGAGAACATGGTTCCTTTTAACATGAGTCTTCAATATTCCCAGGTAAGAAGTTTTAGGTTGTAGTATTATGGGACTATTTCTCTCTATACCATTTGTATTTCATATACCTTTGACTATTGGATGTTCTAATAGGTACTTTAGTATTGCCAGCCTAATCTCGGGAGTTGATAGTCTTGAAGTCATAAATAGTGAAGCATTGCGAAGAACTGCTGGAAAACGCAGGAAAGTGCTGTTTGAATGAATGCTTATGAGCCTGCTGTTGCCTGCCACCGCTCAGTCAGACTACTCTATTAATAGAGTATCATAGACTTAATTATATAATATAATAACACACAGAAATACGAGCCTTAGATCATTAATATGGTCAAATACGGAAACTATAATTTCGAACACAAAACGTTTATTCTTTCAGTGAAATACGGAACCGTTCCGTATTTTATCTAACTGGTGGCATCCATAAGTCTAAATATTCCTGTTACATTGCACAACCTTCAATGTTATGTCATAATTACGTAAAATTCTGGCAAATTAGTTCGCAATGAGCCAGGCGGCCCAAACTGTTGCATATACCCTGACTCTGCGTGCAATGAACGCAAGAGAAGTGACACAATTTCCCTAGTTTAATATTGCCTGCTAACATGAATTTCTTTTAACTAAATATGCAGGTTTAAAAAATATATACTTTTGTGTATTGATTTTAAGAAAGGCATTGATGTTTGTGGTTCGGTACATTCGTGCAACGATTGTGCTTTTTTCGCAAATGCGCTTTTGTTAAATCTTCCCCATTTCGCGAAGTTGGCTGTCTTGGTTAGGAAGAAATGGTCTTCACACAGTTCGCAACGAGCCAGGCGGCCCAAACTGCTGCATATACCCTGACTCTGTTGCACAGAACGCAAGAGAAGTGACACAATTTCCCTAGTTAAAAGAAATTCATGTTAGCAGGCAATATTAACTAAATACGCAGGTTTAAAAACATATACTTGTGTATTGATTTTAAGAAAGGCGTTGATGGTTAGGTACACATTGGTGCAACGACAGTGCTTTTTTCGCGAATGCGCTTGTTAAATCACCCGTTTGGCGAAGTAGGCTGTGATTCAATGATAAATTAACAGGCACCTCATCGATTATATGCAACGCAGGACAAGCTAGAAAAACTAGTAATATCATCACTAGTGATTATGTTAAGATTAATTGTTTTTTATAGATATGTGTAATGCTAGCTAGCACCTTACCTTGGCTCCTTGCTGCACTCGCATAACAGGTAGTCAGCCTGCCACGCAGTCTCCTCGTGGAGTGCAATGTAATCGGCCATAATCGGTGTCCAAAAATGCTGATTACCGATTGTTATGAAAACTTGAAATCGGCCCTAATTAATCGGTCGACCTCTAGTTTACATACTGCTTTCCTCATTTCATATGTATATACTGTATTCTATTCTATGGCCACTCCGACATTGCTCGTCCTAATATTGGTATATTTTTTAATTCCAATATTTTACTTTTAGATGTGTGTATTGTTGTGAATTGTTAGATGGGATGAGAACTCTCCCCCTGTCCACGGGCAGTCCATGGATCTGGAAAATGTGCTGCACCATTAGCTGGGCCGTCTCCTTGGCAGAGGGTAGTTTGGGGAGAGGAATGAAGTGCGCGGCTTTGGAGAACCGATCCACCACTGTCAGGATGGCTGTGTTGCCATCAGACGGGGAAGACCCGTGACAAAGTCCAGGGAGATGTGGGACCAGGGACAGTGGGGGACAGGCAGAGGTTGGAGGAGACCAGCCAAAGCCTGCTGAAGAGTCTTGTTCTGTGCACAAACTGTGCAAGCTGCGACAAATGCGGATATGTCTGGGACCATGGTATGCCACCAAAAGCTGAAGCATCGGCCTCCACAACGAACTGACGAGATGGGTCCGGACGAACCAGGATGGGAGCTTTGGTGAAGTGATGTTTGAGATCCCGGAACGCCCGGTCAGCAGCTGGGGACCACGTGAACGGAACCTTGGGCGAGGTAAGTGCTGACGGGGGAAGCCAGAGTGCTGTAACCCCGGATAAAGCAGCGACAGAATTTGGTAAATCCCAGGAAACGATGCAGCTGCACCCTGGACGTAGGCTGAGGCCAATCCATCACAGCTCTCACATTCCCGGGATCCATCTGGAGACTCCCAGCAGAGTTGATGTAACCCAGAAAGGGGATGGTAGCAATGGAACTCACACTTCTCCGCCTTCACAAACAGCTGATTCTCCAGAAGGCGTTGAAGGACCTGTCAGACGTGGAGCACGTGTTCTTGAGGGGAGCGGGAGAAGACGAGGATGTCATCAATGTAGACGACGATGAACCGGTTCAACATGTCGCGCATTCACCAGAGCCTGGAACACAGCAGGGGCGTTGGTGAGGCCAAAGGGCATGACCAGATACTCGTAGTGGACACTGGTCTTGTTGAAGGTGGTCTTCCACTCATCCCACTCTCGTATCCATACCAGGTGGTAGGCGTTCCGTAGATGCAGCTTGGAAAACACAGTGGCCCCCTGGAGCAGCTCGGAGGCCGAGGAGATGAATGTTAGCGGGTATTGGTTCTTAACCGTAATGTCGTTAGTCACCGGTAGTCAATGCACGGGTGCAGGGTTTTGTCCTTTTTCTCCACGAAGAATAAGCCTGCGCTGGTGGAAGAGGGATGGATAAATTCAGCAGCTAGGGAGTTCCCAATGTAGGTATCCATAGCATTGGTCTCCGGTCCCGACAGAGAGTACAGACATCCCCGGGGCTGCATGGTGCTAGGGAGAAGGTCAATCCCGCAGTCATAGGATCGGTGCTGCGGAAGCAACATGGCCCGGGCCTTGCTGAACACCTCCAGGAGGTCCTGGTACTCCGCGGGAATAGCGGTCCGGGTCACCGTCCGAGCCCCCAGGAAGACGTCCCTGGACAGGTTGTGCTGACTTCAGGCAATGGGCGTTGCAGAACGGGCTCCAGCCCATGATGGCACCAGTAGACCAGTTAACTTCTTTGGGGTACCCCCCTTCTTCTCAATTTCCGCCTAAAGACATACCCTAATCTAACTGCCTGTAGCTCAGGCCCAGAACCAAGGATATGCATATTCTTGGTATCATTTGAAAGGAAACACTCTGAATTTTGTGGAAATTTGAATTGAATGTAGGAGAATATAACACAATAGATTTGGTAGAAGAAAATACAAGGAAATAAACATACGTTTTCTGTTTTTTATTGTTGCTGCATCATCTTTCAAATGACCAAGAACAGCCAAACATACAGATAGGATGCTGTGGATGATTTGAATGAAGAACATAAGATGGCAACAATAGCTGAGCAAAGTTTTAGACATAACTTCAAAAATGAGCGAGCTACATGACATTGAGCATGAAGTCACCTAGGTGTCCCACACAAATGTACCCAAATGTACCCAAGTGGCCGAATTGGTACAGTGATACATTTTGAAGGAAATAACTATATACAAAATACATAAATGCTATTCTAACACACCCCCCCAAAAAATATATATATGAAAAAATATATATAAAAAAATTATAATAAACAAACAAATAACAAGGGTAACTATTTACACATTTTCTATTTACAATATTGTATATTTTATAAATAAATAAATAGATAAATATTGTGAAGACCCTCAGCCCTCAGTCCTGGTGTCATGGCCCATAGCAGTCTCTTTCTGCTGTAAAGCAGAGGCTTACTGAACAGGTGGTGCAGGTGATGGGGCATTTCCTGTGACAAAGGGCACAACGTCGCCTCCCCACTGTGCCCTTTTTGCCCTGAGGCACATTCATGCCTGCAGAGATGAATCTGGGCAGGTGAACACCACTGGTTGACGGAGCAGAAGGTGCTGCAGTGGACTTGCTGTAGCTAGCAAGCTCCTGGATGAGCAGCTCCCTGAAGGCTAGCTGTGAGATGGGGTCTGTCTCTATCAATTTCCTCTATAATTTGGGTTAAATCTGTATACCTAGACTTTGTTTTAGCTTAGCCTGATTTATTTGCCATAATTTAAATATATAAACTTGTTGAAAATGCTATTGAATATGTACTGCTATGCGTAACACTCGTGGCTCCGTCAAGTAGGATTTGCAATGGCGAATGAACCTCTTTTACGCCAGAGTTTACGACGTCTTCAAACGTATAACCATTACATATTGCCGTTTACCTCAGCTCATTGGCTATCTTCCAAGCTAGATTTCAAGATGATCAGAGGTCATTGGGCCAGAATACAGTCAATCAACGATAGACCGGTTCTACCATTGGTGCGCAATGAGGTCATTGATTGGTGTCTTCAAATCGGTTTGTTTCGGTCAATTACGTCCCGGGAAATGAGCCATCATGTATGGTTGTGATAATAACAACCAGAGGATTGCAATGAAACCAACCATGACTGGATAAACGTTTGTTTAGTGTGTGTAATTACCACGAACGCTTCGTCCAAAGTTGAATGAGACGGAAATCACGACGCAACCGGTTTACAAATGTTTCGTGTTAGGCTATAAAAATTGATTTTATCAAACAAAACTGACATTCACTGTGTAGTTAGGACACTTGGCATTGCCACCAGAGGAAGATCTTCAATAGTAAACAATTTATTTTATTGTTATTTCTGACTTTCGTGATGCTAATGCTTGGTTGGAAAATGCTAGTAATACTTGTGTGTGTGTGGGGTGCCGTCCTCAGAAAATCGCATGTTTGCTTTTGCAGTAAACCTTTTTGAAATCTGACACAGCGGCTGGATTAATAAGACGTTCATCTTTTAAATGATGTAAGATACATGTATTTATAAGAATGTTTAATACAACGAATGGTGTATTTAAAATGTTAGCTCTCTGCAGTTTCACCGGATGTTGGCCTGGTGGGACGTTAACGTCTCACCTACCCTAGAGAAGTTAATGATGGGATTGTGTAGTTGGAGCCAGGAGAATCCCAATAACACTGGAATCAGAGAGGCAGGCAAGAGACAGGTCAAGGCAGGCAGGGGTCAATAATCCAGAGAAGGGGCAAGAATACCGGTCGGCAGGCAGGCTCAGGGTCAGGGGCAGGCAGAGTGGTCAGGCAGGCGGGTAAAGAGATGGGACAGGCGAGGGTCAAAACCATGAGGGCGAGAAAAAGAGAGGCTGAGAAAAAACAGGAGCTGACAGGACGAACGCTGGTAAGCTTGACAAACAAGAGAAACTGGCAACAGACAAACAGAGAACACAGGTATAAGTACATAGGGGATAATGGGGAAGATGGGCGACACCTAGAGGGGGGTGGAGACAATCACAAAGACAGGTGAAACAGATCAGGGCGTGACAAAATTTCTTGCCTTAACGTAACAAACTTAAGTCACATTCGTTTCTGCCCTCGAGACAGAGTTGCCCTCAGAACAAGATCCATTAAGGAAAACTCCAATCTGTCCCTCTAACTCGAACCAGCCAAGAATTTTTAGCATGTTTATACGACCATCAAGGTCAAACAATAGTACCCATCCTAGCAAAATACATTCTAAGTCAACTCTTTCACCTAGAGCGATACTAAAGATTTTATGGCAATCACTTCCTCTCTTTCTGGCATAACCTTGATAGTTTGTTAACCTCTCTGGGATATGTGGGACGCTCGCAGTGAAAATGCAGAGTGCCAAATTCAAATAAATTACTATAAAAATGTAACTTCCATGAAATCACACATGCAATACACCAAATTAAAGCTACACTTGTTGTGAATCCAGCCCATGTGTCAGGCTTGACGACGAAAGCACACCAAACGATTATGTTAGGTCAGTACATAGTCACAGAAAAACACAGCCATTTTTCCAGCCAAAGAGAGTGGTCACAAAAAGCAGAAATAGAGCTAAAATGAATCACTAACCTTTGATGATCTTCATCAGATGACACTCATAGGACTTCATGTTACACAATACATGGATGTTTTGTTCGATAAAGTTCATATTTATATCCAAAAATCTCAGTTGACATTGTCGCGTTACGTTCAGTAATGTTTTGCTTCCAAAACATCCGGTGATTTTGCAGAGAGCCACATCAATTTACAGAAATACTCATCATAAATGTTGATGAAAATACAAGTGTTATGCATGGAACTTTAGATAAACTTCTCCTTAATGCAACCGCTGTGTCAGATTTCAAAAAAGCTTTACCGAAAAAGCACACCATGCAATAATCTGAGTACAGCTCTCAGAGCCCAAACAAGCCATACAGATATCCGCCATGTTGTGGAATCAACAAAGTCAGAAATATCATTATAAATATTCACTTCCCTTTGATGATCTTCATCAGAATGCACTCCCAGGAATCCCAGTTCCACAATAAATGTTTGATTTGTTCAATAAAGTCCATAATTTATGTCCAAATACCTCATTTTTGTTCGCGCGTTTAGTAAACACCCAAACTGACAACGCACGGGCAGGTCCAGGTGAAAGTTCAGACGAAAAGTCATATTACAGTTCGTAGAAACATGTCAAACTAAGTATAGAATCAATCTTTAGGATGTTTTTATCATAAATCTTCAATAATGTTCCAACCGGAGAATTCCTTTGTCTGTAGAATTGCAATGGAACGCAAGCTAACTCTCACGTGAACACGCATGACCAGCTCATGCCACTCTGGCAGACCTCTGACTCATTCAGCTCCCATTCCCCCCTCCTTCACAGTAGAAGCATCAAAAAAGGTTCTAACGACTGTTAGTGGAAGCCTTAGGAAGTGCAATATGACCCCATTTCCACTGTATCTTGGATAGGCAAAGAGTTGAAAAACTACAAACCTCAGATTTCCCACTTCCTGGTTGGATTTTTTCTCAGGTTTTTGCCTGCCATATGAGTTCTGTTATACTCACAGACATTATTCAAACAGTTTTAGAAACTTCAGAGTGTTATGTGCATATTCTAGCTTTTAGGACTGAGTAGCAGGCAGTTTACTCTGGGCACCTTTTTATCCAAGCTACTCAATACTGCCCCCCTGTCCCAAAGAAGTTAAGGCGCGTGCACGAAGTCCAGACAAAGTTTTGAAAAAGTACAGTAAAAGTTAGTAGAAACATGCCAAATGATGTTTAAAATCAATCCTCCGGTTGTTTTTGTCATAAATAATCAATAATATTTTAACCGGACAAAAGCTTCGTTAATAGGAAAGGAGAAACAAGAAAGGCGCGTTCCCGATCAGGCGCATGGCTGATGAATGGAAATTTCCACTGGCCACTGATTGAAAGTGCTGTATCTCACTCATTTTTCAGAGTAAAAGCCAGAAACAATGCCTAAAGACTGGCCACATGTAGAGGAAGCCATAGAGACCGTGACCTGGGTCCTAAGTCTTTGTATGGTGGATAAGCTTTCAATGGAAAAACAGCCTTTCAAAATAATAGTACTTCCTGGTTGGATTTTCCTCTGGTTTTTGCCTGCCATATCAGTTCTGTTATACTCACAGACATTATTTTTAACAGTTTTGGAAACTTTCGAGTGCTTTCTATCCAAATCTACTAATTATATGCATATCCTATCTTCTGGACCTCAGTAGCAGGCAGTTTAATTTGGGCACGCTTTTCATCCAAAATCCCGAATGCTGCCCCCTACCCTAGTGAAGTTAATGGCAGAGCCAGTGGCAGAGGTAAACCCTGAGGGAGGTGCAGAGGATTTGTTCAGAAGGGAAAAGCACTGCATTACCTCCTGGTGCAGCTCCTCCAGTTGAAGGTCTGTGGCCTTCTGTACTTTTTTTCATTTTATTAAAGGTGTCCTTTTGAGTCTCTTCAATCAAAAATCGTAGTTCCCCTGTGAGAGAGTTCTTCATGTCCTCCATAACTTCTTTCAGATAAGAACACACTCCCTTCACAACAGAGGCTGACTCCTCTGCTCTCCGTTTTTGTTCCTCCTCAAGATAGATTATGACTTGCTGATGGTTAGTTTCCATTTGTGTTTTGAACCGGTGCAATTTTCCTTGAATATCCAGCTTCAGATAATCTTGTAAATATTTCTATCTCTGAACAATTTGTTGTTGATTTTCCTCCATTTGACTGGGGAGATGACCCATCATTCGCTGCACATCTGTCTGATGAGCCACCACACTTTTACTGAGTTTGCTAATGGCATTCTCCTGCATTGTCTAACGATGATTGGTGTGTGTTCATTGATGTTTCATTTGTCCAGTGATCACAGAGACACCTCTCCCCGTCTCTCTGGACAGAGTAACAGGAAGAGGTTGAGGGGAGGGTAATGGTGGAGATGTTATAGGCGAGCCGGAAGCCTGGGGATTAGGGTTAGTGCTATCCAACTCCATTAGTCCATCGAGTCCTTCCACAATGAAAGAATCCCGAACATGATTACCATTATGTGTGTCAACATTGACACAGTATGTAACGCTCGTTGTTGCATGAAGGAGGATCGGTCCAAAGCGCAGCGTGGTAAGTGTTCATGATATTTATTAAATCAACAAACACTCGAACAAAAATAAACAAAGTGAGAAACGAAACCGAAACAGTCCTGTCAGGTGCAGAACACTAAACAGAAAACAACTACCCACAAAACACAGGTGGGAAAATGCTACCTAAGTATGGTTCCCAATCAGAGACAACGATAGACAGCTGTCCCTGATTGAGAACCCTACCCAGCCAAAACAACGAAATACCAAAACATAGAAAAATTAACATAGAATGCCCACCCAAATCACACCCTGACCAAACCAAAATAGAGACATAAAAAGCTCTCTAAGGTCAGGGCTTGACACAGTATGGGGTTCCAACAAAAGACATGATTCAACTTTGTGTGGATGGTGTCATGGGTGTTTCGCTTCAAATCCCTGTTTGGACGCCAATTCTGTAGCGGTATATTTGAGAGGGTTAAATATAAAGATTTTGTTCGGGCACCAGGCAGGTATTAACCATGCTGAAAGGAAAAGAGTAGAATAGAGAGAGTACCACTACCAGACCCACACACATCAGCAGAAGAAACTGCCTAGCCTGTTTGCCAGATAGCCAGTGGAGAGAAAAGAGAAGACTGTCACACCTTGACCATAGAGAGCTGTTTATTCTCTATGTTGGTTAGGTCGGGGTGTGATTAAGGGTGGGTTATCTAGAGGAATTATATATCTATGTTGGCCTGGTATGGTTCCCAATCAGAGGCAGCTGTTTATCGTTGTCTCTGATTGGGGATCATATTTAGGTAGCCATTTCCCCATTGTGATTTGTGGGATCTTGACTATGGATAGTTGCCTGTTAGCACTATTATTAGTGGCACTGTTAGTTTTTCTTCTGTTTTGTTTGGTGAGTTTATTAAACATGTGGAATTCTACACACGCTGCGCATTGGTCCAATCATTATGACGATCGTGACAAAGACACACCATATCAAACCCACATCACAGCACAGGGGTAACCCCACCAATAATACCTCATACAATAATAATAATAATGGCAGAGCAATTGAACGGCAACTTCATAGAAACAATTTACAAGAAAGAACCCAGTCATCAGAGGATTTGCAATAAGTAATAGACAAAATATTCTAAGCTAAGTGGCTAACTACTGGAAAGTTTGCCTCATGCATTTCCCAATATGTGAGGGAGTCTGTCTCACTGCCTGCCACTGGAAGACACAAGTACCGGAAATGTTTTAATTCCAATTCAGTAATGTCCTCATCTGAAAGGTCTGGGACAGTGGCTCCCTTAAAAAAAAGTATTCATGGCCTTCTTTAGCTGCCACTGGCACTGCTCCTGTTACAGCTATCTTCGATTCTGGAGAATGAGACACGATCGCACCAGAGTCAGACTGGCATTGCTATACAAGTGACTGCAGTTCTGAAACAGCTGCTGGCCAGATGGTATCCATCTTATTATCGCCAATGAATAGGTGTACTGAACATCAGGATTCTCTCAGGGTTAAAGTTCAGGACTTGTCATCTCAATAGTAATCTCAATAGTCCAGAATGGTCTGTGTTATGGATTCAGTGGATGCCTCTTAAGTGTCAGATAAAGAGACAATGACATGCAGAGTAAGGTGGTCTACATGTAGGGGAAGGTCCATCTGCATAGCTTTACAGTAGTGGTAATATTTATTGCTACTAACGAGTGTTTCACCTCAAAGTCAATGGGGAATTAGGACTTTTTTGGGGCTATTGGGATGGAGCAGCTTGAGTAATCGTGTGAAGTGTTGTTGAGCTAGAGGTGTACGTGGCGTCATTGGGAGTGGAGATTCCGCTCACCCCTTGGCCCAGGTGGGAAGGGGCAATGGGCAATAAATCCAAGGACCTTTTTACATGATGAAATATGTCTGCGTCACCTTCAGATCCCTGAGCTCCATTGATTCGCTGCACCACAAGGTCATGGTGGAGATATATCTGTCAGCCAGCTTTTGTCAAAAATTAATAAACACATTTTGCTGTTAATACATGCAGATATCATCAAAGCTTCATCCGTACACTACTCAGTGGCTCCTGTCCCTCCCATTAGTGAACTAGACTAGAGAACACCTACATGTATAAACGGCAGTTGACGTGTAGATCATCTTGGTTTCTCCCTCCCCATGGGTAAAGACATCTACAGTAGGTGCATGCTTGCCCTCTGGCAAGAGTTCTGGCAAGAGTCTTTCATAACGTCTTGATGGGGTTGGGAAAAGTATTACAAGCCAATGCTAATATTCCAATACATATTCCAATTCCAATACCAATATCATGTGACCTATTACAGAGAACTAATTTTGTCAACTGTCAAAGATTAGATTGTGTTGACTAGACCATACTGAGACCAACCACCCTATTCACAAATGCTTTGCCTAGCTAACATCCATATACAGCATGCCCTGCCAGATCTTAAAAAGGTTGGAACAAGTGTGCTTTCAAAAAGCGGAGACTTAAAGTGTGTAAAAATTGGCAAACAGTGATGTCTGTCCTCCTTTAACGAGCTGACCACAAATATCCTCTCCTGAATATTGCTTTCATGCGCCCTGACCTGTACAAAATAATGTGATGACACTTAGTAAGAGAGTCGCAGTAATTACTTAATTTAACAGAGGTTTTTGGCCTTTCTAAAAGCAGGCACTCAAAAATAATTATAATTATTCAGAAAAAGGTGGGGGTGCGAAGACTTCCATATTACAGTTCTGTCTACAAAAAACGTACTGTGGATATTGCAATTGTACGGTCTTGTTGACTCCTTTGCTATCTGAGGTAAACATGATCTGTAGTCTGCTGGTCATTCAGTTCACAATACTGTTAATGTACAGTATATACAGTTGAAGTTTACATACACTTAGGTTGAAGTCATTAAAACTCGTATTTCAACCACTCCACAAATTTCTTGTTAGCAAACTATAGTTTTGGTAAGTCGGTTAGGACATCTACTTTGTGCATGACACAAGTAATGTTTCCAACAACTGTTTACAGTGTCACGTTCCTGACCTGTTTTCTGTTAGTTTTTGTATGTGTTAGTTGGTCAGGACGTGAGTTTGGGTGGGCAGTCTATGTTTTCTGTTTCTATGTTGGTTAATGGGTACCTAATATGGTTCTCAATTAGAGGCAGGTGGTTTTCATCTCCTCTGATTGAGAATCATATTAAGGTAGGTGTTGTCACATTGTTGGTCGTGGGTGGTTGTCTCCTGTGTCCGTGTTTGTTTGCACCATACGGGACTGTTTCGTTCGTTCGTCGTTTTGTGTAGTCATTTTCCTGTTCGTGAGTTTTTCGTTGTATGTAAGTTCGCATGTCCAGGTCTGTCTACTCCGTTTTGTTATTTTGTTAGTTATCAAGTGTTCTTCGTGTTTTCGTTCCTTGTTTAAATAAATCATGTATTATCACAACGCTGCGCCTTGGTTCAATCCCTGCTCTTCCTCTTCGGATGAAGAGGAGGAGGAACGCCGTTACATACAGACAGATTATTTCCCTTAAAATTTACTGTATCACAATTCCACTGGGTCAGAACTTTACATCCACTAAGTTGACTGCACCTTTAACCAGCTTGGAAAATTCCAGAAAATGATGTCATGGCTTTAGAAGCTTCTGATAGGCTAATTGACATAATTTGAGTCAATTGGAGGTGTACCTGTGGATGTATTTCCAGGTCTACCTTCAAACTCAGTGCCTCTTTGCTTGACATCATGGGAAAATCAAAAGAAATCAGCCAAGACCTCCACAAGTCTGGTTCATCCTTGGGAGCAATTTCCAAATGCCTGAAGGTACCACGTTCATCTGTATAAACAATAGTACGCAAATATAAACACCATCGAACCACGCAGCCGTCATACCGCTCAGGAATTAGACGCGTTCTGTCTCCTAGAGATGAACGTACTTTGGTGCGAAAAGTGCAACTCAATCCCAGAACAACAGCAAAGGACCTTGTGAAGATGCTGGAGGAAACATGTACAAAAGTATCTATATCCACAGTAAAACGAGTCCTATATCGACATAACCTGAAAGGCCGCTCAGCAAGGAAGAAGCCACTGCTCCAAAACCGCCATAAAAAAGCCAGACTACGGTTTGCAACTGCACATGTGGGACAAAGATCGTACTTTTGGAGAAATGTCCTCTGGTCTGGTGAAACAAAAATAAAACTGTTTGGCCATAATGACCTTGTTTGGAGGAAAAAAGGGGGAGGTTTGCAAGTCGAAGAACACCATCCCAACCGTGAAGCACGGGGGTGGCAGCATCATGTTGTGGGGGTGCTTTGCTGCAGGAGGGACTGGTGCACTTCACAAAATAGATGGCATCATGAGGGAGGGAAATTATGTGGATATATTGAAGCAACATCTCAAGACATCAGTCAGGAAGTTAAAGCTTGGTCGCAAATGGGTCTTCCAAATGGACAATGACCCCAAGCACACTTCCAAAGTTGTGGCAAAATGGCTTAACCTTTCAGTGATACCCATCCCGGATCCGGGAGCATCCTCATCACAAAAGCTGACTAGCATAGCCTAGCCTAACGGGACAGGGATATCATATAATATAATTTTCATGAAATCACAAGTCCAATACAGCAAATGAAAGATAAACATCTTGTGAATCCAGCCATCATTTCCGATTTTTAAAATGTTTTACAGCGAAAACACAATATGTATTTGTATTAGCTAACCACAATAGCCAAAGACTCAACCGCATATTTTCACCATGTTTCTACCGCATAGGTAGCTATCACAAAACCGACCAAATGGAGATATAATTAGTCACTAACCAAGAAACAACTTCATCAGATGACAGTCTTATAACATGTTATACAATACATTTATGTTTTGTTCGAAAAATGTGCATATTTGAGGTATAAATCATAGTTTTACATTGCAGCTACCATCACAAATAGCACCGAAGCAGCCAGAATAATTACAGAGAGCAACGTGAAATACCTAAATACTCATCATAAAACATTTATGAAAAATACATGGTGTACAGCAAATGAAAGATAAACATCTTGTGAATCCAGCCAATATTTCAGATTTTTTAAGTGTTTTGACAGCGAAAACACAATATAGAATTATATTAGCTTACCACAATAGCCAAACACACAAATGCATTTATTCACCGCAAAAGGTAGCTATCGCAAAAACCAGCAAAAGATATAAAATGAATCACTAATCTTGAACAACTTCATCAGATGACAGTCTTATAACATCAGGTTATACAATACACTTATGTTTTGTTCGAAAATGTCCATATTTAGAGCTACAAATCCTGATTATACATTGTGAATACGTAGCATCGATTCACCAGAATCTCCAGAGATATTTTGGACACTCACCTAATCTGACCAAAGAACTCATCATAAACTTTACATAAAAATACTTGTTGTATGGCAAATGAAAGATACACTGGTTCTTTAATGCAACCGCCGTGTTAGATTTTTAAAAATAACTTTACCATAACAAACAGCTTGCGTTATTGCGAGACAGCGCTCGCCAAAATGGCAGAGAATAGGAATCAACATTTTCCACATAAATACGAAATAACATCATAAATTGTTCTTACTTTTGCTGAGCTTCCATCAGAATCTTGTACAAGGAGTCCTTGGTCCAGAATAAATCGTTGTTTGGTTTTAGAATGTCCTTTTCTTCTGTCGAATTCGCGCCACAATGCTAGCCAATGTTGATAACGTTCCCATTTTCTCTCGACGCAAAGAACGGAAAACTCCAAAAGTCCCAATAAACGTTAAATAATCTGATAAAACTCGGTTGAAAAAAACTACTTTACGATGTTATTATCACATGTATCAAATAAAATCAGAGCCGGAGATATTCGCCGTGTAAACCGAACGCTTATCAGAAGACAATATCGAGGTGCTTCGCGCGCCTTGGTAGACAAAGGAAATTCCTGACCTGCCATTCCAAAAGCTCTTGTTCGACCTCAGATCAAGCTAGACACCCCATTCCACCTTCCACTGCCTGTTGACATCTAGTGGAAGGCGTATGAAGTGAATGTATATCGATAAATATAAGCCAGTTGAATAGGCAGGCCCTGAAACAGAGCCCCATTTTCAGAATTTTCACTTCCTGTCTGGAAGTTTGCTGCCAAATGAGTTCTGTTTTACTCACAGATATAATTCAAACAGTTTTAGAAACTTGAGAGTGTTTTCTATCCAATAGTAATAATAATATGCATATTGTATGATCTAGAATAGAGTACGAGGGCGTTTAAATTGGGCACGATTTTTTCCAAAGTGAAAATAGCGCCCCCCTATTGACAAGAAGTTTTAAGGACAACAAAGTCAAAGTATTGGAGTGGCCATCACAAAGCCCTGACCTCAATCCAATAGAGAATTTGTGGGCAGAACTGAAAAGCGTCTGCGAGCAAGAGGCCTACAAACCTGACTCAGTTACACCAGCTCTGTCAGGAGGAATGGGCCAAATTTCACCCAACTTATTGTGGGAAGCTTGTGGAAGGCTACCCGAAACGTTTGAACCAAGTTTAACAATTTAACTTCTCTGCGCTACGGATCACTTTTACGGGATAATTTTCTTAAACAACCGCTGAATTGCAGGGCGCAAAATATTACAAAAAATATTTATAATCATGCAATCACAAGTGAAATATACCAAAACACAGCTTAGCTTGTTGTTAATCCACCTATCGTGTCAGATTTTGAAAATATGCTTTACATCGAAAGAAATCCAAGCTTCTGTGAGTGTATCAATCAACAGCTAGCCCCAAATTAGCATGGTCACGAAAGTCAGAAAAGTAATAAAATGAATCGCTTACCTTTGATAATCTTCGGATGTTTGCACTCACGAGACTCCCAGTTACACAACAAATGTTCTTTTTGTTCGATAAATATTACTTTTATAACAAAAAAACGCCATTTGGGTTGCGCGTTTTGTTCAGAAAACCACAGCCTCGTTCCGTTCGACGAAAATTCCAAAAAGTATCCGTAATGGTCGTAGAAACATGTCAAATGTTTTTTATAATCAAGCCTCAGGTTGTTTTTAACAAACATAATCGATAATATTTCAACCGGACCTTAACCTATTCAATAAGAGAGAAAAAGAAAATGGAGAGCTACCTCTCGCGCGCAGGAAGTAATCAGAGGACACCTGACTAGTTTTGAAAAATCTCTTTCATTTTTCAAAATAAAAGCCTGAAACTATGTCTAAAGCCTGGTCACAGCCTGAGGAAGCCATTGGAAAAGGATTCTGGTTGATACCCCTTTAAATGGAAGAAAGACGGGCCAGGAAACACAGATTAAAGAAGAAAAAAAACACTTCCGGGTTAGATTTTCTCAGGTTTTCGCCTGCAGAATCAGTTTTGTTATACTCACAGACAATATTTTGATAGTTTTGGAAACTTTGGAGTGTTTTCTATCCTAATCTGTAAATTATATGCATATTCTACGATCTGGACCTGAGAAATAGTCCGTTTACCTTGGGAACGTTATTAAAAAAAATATAATAATCTGACCCCTAGCGTCAAGAGGTTAAAGGCAATGCTACCAAATACTAATTGAGTCTATGTAAACTTCTGACCCACTGGGAATGTGATGAAAGAAATGAAAGCTGAAATTAATAATTCTCTCTACTATTATTCTGACTATTTCACATTCTTACAATAAAGTGGTGATCCTAACTGACCTAAGACAGGGGATTTTTTGTAGGATTAAATGTCAGGAATTCAAAAAAACTGAGTTTAAATGTATTTGGCTAAGGTGTATGTAATCTTCTGACTTCAACTGTACAAATAATATACAGTACCAGTCAAAAGTTTGGACGCAAGCACTCATTCAAGGGTGTTTCTTACTTTTTCTACATTGTAGAGTAATAGTGAAGACATCAAAACTATGGAATCATGTAGTAACCAAAAAAATCTTAAACAAATCAAAATATATTTGAGATTCTTCAAAGTAGCCAGCCTTTGCCTTGACGACAGCTTTGCTCACTCTTGGCATTCTGTCAACCAGCTTCGTGAGTTAGTCATCTAGAATGCATTTCAATTAACAGGTGTGCCTTGTTAAATGTTAATTTGTGGAATTTCTTTCCTTCTTAATGCGTTTGAGCCAATCAGTTGTGATGTGACAAGGTAGGGGTGGTATACAAATAGATAGCCCTATTTGGTAAAATACCAAGTCCATATTATGGTAAGAACAGCTCAAATAAGCAAAGAGAAATGACAGTGCGTCATTACTTTAAGACTTAGTCAATCCGGAGAATTTCAAGAACTTTTAAAGTTTCTTCAGTTGCAGTCGCAAAAACCATCAAGCGCTTTGATGAAACTGGCTCTCATGAGGGCCTCCACAGGAAAGGAAGACCCAGAGTTACCTCTGCTGCAGAGGATAAGTTCATTAGAGTTACCAGCCTCAGAAATTGCAGCCCAAATAAATGCTTGACAGTGTTCACGTAACAGACACATCTCAACATCAACTGTTTAGTGGAGACTCCATGAATCAGGCCTTCATGGTTGAATTGCTGCAAAGAAAACACTACTAAAGGACACCAATAATAAGACGAGACTGGCTTGGGCCAAGAAACACAAGCAATGGACAGTAAACCGGTAGAAATCTGTCCTTTGGTCTGATGAGTTCGAATTTGAGATTTTTGGGACCAACCACCCTGTTTTTGTGAGACGCATAGTAGTTGAATGGATGATCTCAGCATGTGTGGTTCCCACCGTGAAACATGGAGGAGGAGGTGTGATGGTGTGGGTGTGCTTTGCTGGTGACAATGTCTGTGATTTATTTAGAATTCAAGGCACACTTATCCAGCATTCTGCAGTGATACGCCATCCCATCTGGTTTGCGCTTAGTGGGACTATCATTTGTTTTTCAACAGGACAATGTTTGATTTTCAACGCAGAGTGAAGGAAAAGCAGCCACCAAGTACTCAGCATATGTAGGACTGTCAAGACTGTTGGAAAAGCATTCCTCATGAAGCTGGTTGAGAGAATGCCAAGAGTGTGCAAAGCTGTCATCAAGGCAAAGCGTGGCTACTATTAGCAGTTGATGTTATTCTTCAATGACACAGACCCCAAAGCAAATCAGGGGGAGAAAAATAGGTTTATTCAAAGAGAACAAATCATAGTTGTTTTCTGGGAAGTAGATGGACATTCTTCTCTGTTCTCAATGTCTTCTCCTCAGAACAAAGTGACAGGATATAATTTATAACCCAGCTCTAGCCTGTGGTTGACCAATTAGAATTCCTTGCAATAAAACCAAGTATCCTGTTTCAGGCTCAATGTATAGACCATTCAGACCAATGAGAACTTGCCACGTGTATCTATGAGTCCCGGACTGAAATTCCTCCCGTGTCTCTGACCCATTAACCATGAATTCCCTATTACAGAAAAAACACTTTCCATTTATCATTAATTCCCTCTTGACCTTTAGTCCTCTGCATCGTGTATTTATCTTCGAATATTCTTACACTACTTTGAAGAATCTCAAATATAAAATATATTTTGATTTGTTAAACACTCTTTTGGTTACTACATGATTCCATATGTGACTTTACTAATATTCTACAATGTAGAAAATAGTCTAAATAAAGAAAAAACATTGAATGAGTAGGTGTGTTCAAACTTTTGACTGGTCATGTACATATTATTTTTAAGTAGCCTATTCGTCCCCTTGAGAGCTAGGGAAAGCTGCTTGGCTAGCACTTTACATGAAGTTGCTCTATAAAGTTGATCTGTAATTACTATCAACCTCATATTAATATGTAGTATTCCACTTGCATAATATAAAACACACTTAAAACACCTGCATTACTATGCAATTGCAATGCAATCACTGAACTGGTATGTGACATCTTAAATTCTGTTTCTTGGGTATTGACAGTGTTATACATGTAAGAGCAACATCATATAAAGTGTTACCGTTGCTTCTTATTTGGTGCTTTAGTGACATCCACCAAACACTTTGCTGTACGGTATTTGATGTGATAGCCAAAACCTACACAACTCCCACATACCAAATTACAGTCAATGATAATATAAGCAAATGTCATATGGTCTCAGAAGTAAATGCCTCATTGACATGTAGAGTTATGAACTAACAGGTTGAATGCTTTTTGTCTAATTGGTTATTCCATCAAAAGCCTTGCAAATGAATTGCAGTTTTGCATATCTGGAGGGGTGATATTTTATAAAATTCAAAGCGTAGGTTTAATAAACACTAAACGGAGACCATCAACACTGCGGAAACAACGAGCTTCCTTAAAAATAACCTATGTTTAACCATGTGTTATGAGAATTCTGTTAAGATTTATTTGGCCTGAATGTGTCACTGAAAGCTCAATTAAGTAGTTATGGTCAATTAAGTTCAATTATCAATGCATATAGAATATTTTATGAATTATTGAAGTATCTGATAACCAATAAAAAGTATTCAAATGTATTCCATCTGAAATTCCAGTTATCACTGCTAAGACTCAAATATTTCTAATAAAGGTTTGCTCTATGTCCGGTTCGGATTTCTGGCAACTTCATAGTAAGGTGACTGATCTCTCTAACTGATATAAAATAAATTACATTTAGATTTAAAATTAGCTAAAATTCATTCATCCACAATGATCTGGTACATTTGGGGAAATGAGGTGAGGTCATTGTTTCAAATGACCATGGTCACATTTGCGTCACATCAAATGTAAATCATGGAATTATGGAGCAAAAGGCATAATAAATACAGACTAATCCCCATATTGTATTGTGGGTTTCTGACTTTCTGAGTGTGCACCACAAAATTCCCATATAGATTAGTAAAAACATGTGCCCTGAGAAGTGATCTATTTGTGCATATATTTCACTTTTCCCAGCACTCCATCACACCTCTCTCATACTCATGGCGACATGTGTCAGGAGGAAATTGAAGGCATGGTTGTTATATGGCACTTGTAAGAGTCCCCACACCACACTTCCTGATTTATTTAGTTTTACCTCCCTGGGCTCTTCTCCCTTACCTCTCTTCCTCTCCCACTTTCTCTCTCCCTTTACAATTATCTCTTACAGCCTGTGAGGTGATTAATGGCTTTCATTTGATGTCCTCTCCTACCCTCCACCGAGCACCAACAAATAAAACTAGAGCCAACACACAAATTGTCCCTCAGAAGAGCAGTAAAAGGGGAAATTACAGGGGCTGTGAGGGACAATGAAGCAGAAAAATCTGGACTTTGGAAAGAAAAACATTTGCCAAGGTATCGAGCCTGGAAGGCTTTCTCCGTGTAGCCCTTCTCCCATGAGAAATCCCCCTGTTGCTAATCTACAGTTATTGCTACCGCCGACGGCAGTCTGCAAATTAAAGGAGTGGCAGGAGATAACACTTAAATCTTAACGTTCCTCCTATTCCCATCTCTACTTTGACGGAACTCATTGCTACAAACAATTTACTCTTCATAAAAACAAAGTTGTTCTCTTGGATACGATGCAGGGTCGTCGGTTTTTAATATGGAAAGACAATGTGGTGTGGTTGGTCTGACAATTGGGAATGGGCCCAACAATTTAAAGTCGGATTTTGGAACAGCGAGTTATGGAATGACTTGGAATGATGTGCCTAATCGAAATTACAACAATAGCTCATCAAAAGCATGACTTCAAGGATGCAAGAACCTGGATAATAATAAGTCGTGGTTGGTCAAGAATAGGGGCTGGAGGATATCACAAAAAATCTAATCGCCACGTCATCACTAGACGTATAACTCCCGTGGAGACATGACAGGGAATTACCTCCCCACCATATTCAGTAGGGCCTACATAGTGAGGAATTTTCCTCATAGTGAGGAAAATGTACTACTGTACACCAATTCACAGAAAGATTTGATAACTTTCAAAGACGATAAGCATAACATAAACGTATGTAGAGTGCCTTCAGAAAGTATTCACACACTTTTACTTTTTCCACATTTTGTTGTTTTACAGCCTGAATTGGAAATGTATTAAATCTATATATTTTTTCAATAGCCTTCACACCCCATAAGGAATGAGCGTTACACCGAGGCCTGTACTCTGGAGCGGGATCGATTTGGAGGTGGAGGGTCCGTCATGGTCTGGGGCGGTGTGTCACAGCATCATCGGACTGAGCTTGTTGTCATTGCAGGCAATCTCAATGCTGTGCGTTACAGGGAAGACATCCTCCTCCCTCCCTTCCTGCAGGCTCATCCTGACATGACCCTCCATCATGACAATGCCACCAGCCATACTGTGCATGTTTTCCTGCAAGACAGGAATGTCAGTGTTCTGCCATGGCCAGCGAAGAGCCCGGATCTCAATCGCATTGAGCATGCCTGGGACCTGTTGGATCAGAGGGTGAGGGCTAGGGCCAGTCCCCCCAGATATGTCCGGGAACTTGTAGGTGCCTTGGTGGAAGAGTGGGGTAACATCTCACAGCAAGAACTGGCAAATCTGGTGCAGTCCATGAGGAGGAGATGCACTGCAGTACTTAATGCAGCTGGTGGCCACACCAGATACTGACTGTTACTTTTGATTTTGACCCCCCCCCCCCTTGTTCAGGGTCACATTATTCAATTTTTGTTAGTCACATGTCTGTGGAACATGTTCAGTTTATGTTTCAGTTGTTGAATCTTATGTTCATATGAATATTTACACAGTTAAGTTTGCTGAATATAAACGCAGTTGACAGTGAGAGGACGTTTCTTTTTTTGCTGAGTTTATAACACTGTCAATACCCAAGAAACATAGTTCAAGATTAATGCATATAATTTTAGTAATTGCATTGTAATTGCATAGTAATGCAGGTAAAAAATATCCGTTTGAGCGTGGTGAAATTATTAATTACACTTTGGATGGTGTATCAATACACCAGTCACTATAAAGATACAGGTGTCCTTCCTAACTCAGTTGCTGGAAATGAAGGAAACCGCTATGGGATTTCACCATGAGGCCAATGTTGACCTCTTAGACGTAAAGTCGCCTGTTTATGGGACCTGTGTGTTTCTGGTACCGGTTCCGACTGACATTTTTGCTTATTAATCAGTCTGTGGCCACTGTATATCGAAATGGCGATAGCTCTGGTTCTCTCTACCATTTACTTTGCTCTTCTGACTGTCCATCAACTCCTGGCTGAACCCTACATCACAGCCACTGACAAAACACATGCCTGCAATCGTTACATCGTAGCAGAGCAGGAGAGATGGGTTTCATCATGGTAGCACATTCAGATATTGATTCATAGCCATTCATCTTTCAGAAGGAAAATAACCTAAAACACAAGGCCAAATCTATACTGAAGTTGCTTACCAAGTTGAGAACAAGTTCTCATTTACAACTGCGACCTGGCCAAGATAAAGCAAAGCAGTGTGACAAAAACAACAATACAGAGTTACACATGGGATAAACAAACATACAGTCAATAACACAATAGAAAAATCTGTATACAGTGTGTGCAAATGAAGTAAGGAGGTAAGGCAATAAATAGGCCAATAGTGGCGAAGTAATTACAATTTAGCAATTTACACTAGAGTGATATGTGCAGATGAGGATGTGCAAGTAGAAATACTGGTGTGCAAAAGAGCAGAAAACAAAAACAAATATGGGGGTGAGGTAGGTAGTTGGTTGGATGGGCTATTTACAGATGGGCTGTGTACAGCTGGAGCGATCGGTAAGCTGCTCGGCCAGCTGACACTTAAAGTTAGTGAGGGAGATATAAGTCTCCAACCTCAGTGATTTTTGCAATTCGTTCCAGTCATTGGCAGCAGAGAACTGGAAGGAAAGGTGGCCAAAGGGTGTGTTGGCTTTGAGGATGACCAGTGAAATATACCTGCTGGAGCGCGTGCTATGAGTGGGTGTTGCTATGGTGACCAGTGAGCTGAGATAAGGCGGAGCTTTACCTAGCAAACTTATCGATGACCTGGAGCCAGTGGGTTTGGCGACGAATATGTAGCGAGGACCAGCCAACGAGAGCATACAGGTCGCAGTGGTGGGTAGAATATGGGGCTTTGGTGACAAAACGGATGGCACTGTGATAGACTGCATCCAATTTGCTGAGTAGAGTGTTGGAGGCTAATTTGTAAATGACATCGCCGAAGTCAAGAATTGGTAGGATAGTCAGTTTTACGAGGGTATGTTTGGCAGCATGAGTGAAGGAGGCTTTTTTTGCGAAATAGGAAGCCGATTCTCGATTTAACTTTGGATTGGAGATGCTTAATGTGAGTCTGGAAGGAAAGTTTACAGTCTAACCAGACACCTAGGTATTTATAGTTGTCCACATATTCTAAGTCAGAACTGTCCAGAGTAGTGATGCTAGTCGGGCGGGCAGGTGCGACCAGTGATCGGTTGAAGAGCATGCATTTCGTTTTCCTAGCATTTAAGAGCCGTTGGAGGCCACGGAAGGAGTGTTGTATGGCGTTGAAGCTCGTTTGGAGGTTTGTTAACACAGTGTCCAAAGAAGGACCAGATGTATACAGAATGGTGTTGTCTGCGTAGAGGTGGATCAAAGAATCACCCGCAGCAAGAGCGACATCATTGATATATACAGAGAAAAGAGTCGGCCCGAGAATTGAACCCTGTGGCACCCCCATAGAGACTGCCAGAGGACCGGACAACAGGCCCTTCGATTTGACACATTGAACTCTATCTGAGAAGTAGTTAGTGAACCAGGCGAGGCAGTCATCAGATAAACTAAGGCTGTTGAGTCTGCCGATAAGAATATGGTGATTGACAGAGTCGAAAGCCTTGGCCAGGTCGATGAAGAAGGCTGCACAGTACTGTCTTTTATCGATGGCGGTTATGATATCATTTAGGACCTTGAGTGGGGCTGAGGTGCACCCGTGACCAGCTCAGAAACCAGATTGCATAGCGGAGAAGGTACGGTGGGATTCGAAATGGTCGGTGATCTGTTTGTTCACTTGGCTTGTTCTGAGTTCAGTGAATGTTCCGAGTTCAATTTTGACTTAAATCTACAAGATAATCTATGGCAAGACTTGAAAATGGTTGTCTTGCAATGATCAACAACCAATTTGACAGAGCTTGGAGAATTTTGAAAATAATAATGGGAAAATGTTGCACAATCCAGGTGTGTAAAGCTCTTACACACTTAGCCAGAAAGACTCACAGCTGTAATTGCTTCTGCAAAGTATTGATCCAGTGGTGTGAATACTTACGTAAATTAGATATTTCTGTATTTCATTTTCAACACATTTGTTAAAAACATGCTTTCACTTTGTCATTATGTGGTATTGTGTTTAGATGGGTGAGACAAAGTCAGACTAACACAACAAAATGTGTGGTAAGAAGCAATGTTAAAATAATACAATACTAGGAGCAGAAAAACAAGGTTTGTATCTGACATTTTTCTTAGATGTTGATGTTTTAGTTAAATGGGGAAACTACATATCAATATCTAAGGGGACCTCTAAGCAATTCAATCATATATTTTTTAAGTCATTCATTAAGAAAGCCTTTTATTCAAGGGGTATGAATACTTTCTTGAGTCAACTATTTGGGCCAGATGTGAAATGAGAACTGTTTATTTTCGGACATATTGGAAAATATTGGCTTTGTTCGGAACAAGAGAGATGCAAATACCACTAATGTCTGATGTAACCTATAAGAATCTACAGCAATTGCTCTTTGAAAACCTGATCACAATCTGACCTGCATTTCTCTTGGCTTTCGAGAGATCTGCTTTCCCAGGCCATTTCTCAGCTGTCTTCCCTGAGACCTGAAGAAAATGCCAGCGTATGACATTCAGCTCAGTTGAGGGTACATCAGTCCATCTGCTTAGTGTAGCAGCTGTCTGACAACTTACCAAACCTTGTCTGAGCATCACTACCAAATGTTCACTGCCCTTCCAACAAGTGTACTCTATGTGAAACAAATACAAACAACCCCCCTAGGTCATTCAGATGTGGGGCTATAGGATGCGAGAAGAAGGACACAGCTAATGCTGCCTGTAAGCCATGGTTGTCTTCTAAGTGTCATGACATGCGAGATAAATATAATTTCATAATAATGAGATTCAAACTATTAAAATGCTCATATCAAAGTGTTTTTAAACAAACATTAAATTTCACCATCCTGCAAAAGCACCGCAGCCAAGTCACAGTACCTCTCAAGTTTGAGGAGATACTTGGTTTGTAATTAGCAAATGCTGAACTACAAAGGACACTCTTCCACAATATCCCAATGAAGCAAGGTATTATGCAGTAGTGGATCCACAATCAGCAAAGTGACGGAACACACCGCCACATTTGACTTTAACAAGGAAACTAAACCAATGTATAAGGAGGGGATAAATCATTCAAATCACCTGTCCTAGAGGGAAAGTATCGCAGAGAGGGTAACAGCGGGTCTAAGAGAACTTTACAGGGCTCTCAATAAACATATGACATAATATTGAGTAGAGTGTCATTAAGGCTGGCCTTCAATCTGATCCCAAATCGATGCATCGAGAATGAATGAAATGCAGTGGAGATGGAGAGGAGGACCGCAGGGGAACTAACTGTGGTGGGATTAGAAGGTGATTAGAACAATATCTCTGTGTTTTACTACGCTGCCTGAGAAAGTGCTGCATTAGGGGAAACAAGGGAGTAGTAAAAGCCAAAGAAGGAGCCTATCTACTGTCCCGAATTTGTCGAAGAGGCAAGTTTGTGGTCTATCGTCAGCAAATCACAAGGAGATAAGAGTTTCGGTGTATACTGTGTGAAATAACAGTATATGGGCAATTCCACGTTGTTGTGCTATACTGTACTCTACTGAGCTCTTGTGAAGCATAGACGTCTATGATTGGTTCAGATTTGGTCCGATTTAGACCAACCAAATTTGGTATTTTTGTTACTGTACTGAACTACTCTACTTTTCTTTAGTGGACTGTACTCTACCGTACTGTACTGAACTATACTTTTCTTTACTGTACTCTACTGTGCTGTGCGGTACTGTACTCTGCTGTCCAAACTTGTGAACCCAACTGTTGTTTGTGACTACTGTGAGTTTTCATTATAGCCAATTCAATTGCAGAAATTCCATTAAAACCGCTTAGGATTCAGACCCTTTTTTTCAAATTTTTGCCTAAAATGACATACCCAAATTTAACTGCCTGTAGCTCAGTACCTGAAGCAATGATATGCATATTCTTGATACTATTTGAAAGGAAACACTTTGAAGTTTGTCTAAATGTGAAATTAATGTAGGAGAATATAACACATTAAATCTGGTAAAAGTGTTGTATCAAGTCTGCCCAAATGTGCCTAACTGGTTTATAGATACATTTTCAAGTTCATAACTGTGCAGTCTCCTCAAACAATAGCATGGTATTATTTCACTGTAATAGGTACTGTAAATTGGAGAGTGCAGTTAGATTAACAAGAATTTAAGCTTTCTGCCCATATCAGATATGTCTATGTCCTGGGAAATGCTGCGCATGTTTCGCTCAACCGTCCCGTGGGCGGTCACTGATCCCGTAGAGGTTTTAACCTCTTGACGCTAGGGGTCAGATTTTTTTAGATTTTTTAACCTCTACGGACCCCCCCTCCCGGATCCGGGATCATCCTCATCAGAAAAGCTGACTAGCATAGCCTAGCCTAGCGCCACAGGGATATCATATAATATAATTTCATGAAATCACAAGTCCAATACAGCAAATGAAAGATAAACATCTTGTGAATCCAGCCAACATTTCCGATTTTTAAAATGTTTTACAGCGAAAACACAATATATATTTATGTTAGCTCACCACAATAGCCAAACACACAACGCCATTTTGTCACCGCAAAGATAGCTTTCACAAAACCCACAAATAGAGATAAAATTAATCACTAACCTTTGAACAACTTCATCAGATGACAGTCTTATGACATCATGTTATACAATACATTTATGTTTTGTTCGAAAATGTGCATATTTATAGCTACAAATCTGGGTTTTACAACGCAGCCATCGTCACAAATAAAACCAAAATGTCCGGAGAAATTTTAGACAGCGACGTAATCTAACAGAAAAACTCATCATAAACTTTGCTGAAAAATACATGTTGTACAGTGGCAATTTTATCATGTATCATGTAAATCTTGGTGGGAAATATCCCCCCCCCCCATTTTTTTTAGATGCATACCAGCAAAGCCACTACACAACACTAAACAATACATTCATTTCACTATAACGGTGACAAACATTGCCCACAAACTGTAAGATGTATGTTAGGGCCTACATAAAGCTGTCCCAACAGCAGAGCTTTCTTTTCAGCATCATGGAGTGAATCTTTACCACCGCTACACCTGGCTATCAGCGGAGACTTTTTTGGCAGCGAAACACTTAATTCAAACTAATTTACTGCCTTTTTAAAAAACATAGCTGATATGGCTAACTTGCTTAAACAAATGTGGTTTCTACTGACAATTGAGATGTACAAATTATGGCATTAGGGAAGGATGAGCAGATAAGAGGCAATCCATAATTTCAATTAAGACATTAACAAGCGAGCTAAGACGGACATAGTCAATACTATTTGTTCAGCACTTTTGAAATGTACAGCAATAGAATTCAGAACATGGGCCGTTCTTACAGTATTCTCCCTGTACACCAAGACAAAACCCTAGGATAAATAAAGGAGGCACCCCTAAAAACAAAAAACATTTGTCATAAAAATCTAGAAAAAATCCAAAAACCTCCGTTTTGTTAGCACGTTTTCTTCAGTAATCCACAGGCTCAAACGCAGTCAAAACAGGCAGACAAAAAATCTAAATTGTATCCGTAAAGTTCATAGAAACATGTCAAAAGATGTTTATATTCAAACCTCAGGTTGTTTTTAGCCTAAATAATCTATAATATTTCAACCGGACAATAACATCGTCAATTTAAAAGGTAAACAAGAAAGGTACTCTCTCGGTCATGCGCATGAAAAAGCTCTGTGACACTTTAGGGTCCACTCATTCAGACTGCTCTTACTTCCTAATTTTTCAGAATACAAGCCTGAAACAATTTCTAAAGACTGTTGACATCTAGTGGAAGGCATAGGAACTGCAATTTGAGTCCTAAGTCAATGGATACTGTAATGGCATTGAATAAAAAACTACAAAAGCAACAACAAAAAACTACTTCCCGAATGGATTTTTCTCAGGTTTTCGCCTGCCAAATTAGTTCTGTTATACTCACAGACACTATTTTAACAGTTTTGGAAACTTTAGAGTGTTTTCTATCCAAATCTACCAGTTATATGCATATCATGTCTTCTGGGCCCGAGAAGCAGGCAGTTTAATTTGGGCATGCTTTTCATCCAAAATTCCGAATGCCCCCTACCCTAGAGAAGTTGTTAAGGCTAGGGCTGATTTCAAGGTTTTACTACTAACCTACAAAGCATTACATGGACTTACTCCTACCTATCTCTCCGATTTGGTCCTGCCTTACATACCTACACGTATGCTACGGTCACAAGACGCATGCCTCCTTATTGTCCCTAGAATTTCTAAGCGAACAGCTGGAGGCAGGGCTTTTTCTTGTAAAGCTACATTTTTATGGAATGATCTGCCAATCCATGTGAGAGACAAAGACTCGGTTTCGACCTTTAAGTCTTTATTGAAGACTCATCTCTTCAGTAGGTCCTATGATTGAGTGTAGTCTGGCCTAGGGATGTGAAGGTGAACGGAAAGGCACTGGAGCAACGAACCGCCCTTACAGTCTCTGCCTGGCTGGTTCCCCTCTCTCCACCGGGATTCTCTGCCTCTGACCCTATTACGGGGGCTGAGTCACTGGCTTACTGGTGCTCTTCCATCCCGTCCCTAGGGGTGCGTCACTTGAGTGGGTTGAGTCACTGACGTGATCTTCCTGTCCGGGTTTGGCGCCCCCTCGGGTTCGTGCTGTGGGTGAGATCTTCGTGGGGTATAATCAGCCTTGTCTCAGGGTAGTAAGTTGGTGGTTGAAGATATCCCTCTAGTGGTGTGGGGGCCGTGTTTTGGCAAAGTGAGTGGGGTTATATCTTGCCTGGTTGGCCTTGTCCGGGGATATCGTTGGACGGGGCCACAGTGTCTCCTGACCCCTCCTGTCTCAGCCTCCAGTATTTATGCTGCAATAGTTTTTGTCGGGAGGCTCAGTCTGTTATGTCTGGAGTATTTCTCCTGTCTTATCCGGTGTCCTGTGTGAATTTATGTATGCTCCCTCTAATTCTCTCTCTCTCTCTCCTTCTCCAGACCCTTTTTCCCACAATATCGTGTGTTAGGAATACTAAATTCCCTATTTTTCTCTGCCTCTGTCGTCCTTCCCCGCACCTACGATCACATACTTTTTTCACTCCACGGGGGCTTGAGATGTAGCGGGGTGTTGCGTTCCCTCCTCCAAGAGGCGTATGAAACATAATAGAGGCTCATCCGGGATTATTAAATCCACAGGACCCCGCTGCTCTGAGCTATCTGTGATTGGTGATTGAGGTGTGGTGGTACGGTTGTGAGTTTGGATGACTTGTTTAGCTTACATGTGTTCAGTAGGCTGCTGTGTATTTTTTTGAAGCTCCCTCTGTTGATTGGTTGGTTGGTTGGGTTGTGTAAGGTATACCTTTGTGCCATAGCTGACCATTATGGACTCTTCGTTCCTGAGAAAGCCCTAAAGGCTGAGCTTTCGGTGCTTGTCAGGGAGGTTTTAGTGGGAAACAAATGTTCTCATTGAAAGATGAGGAGAGGGAGGCTTCAGGAGAGGAGATGGGTAGACCTTCCGATGCCAATCGGAGGACGGCGGAGAGGAAGGGGTTGCTTGTACCCCCTTTACATTGCCCCGATTCCACCCTTTATCTTCTGCTTCGGGTCATTCAGACGGGACCGCTAGGCTAAAGGTGAGGCTGGCCCGTTTGGAAATGGAGCTAAAAGATAAAGAGCGCATTAGACAGCTGGAGTTTGTGTCACGCCCTGACCGTAGAGAACATTTTATGTCTCTATTTTGGTTTGGTCAGAGTGTGATTTGGGTGGGCATTCTATGTTCCTTTTTCTATGATTTGTATTTCTGTGTGTTTGTCCGGGTGTGGTTCTCAATCAGAGGCAGCTGTCTATCGTTGTCTCTGATTGAGAACCATACTTAGGTTGCCTTTTCCCTACTGTGTTGGTGGGTAGTTGTCTATGTGTAGTTGCATCTCAGCACTCGGTTTAAATAGCTTCACGTTCGTTTTGTTGTTTTGTTAGTTTGTTTAGTGTTTATTCGTTTATTAAAGAAGAATGTATTCAAATCACGCTGCGCCTTGGTCTCATCGTTATGACGAACGTGACAGTTTGAATTAGAAATATGGAAATAGAAGCCGACAAGGAGGTGAGGATCCGACAACTGGAGCTAGACGCTGGCTCCAGTGCGACTCCACAACCTGCCCGTCATCAAGCCCACTTCGAAGTGGGTAAAAATATTGCTTTAGTCCCTCCATTTTGAGAGTCGGAAGTTGATTCCTATTTCTCTGCGTTTGAACGTGTGACCGCTGCGCTGCATTTGCCGCTCGAGATTTGCCCGCTCCTGTTGCAATGTAAATTGCAACAGGAGCGGGAAAGCCCAGGAATTGGGAAAGCCCAGGAAGTAGTAGCCGCTCTCTCCCTGGAAGACAGTTTACAGTACGATATAGTTAAAACAACTGTGTTGCGGGCTTATGAGTTGGTGCCTGAAGCTTATAGGCATAGCTTCAGGAACCACAAAAAACCCTCTCACCGTACTTTTGTTGAGTTTCCTAGGGACAAAGAGTCTCTGTTTAATCGATGGTTTTCAGCCAGCAAAAAGCTAACACCTTTGCTGATATTTGGGAATTGATTCTGTTTGAGGAATTTAAAAGCAACCTGCCTGATAGAATTGTAGTTCATTTAAATGAACAGAAAGTGGTAAACTTGGCCCAGAAGCAGTGTTGGCAGATGAGTACGCTCTGACACACACGTGATTGCAGACTGCCCGGTTTTGAAAAATAAACCGAAACAGTCCCTATCACAATCCCCTAAATTAAAAAGCATGGGTTTAGTCCAGTTTGTGCACATCCGTTGGACCGACTTATTGATTCAGCATTTGGGAAACTGGATCCTGTCTATGCTCCGTTTATCTCTGCCGGTTGTGTTTCCTTAACTGGAGAATAAGCTGATCAAAAGCCCATACAAATCTTACAAGACACCGGGGCGGCGCAGTCAGTGATCGTTACTGAAGCTTTACCCTGGTCCCTTGAAACGTATTGTGGCTCGCATGTCATATTACTGGGTATAGAGACAAAAACCGTACCTGTACACTGGGTCCACTTAGTGTCAGACTTGGTATCAGGACGTTTCCGTGTTGGTGTAGTGTCTACACTGCCAGTAAAAGGAGTCACATTGCTACTAGGGAACAATATCGCTGGTGGTAACGTGACTCCTGTGTTAGAAGTAGTAGACAACCCAGATATCAAAACTGCAGATGATAAATTGGTTCAAGCATTTCCCCATGTTTTCATGCTTGTGTGTTAACGAGGGCACAATCTCGCAAGCTGGGAGGTGGATTTGTCTAGTTCCATTTTTGAGCATATTGAGGTAGAAGACAATGCACCGAGTATTCATTCTGCAAGGCCGACGGTTTCTACCCCCGTAAAAACTAAGGCAGGGGAAAGTGAAATCGCGCCCCAATTACATGACATTATTTTGTCTGTCACCCCCGAGAAGGTGATTGAATGTCAAAAGGAGACACCAGTCTTCGCAAGTGTTTTGCTTCGGTATTTCCATTGAGGAAGCTAAACTAGGGAGACCGCCTACTTTATGGAAGCAGGAGTTTTGATGCGTAAATGGGCAACTCATAACACAGTTAGTGACTGGAGTGAAGTGTTTCAAGTGGTTGTTCCTACACCGTTCCGACAGCAGGTGCTGTCACTCGCCAATGACCAGGCATGGTCCGGACATTTAGGGATTACGAATACTACTATTACGAGTCCTTAAAAATCATTCTGGCCAGGTTTGAAGTCTGACGTTGTCCAATTTTGTAAAACATGTAATGTATGTCAACTCACTGGGAAAGTGAATCAAACAGTTCCTCGTGCACCGCTCTGCCCGATTCCTGTGGTGGGGGAACCATTTGAACGAATGATAATCGATTGTGTAGGTCCTTTTCCAAAAACCAGATCAGGTAACCAGTTTTTACTAACAATAATGTGCAGTGGTACTCGATACCCAGAGGCTAACCCTCTCTGTACTGTAATGGCTAAGACTGTGGTGAAGGCACTAGTTAAGTTCTTCTCTACGTTTGGACTCCCTAAAGTAATCCAAACTGATTAGGGAACCAACTTTATGTCAAAACTGTTCTCAAATGTGTTAAAGATGCTGTGTATTTCCCATCAGGTCTCCAGTCCATATCATCCGAAGAGTCAAGGGGCCCTCAAACGCTGACGTCAGACGCTTAAGGCGATGCTACGCAAGTATTGCATGGATGCCAGTACCGATTGGGCTGAGGGGGTACCATTCGTCCTATTTGCTATCAAAGAAACAATACAAGAGTCCTTAGGGTTCAGCCCTGCTGACCTTGTGTTTGGACACACCCCACGGGGTCCGCTAAAAGTTTTGAAGGAGCATCTCCTACACCCAGTTGCCTCCCTAAAAATGTGTTGGATTATGTCAGTAAAATACTCTAGACAGCTCCTCAGGTAAGCCGGTCCAGCCCGCCGTCTCCAGTGTGGCTGCAGTGGTGCTGAAGCCTGGCTGGGGAGGATAAGGAGGACGGGTTGGAGTTACGCCATACATTACAGCAGTGTGAACGCTTATGTAATTCGGAGATGCTGAAAAAGTTACCCTCTCATGTGGAACATTTGGATAACGATCAAATTAATGATCTTATCCTATTGATAAATAGTTCTCAATGTGTTTCAGGACATTCCAAGTCGCACATCCATCTTGGAACATCACATGGATGTGGGGAACGCTGCTCCAATTCGTCAGCATCCTTCCCGGGTAAACGCTAAGAAAAGGGAGGGAATGAAAAGTGAGGTAGCTTATTTATTACAGAATTACATGGCAAACCCAGTAACAGCTCCGGGAGTTCCCCGTGTATTCTCGTTCCTAAGCCTGACGGTATGCCCTGCTTATGTACGGACTATCATCGCATACATTCCATTACAATATCTGATTCTTTTCCCCTACCTCGCTTAGAGGACTGCATTGATATAATTGGATCTGCTGCTTACGTTAGTAAGTTAGATTTGCTAAAAGGTTATTGGCAGGTGCCTCTGACCTCTCGAGCATCTGACATTTCGGCTTTCATTATGCCTGATAACTTCGTACAATATATTGTGATGCCTTTTGGAATGTGTAATGCACCTGCTACGTTTCAGCACCTAGTTAACATTGTGTTCGCGGATGTGCTAAATTGTACTGCTTACCTTGACGATGTGGTGATTCCTTTGTCTACTTGGTCTGATCATCTCGCCACCTTGAAAAGGGTGTTTCAGCGGTAGGAACATGCTTCTTTAACCCTCAATATGGCCAAGTGTGAGTTTGGGAAGGCTACTGTGACTTACTTAGGGAAGCAGTTGGAACGAGGTCAAGTGCGCCCAATAACTGGCAAAGTGGAAGCAATTGTTGCTTTTCTTGCTCCCACGACTCGCTGCCAGTTGCACAGATTCCTGGGGATGGTATGGTACTATCGTACGTTCTATAAGAATTTTTTTACGGCAGTAGCTCCCATTACATCTCTGCTCAGTCCCAAAGTATAATTTAAGTGGTCCCAGGAATGAAACTATGCTTTTGAGTCCGCCAAAGCGCTACTTTGTAGTGCCCCCAACTTTGACAAACATTTTAAGTTGGAGGTAGATGCTAGTATCGTGGGGGTGGGTGCGGTTCTCTTGCAGGAAGATGAGGAGGGAGTGGATCGGCCCGTTAGTTTCTTCTCCCGTAAGTTCAACTCGTGTCAGTCAAAGTACTCCACCATTGAACAAGAGACGCTGGCTTTATTGCTGGCCTTACAGTTTGAGGTATATGTGGGCTCCAGTGCCTTGCCTGTTCTGGTCTTCACGGACCATAATCCTTTAGTGTTTCAAATGTACAATCAGAACCGCCACTTTATGCGGTGGGCTCTGATTGTATAGGGATACAATTTACAGATTCACTATGTGAAGGGTTCGGCGAACGTGGTCTATCACGAGTTTAATGACTGGGGATTCGTGTTGGTTTTTGTTGTTACAAATCGGGAGTTTGCAGGTTTTGTGGTGGGCGGGTTACGTTCCCCAGTTTTTGTGTTGTTGTGGGTTTGTATGTGTCTATGTCAGGAAATGGCTTCCCAGATTCCTAAAGCAGCTGATTGGTCGGCCCCATCACTGATTGGCGCTCTGACCCCGCCCTCTCATCATGGGATACAGCTGTTTCTTCAATTACCAACTCCTTCTCCAGCTTGATAAAAACCAGTGTTGGTTGTTGTGGCGGTCAGTCAAAGTTTTTTAAATATTATTTTGTAGCCACTCCTTCAGAGGTATGTGTATGACAATAGGACTTAGTGTTTGTGGTTATTGAAATTTCACACTTAAGAGTATTGGTAAATTATTCCGTGTTTCATTAGTTCCCGGGGGGGAAGGGGAACGCACCTTGGGAGTGTTTAGGCAAGAAGCCTGCGGGCATACATAACCCGTAGTATTTAATCTGTCTATGCACACTAGGTAAGACCTTGGCGGACCACCCCCTGTATTTTGGTTAGAGCGCCAGGTGGTGCTCAAGGTTGGAAGTGGGAAGGCAGGTAAGGCAGGAGAGGGGATTCCTTAACTTTTACTTTCTTTGCTTTGGTTCCGTCCAGCCCCTTTTTCCCACGTTACCGTGTGTGAGGAATAATAAATTCCCTGTAACTGTATTTTTCTTTGCCTCTGTCGTCCTTTCCCGCACCTACGATCACATACTTTTTTCACTCTACTGGGAGTTGAGATGTAGCGGGGTGTTGCGTTCCCTCCTCCAAGAGGCGTACGTAACATGGACCTTCAATGCTGCAGACATTTTTTTGGTACCATTCCAGATCTGTGCCTCGACACAATCTTGTTTTGGAGCCCTACAGACAATTTATTTTGCTCTGACGTGCACTGTCAACTGTGGGACCTTATATAGACGGACGTGTGCCTTTCCAAATCATGTCCAATCAAGTTGTGGAAACATTTCAAGGATGATCAATGGAAACAGGATGCACCTGACCTCAATTTCATGTCTCATAGCAAAGGGTCTGAATACTTATTAAAATAAGGTTTTTATGGTTTTGCTTTGTCATTATGGGGTATTGTGTGTAGACTGCTGAGGATTTTTTTTTATTTAATCCATTTTATAATAAGGCTGTAACGTAACAAAATGTGGGAAAAGTCAAGGGGTCTAAATAATTTCCGATGGAACTGTGTATATATACTCAGCAAAAAAAGAATGTCCTCTCACTGTCAACTGCGTTTATTTTCAGAAACTTAACTTGTGTAAATATTTGTATGAACATAGCAAGATTCAACAACTGAGACATAAACTGAACAAGTTCCACAGACATGTGACCAACATAAATGGAATAATGTGTCCCTGAAGAAAGGGGGGTCAAAATCAAAAGTATCAGTATCTGGTGTGGCCACCAGCTTCATTAAGTTCTCCTCCTCACGGACTGCACCAGATTTGCCAGTTCTTGCTGTGAGATGTTACCCCACTCTTCCACCAAGGCACCTGCAAGTTCCCGGGACATTTCTGGTGGGAATGGCCCTAGCCCTCACCCTCTGATCCAACAGGTCCCAGACGTGCTCAAAGGGATTGAGATCCGTGCTCTTCGCTGGCCATGGCAGAACACTGACATTCCTGTCTTGCAGGAAATCACGCACAGAATGAGCAGAATGGCTGGTGGCATTGTCATGCTGGAGGGTCATGTCAGGATGAGCCTGCAGGAAGGGTACCACATGAGGGAGGGGGATGTCTTCCCTGTAACACACAGCGTTGAGATTGCCTGCAATGACAACAAGCTCAGTCCGATGATGTTGTGACACACCGCCCCAGACCATGACGGACACTCCGCCTCCAAATCGATCCCACTCCAGAGTACAGGCCTCGGTGTAACACGAATCCGACAATCACCCCTAGTGAGACAAAACTACGACTCGTCAGTGAAGAGCACTTTTTGCCAGTCCTGTCTGGTCCAGCGATGGTGGGTTTGTGCCCGTAGGCTTACGTTGTTGCCGGTGATGTCTGGTGAGGACCTGCCTTACAACAGCCCTACAAGCCCTCAGTACAGCCTCTCTCAGCCTATTGCGGGTAGTCTGAGCACTGATGGAGGGATTATGCATTCCTGGTGTAACTCGGGCAGTTGTTGTTGCCATTCTGTACCTGTCTCGCAGGTGTGATGTTCGGATGTACCAATTCTGTACAGGTGTTGTTACATGTGGTCTATCACTGGGAGAACGATCAGCTGTCCGTCCTGTCTCCCTGTAGCGCTGCCTTAGGCGTCTCACAGTACGGACATTGCAATTTATTGCCCTGGCCACATCTGCAGTCCTCATGCCTCCTTGCAGCATGCCTAAAGCACGTTCACGCAGATGAGCAGGGACCCTGGGCATCTTTCTTTCAGTGTTTTTCAGAGTCAGTAGAAAGGCCTATTTAGTGTCCTAAGTTTTCATAACTGTGACCTTAATTGCCTACCGTCTGTAAGCTGTTAGTGTCTTAATGACCGTTCCACGGGTGCATGTTCATTAATTGTTTGTGGTTCATTGAACAAGCATGGGAAACAGTGTTTAAAACCTTACAATGAAGATCTGTGAAGTTATTTGGATTTTTACGAATTATCTTTGAAAGACAGGGTCCTGAAAATGTATATTGAAAATGTATATTTTTAGCTAAACAGGTGGGGCTCAAAACAGCTCTGCCCTACCTGCCCTGAATGATGGGTCACCACAGCTCCGGCAACAGGAATGCAATATCGAAATGTGCACATAATGCTTATTCATCGTGACTATGAAGGCACGACCAAGCCTTTCTCAACCCTCCAAATGAAACCACATGATCTTTGAGAGTAAACTCCATGAGGCTCACACATGGGAGTCAAAGCCTAATTAAAGGGAGGTCCAATGGCTAGACATCTAAAATATCTGATATGTTTTTGCCCAATCTCTTTATTTTTTGCAACTGCTCATGTACTGTGCAAACTTGTGAACGGATTGCCTAATGGTGAAAACTGAATGTGCAGGACCTTAATAATGGAAAAATGCCTATTACCTAGAGTCATGTATCTGAACTCACTTTTCACACCGCTCTGATAATTGCATATTTTCAATTAGGGAGTGAATCAGTCCAATTAGGAGTTTTTGTCTGAATATTATAAGCCTGACTTGTTTGAGAAATATTCACAGCTGACACTGCGATACATATTTATTTATCTTTATGACTGATTGTCTTTATGACTTGCCACATGTAATATCGATGTGCAATAGTAATTCTCTAGGCTTATCAACATCTCCCATTCTGTCCACAGATTTTTTCCCCTCTTTTCACATAAGAAAGATACATTATTTGATACCAATCATAATGGATACCTCCATCTTCCTCAGCCACACAGCTTTGCCACAGTCCACACCCAGGCTCAGACACCCAGGCTCAGACAGTACAACTCTGTGTCTGTGTATACACAATCTTCCTTATTACTCCAGCTTTAGGTGGGACACAAGGTTACCATAATAGATCTCATGTCCCATCTCCCTTTTCGGACAAGTTTATTATACCATGCATTGTTGTTCGACTGATGTCACTGGAACTCGGATATTTGACAGTTTCCGTAATGAGTTTTCGGCAAGTTACAACAGCTTAACGGCAGTTTTTTGGCTGTTGCAGCCAATAAAATGGAATGTATAATAGAATGTCACTCAGTCTACTGTATCTGTCTGGGCGAAATCTCCCAGGACAGAGGACACTCAGTGTTGGGTATAACGGCCTCACGTTAACAAGCTCCTTGTGTATTTAATTAGTTTACCCTGCTCTGCTGTGTTGTATTGTGCTACACTGTGGGCTACTCTACTGTGCTCTGCTGTACTGAGCTGTGGTGTCCAAACCTGTACAACATGAAGAGAATGACATTCATATCCATAATTATGCATTTCTGTGTAGTACAGATCTGGGACCCATGATGTCATTCCGTTACCATAGTTTCTGTTACCGGGTGTAAATCCACTTCACTTACTGTAGTTCAAACTCAAAGCCATGTCATAGCTGACACCCCATTCTTTCTGCAGATATCTTTGAATTTTAATTTGGAGCATATTTTTACGTTTTTGGAAAACGTGGTCGCATAAAAACCTGAGATTTTACCGTAATTATGTTACCAAAGTTTGCATCTGCACAGTTCTTCCACTAAATTAATTTTGGTACATTTTTCAGTGGAAATTGTTAAAAGTAGTCCTTGTGCATTGGTTTTTCTTTGGCATACATTTTCAAGTCAAATCGTAATTCTGTTACCGTGGGATTGTCCTTATTGTGATAGTTTTCATTGCCATTTATGGTTTTGTTATAAGATGTTGATGTTTTTCTGGAAACAGTATTTGTTCACATCATTGATGATGCATTTGGAGTCCTGTTTTCACGGTGTCTAGGGCATACAGAGATGTTCTGACCAGTGTATTTTCTAGACACACAATGCCAACCTAAATAGTTTGAGGTACATTCCAGTTATTAAAAATGGGCCCAGTTCTCAGATGTGTCACATTAAGTCATAGAGAGTGGAAGATTATGGTGATTGGGAAACGAATATCCTTGTCCTTGAAGACTGGATTCTCTTTCTCTCCTCTGTCGGAATGATGTGACAACCCACAGGAAAGCTATTAAACTGATGCAAAAATGTTTAGCACCATGACTTAAGGATGGATGCAGAGGATCATCCTGCCTTTTTTATGCTTGTGCCTCTTTAGGAAGAAATCGCTGTTGAGACCACGGGCACTAATGACGTGATTGGGTAACCTGTGCTAATTTTTCTCTCTAATTTCTCAAGGCACACTGACAACCCAATTTCCATTAAATATAATCTGGCAGTTTAACACTGGCCATAAAAGCCAATGGGGTAGAGACATGTATTGTGCTGTGGCTTTAATTATCTAGCCTCTTCAACAGCTGCTCTGTGTTTGTTTCTCCTCTCCCTTAATAGTGTGTTCTCTCCCCTCTCTTTTCACTCTGTATTTTTTGTCTCAGAAAGACAAGACGTATTCTCAAATGTTAGTTTTACTCATCAAGTCTAAACACCACAGTTAAAGTGCATGAGGTTTTAAAGAGCAGATTGCAGATGGATAATTTTTTGGGACCCAAAAAAAAGATTGGGATCCATCTTCTCACGATGTCCATGACGTCATTGTCTGGGCCGTAAGCACGATTGAAGGAGTCGATGATACAGAATCACAAATTCTGTTGTTATAGCTTTTAATTGGTGTGAAATTACTTTTTTGTAGAGGCATAAGCAGCTCACTTTGACGGGTGTAATTGATTTTGATATGGCTGACAGACAACTGATGGAAGTTGTGCACTGCTTGACATTGCATCGTTCTTGTATAAACAAAGAAATGGCAACAGTTTTCCAGGCTGCACTGTTGAGCATGAGAAAATGGGAACGCCTTTACACACCCAGATGCAGTTACACAGCCCACCACATTCCCATTACATGAGTAGCTAATGAGCCAGGCATGGAATCATGGGTGCAGGGTAAATTAGTTCTGGTGCTACCAGTCAGTCATCAGTGAGTGGAGATCATTACACTGAAAGCCATTGGACCATAGAGTAGGCATTATTAAATAATGGGATCACCTCAAATGTCACAAATGTTGACATTCAGTAAATGAGGGATAAAAGATAAGCAGACCTACCTTTTGATATTGATTACATTTAACTGACAATGAGAACAGCAATCTACAGTATACTCTTACTCTAACTGTCATTGGATATTTGTGTGTGTGGCACCTAGATTCTTGTCCAGACATTGTAAACATTTTCTTGGACAAGGTTTGGTCTGAGGAGGTACAGTACTTCACAAAGCATACAGAATAAGTCCTGTATTTAACAGTGGGCTAGCAGAGAGCGGTTCTGTCTGTAAAATGATTGTGGATACTACAATAGTGAGAGACACCCACAAGGGACAACATCTGGGGTTCAGCTGACGTGGTGGTGATAGAACAAGGAAAGCAAGTTTACAGATAACAGGGGTAATTGGGAGAGAATGAGAGACTGAGTTGGTAATGAAACACCTTTGCCAGGTGCAGAGGTATATGTTTGCATTTAGTTCCAGTGACATATTTAAGATATTTAAATGGTTTATACACCTGGCATGAGAGTCATCAAAACATAATGAGGGTCATCTTCAATGTCTGTACACACAAAAAGGTTGTGTCAAATATGTACATTGTTGTTTCTTATGGCCTTGGCTTTGACTCCTACAGAGCACAGCGTTGGATTTATTTTTCATTACACAAGCATGGAGGCGTTATTAGATTCACAAAGCATACTCATGTCATGGATGCAGCCAAGACCTGAAGCATGTGCCCTATCTCCAACCACGCTGTTCTACGGTCACAGATCTATTCCATTTTGACTACCTGCCAAAGCCTTTTAAAATGTTTGAAAAGGCTGGGTGGGTGGCATGTTTTTATTCCATATGAGTGTTCTGGTATAAGGAAATTATGTAATTTGAATTAATTGTTTACATACTGTCCATTATCCACCAGGCAGTGATCTGGCAGTTGCCCATTTGGAAACCCTTTGAACTGCCACCAATCCAACATAATCACCTCTTGTTTCAGGTCCAGCCACCTATGCACAACACAGCACATGAAAACACCAGGAATGAAACACATTTCTGCATTTTAATATATCTATGTTAAATAGCTACCAGAGAGAGGAGATGAGCAATACAAACACAAAAAAACACCCCCACACAACCCACTTGTGTTGGCGCATAGATTTCTGTATGAAGCGCGTCAGACTGCAAGGTCCTCATTTCTGTTGCTTTGTAAAGTCTCCTCAGTCCTGTCCTTGGACCAGACGCTGCTATACACCTGCAGGGGAAGAAAGGTACAAACAACCAGTCAACAAACAGCCAGTGCGAGTCATGCACATGGGCAAATGGGACGGAGCTAAGGATTGACTGGGGGCAGTGTTCCTCACTGGTAATTGGCAGAGGTTTAGATCTTAATACATTCAACAGATGTTCGAAGAGCCCTAAGCGATGGGACAGCCAACTATGGAGAGATTTGCCCTCTTTGTGCTGGCGACTTGTCCTTGTTTTAAGATGCTCCAGTTCTGACTGTCTGACTCATTTCTGCTCAATATTGTGAAATGGCTTTGGAGTTGAACTGGATTGTGGTTCTGAAACACAAAGACTGGCCCTTGTTGGTCTGTTACGCTTTAACAGCAATACTCAGTTTTCATTTGAGCCTGTATGGTGGAAGAAGTCGTTAGGAGACAATTCAGTCTAAAGTATCCATAGGGTTTGATATATAGATATATGAAAATGTACATTTCTGTGACCAACAATGAAACCTACTGAGGGGCTATTGTGAGAGATGTGGCCTGCATAGTGTTTCACTATAGGCCTTCTGCTACCATTAACACACCATTTGACCATAGCTCGTGTTACCTCACTCCACTGCAATTGTCATGAGAGAGATTATTCATTCATACATTTTCATTAACTGGCACAAGTCACATAATGTGGGCTCTGTGGCACACAGTTTAGTTCGATGACATTCCTGTTGTTTATAGCGCATTCCCACAGCAGTCACACGCTTTGATCATCTGCCACCATTCCCTTTCAAGTCCAGGGGTTACCTTCACACAATTTAACATTGCATATGCCCCCTCTCTTTCTTTCCCAGTGTTTTCTTCTTGTAACCTTGATAGAATTCATCAATGTGTTTTGTATCATATGGGTCAGTTTCATTTAATCGCCTGACAGAACCCTTCACATTCTGTCTGTTTTATATGGAAATGTATTTAGCCCTCTTCAATTATCGTAAGCCTAGTCTCTGGAAATGTCTTTTGTTTTTTTCTTTTTCTCATGAAGAATTAAATAACTGATTTTGCCCACAGAGGGTTATGTTTCTAAATAGAGCAATGGGCTGCAGTTTATTTGCATTATTTAAAACTCAATTAAATTGTTAATTTAAATTGCACACATATGCTGTTCCAGGCGAAACAATGTTACAGTGGTTAGAAAGATGATTCAATTGACAGATAATTGAACATGTTGTCCTCTCCACAGTCAGGACAAGAGGTTTCAGGACTTCTGAGATCGCTGTCCAAATTAGTTGTCTATAACTTTTAACAAGGGAATGAGAGCTCACAATGATAATAAGTATTGCTTTTATTATTGCACATGGTAGAATGAGTGGCCTAGTTTTAGTACTATTAGTTAGCGTTATAATTTCATGCCTGAAGGCTGGTCACAAAGTTCTCTCCTTCATCATCTAGCTGTAAGAACCACAATCATTAAATTGTTAATGTTCGACCCTCTTTCTGTCATTGCACCTTTACTCGTTTTTTTTCCTCCAGATTTGATATCGTCGTCCCTAAAAATAAGCTCTATTGTTCGGCTGCCTTTCTGCAGACAAACAGCATACGGACTCTGTCAAATGTTCCTGAATATGTTCACTGAACCTGAAAAGTTGCTGTCTGGTCAGGAGGAAAGACGAATGGGAGTAGTATGTGATCTCATTCAGGCAAATAAATTCTGCAGACGTAGGTAAAGGTGACAAAAGTGAAAGCACCCCAGACGGATTGTACTTCCTAGATTTATCAAAGTAATGTAAAATGTCTCAGACAAAGAGTAAAACTTTGAATGTCTTAGATAAAGACTAAAGCCATTCACCCTTGAATTTGCAAGAGTTACCACCCCCCCACCCCCCTTCTTAATTTCCCTATGGACGTTGGTCTGTCTCTATCATTATCATGTTTCCAATATTCACCCATGCTAGCTTACTGCCTCTATTGTAAATGGACATTTATTCATAATTCTAGGGGGACATAAAACAATTACGCCTAATTCACATGTTTTTGACACTGCCAAACAAGGGTGCACTTTAACACACACCAATGGCTCTCGCTCATTTCTCTAGTTTCACTCTGGTTGCCAAAGAGAGACCCAAATGTAATGCTGCGGAGGATTCTACTCTGCTCAATTCCCGGATTTGTTGAAACTGACAAAATTCATGGGAACAACAGACAAAGATCATTTAGACTCCAGATTCTTTCATTGGTTCTTTGAGTTTTTAAATCTCTCTGGGTTAGAGTCAATGTATGTTCCAAATTTGATGTATTACATGGGAATGTATTTTAAGGCTTTTTTTTCTTCAATTGCTGTATGCCCTCTGCTGATTTGCAGAATGCACCAATATTTATATTTTAGTTACCGCTAATTAGCAGATTGTACTGCACTCAACTGATGTGTTCTTCATTCCTTCTTAACTCCCTTCCCAAAACTCAGACCCACACAGATCATGATCAGGAGCTTATTCAGTGTAATGCATTAATTACAACATTGCATAGAAATGTAATGTACAGTGCCTTCAGAAAGTATTCACACACCTTGACTTTTTCCACATTTTGTTGTGTTATAGCCTGAATTTAAAACTGATTGAGATTTTGTGTCACTGGCCTACACACAATACCCCATAATGTCAAAGTGGAATTATGTTTTTAGACATTTTTACAAATTAATAAAAAATGAAAAGCTGAAATGTCTTGAGTCAATAAATATTCAATCACTTTGTTATGGCAAGCCTAAATAAGTTCAAGAGTCAACATTTGCTTAACAAGTCACATACTAAGGTGCATGGACTCACTCTGTGTGCAATAATAGTTTTTGACTTGATTTTTGAATGCCTCATTTCTGTACCCCATTGCTGGGGCCAAGCTTCCTGCCAACCAGGACCTATATACTTGGCTGTGTCAGAGGAAGGCCCAAAAAATTGTCAAAAACTCCACTCACCCAAGTCATAGACTGCTCTCTGTGTGCTACCACACGGCAAGCGGTACCGGAGTGCCAAGTCTAGGTTCCAAAAGGCTCCTTAACAGCTTCTACCCCCAAGCCATAAGACTGCTGAACAATTAACTAATGGCCACCTGGACTATTTACATTGACACCCCCTCCCCTTTGTTTTTACACTGATGTTACACGCTGTTTACTATTTATGCATAGTAACTTTACCCCTACCTACATGTACAAATTACAACTAACCTGTACCCCCCGCACATTGACTCAGTACCGGAACCCATGTAATATAGGGTTTCCAAGTGGCGCAGCGGTCTAAGGCACTGCATCTCAGTGCAAGAGGTGTCACTACAGTCCCTGGTTCGAATCTAGGCTGTATTACATCCGTCCGTGATTGGGAGTCCCATAGGGCGGTGCACAATTGGACCAGGTTTGGCTGGAATAGGCCGTCATTGTAAATAAGAATTTGTTCTAAATGACTTGCCTAGTTAAATAAATAAAATAAATAAGTGATATAGCTGTGTTATTTTATTGTTATTTTAATTTTTTTAAATTACTTTAGTTTATTTAAATATTTTCTTAACTCTATTTCTTGAACTGCATTGTTGGTTAAGGGCTTGTAAGTAAGTAATCATTTCATGGTAAGGTTTACACCTGTTGTATTCGGGGCATGTGACAAATAACATTTGATTGGATTTGACGGGGGGGGGGGGCGGGTTCAGGATAAAAAATGAAACGGAATGTAGCTAAGCACACTCAAAATCCTAGAGAAAAACCTGGTTCAGTCTGCTTTCCACTAGACACTGGGAGATGAATTCACCTTTCAGCAGGACAATAACCTAAAACACAAGGCCAAATCTACTCTGGAGTTCTTGCTTACCAAGAAGACAGTGAATGTTCCTGAGTTGCCGAGTTTGACTTAAATCTACTTTAAAATCTATGGCAAACCTGAAAATTGTTGTCTAGCAACGATCAACAACTAATTTGAAAGAATGTTTAAAAGAATAATGGGCAAATGTTGCATAATTTATTTACTTTTATTTATTCAGGGGAGCCCAATTGAGACCCGTGTCTCATTTGCAATGGTTTCCTGAAGATAAAAATTCCATCAACACAACAAAAAGATAAAAACTACAAGACAGCAGACATACATAACATTAGGTTATTACAGCAAGTTATAATAGTAAATTGAAACAATTGCACACTTCAGTAAACAAATTTAACAGGGTTTTAAACCGCCCTATCGGCACCAGGAAATCCAGGTGTAATTTGTTTGAAAGGTATTCCATAACTGTGGTACGTTAACTAAAGGTTTATTTATCAAATTTTGTGGAGACAAGCAGGACCTCAAGAGTTTACAAACCCTGCGAACAGGTTTAGTATCTCATGTTTTTCTATTTCAACAGGGAAGTGAGGTATGTTGGAAGCTTGTGGAGCAGAGCTTAGTAAACAAGGGAGTAATGAAGTGATCTACGGGACTTTAGTGAGGTCCAGCCAACCGTCTGATACAGGATGCAGTGATGAGTATTAAAACTGTCACGGCATCCAATGGTTTAAGGGTAGTGGCTGCTGCAATCTGGTAAATGGTGTCACCATAGTTTTATGTTTGGGGACAAATCCAATACTGTCGGTACTGAATACACCAAGCTGCCTGTCTAAACTACTGGCACACAGCTCGGACATCCATGCATACCCCACAAGACATGCCACAAGAGGTCCAGAACAGACTATGGGAGGCACACAGTACATAGACCCATGACTATATGGAACTCTATTCCACATCAAGTAACTCATGCCAGCAGTAAAATTCGATTTTAAAAACAGATTAAAAAACACCTTATGGAACAGTGGGGACTGTGAAGCAACACAAACATTGGCACAGACACATGCATACACACACACACACACACGATAACATAAGCACTATATATACACATGGATTTAGTAATGTAGATATGTGGTAGTGGTGGAGTAGGGGCCTGAGGGCACACAGTGTGTTGTGAAATCTGTGAATTTATTTTTAAAATTGTATAAACTGCCTTAATTTTTCTGGACCCCAGGAAGAGTAGCGGCTGCTTTGGCAGCACTTACTGAGGAGTTGAAAATCAGTCTGTGCGTGCGACAAAGAGGACGCGCACCTGCTAATTTTGCTTTCCTGTTGAACATACTTCTTTCCGTAATAAATATTATAGTTGAAGTACATTTTAGGGTACCTGAGGATTAAATAGAAACGTATTTTGACTTTTTTGGATTCCTTTCTCTGCATGTTGAACGAGTGGATTACTCATCGATGGCGCCAACTAAACTGACTTTTTGGGATATAAAGAAAGATTTTATCTAACAAAATGACCATACATGTTGTAGCTGGGACCCTTTGGATTGCAAATAAGAGGAAGATTTTCAAAAGTAAGTGAACATTTAATCGCTATTTGTGATTTTATGAAGCCTGTGCGGGTGGAAAAATATGTTGATGTCCTCAAACAATCGCATGGCATGCTTTCGCTGTAAAGCCTATTGTAAATCAGACAATGCAGTTAGATGAACAAGAATTTAAGCTTTTAACCGATATGACACTTGTATGTACCTAAATGTTTAATATCCATAATTTTAAAGATTATTTATTTGAAATGCGCACCCTCCAATTTCACCGGAAGCTGTCGACAGGTGTCCCGCTGGCGGAACGCCTAGCCCTAAGAAGTGGACTAGTGAATTTTTTAGGATAAAAAGAACCAGGATAGAGCTAAGCACAGGCGAAATCCTAGAGTGAAACCTGGTTCAATCTGCTTTCCAACAGACACTGGGAGACAAATATACCTTTCAGCAGGATAATAACCTAAAACACAAGGCCAAGTATACACTGGAGTAGCTTTCCTGAGTGGGGTAGTTACAGTTTTGACTTAAATCGGCTTGAAAGTCTATGGCAAGACTTGAAAATGTCCAGCAATGATCAACAACCAACTTCAAAGAGCTTGAAGAACTTTTAAAAGAAGAATGTGCAAATATTGTACAATCTATGTGTGTAAAGCTCTTAGAGACTTACCCAGAAAGACTAATTGCTGCCAAAGGTGATTCTAACATGTATTGACTCAGGGCTGTGATTACTTATGTAAATTAGATTTCAGTATTTCATTTTCAATACATTTGCCATTATTTCTAAAACATGTTTTCACTTTGTCATTATGGGGTATTGTGTTTATTCATTTAATCTATTTAATCAATTTTGAATTCAGGCTGTAACACAACAAAATGTGGAATAAGTCAAGGGGTATGAGATTCTAAGTCTGTTCTACTCAATACATTTCTATCTGCCCATTATGCAGTGTTGCCTCCCTGAATAAGCCCTACAGGTATGATCCTCCTCAGAGAACATCTACCTGAACCAGACAGAGCACAGACAGATTTAATTTTAATAACTAAGGAGCACTACAAAATTAGTGCACTCTAGGTCAGTGTTTCCCAAAATGGTGGTTTGTGACCCATTTGTAGTTTGTGGACAAATCCTAACGGGTGGCATTTTAAGAATGGCTTATGGGCTACAAACTTTTTATCTGGGGTCAAAAGAAAATCTAGAGGGCTTATACCATGGTTTCACCAGAAGCTGCAAAGTAACAAGGAATTGCAGAGACAGCAAACAGCATGCAAGATGGCACATTGGCTCCTAGCCTATCCACCATTATGTTGCAAACTTCTAATTTGCATAAATGGGGGACATTCTACTCAAATAGTCAGCAATCGTTAACTTGTTGATTGTCTCTTTTTGTGTCTTCCTTCCATTGAAAGTGACTGATCTCCGGTAGTTTGATTGCTAGAGGAAATGCCTGGTAAAACTGGGTCGTTAGATGGGTCATACCCCCGAAAAGGGAACCACTACATTTCTTTACCCAGTCATCTATACCAGCCACCAGTGTAGACAGGTAGTGTCTGGGCTCCATTTTGGGCTGTGTGTGCTGGGCCCTATATCCTCAGTGAGCACAGGGTGTGGGAAGGTAGGAATTTAACAAGGGAATAAATAACCACAGTACCCAGCAGATAACAGGCAAATTCTATCTGCTTCAGCCTTCAGCTAAAACCCAAACAGAACAGGAGTATCTTTCCAGCTTCTCTTGCGCTAAAGCCTTCTGACGAGGTGTTCTCTCTCCCCTCGAGTGACATTCCCATTCACATGGGCTTTACATATTAATAAAGACATTCTGAATAGGACATGGTTTTTCCCATGTGCACATGGCCTCATCACGAGGTTTCATTCAGGGCTGTTGATTGTCTTTTTCTTTTCTTTTTCTCCCCCACGTGAACGACAAAGTTAGCTCAAACCGAATGAACAACATGCATTTAAAAAAAGTTTTGAAATATTCACAGTGGATGGTATGGTTGGTGGAGAAACCATAATGTGACTCAGTGAATCATTGCCCTGTCAAGAGGCATCATGACCATTGAACTGGTCTCTCTTGTAAAAATAGATTTAATCTCAACGAGAAGAACCTGTTAATAAGGGTTGAATAAATAAATGAGTCAGCCAGGCAGGCCATGAAGGGTCTCAGTAAGAATATGAAAAGACAAATAATGAAAGGGGGACATGGGACTGGTCTACTCTTACTCTAGTTGCACTGCTGTTATTACCATGGACCTCAAGAAACTGCTACAGTCAGTGATAAAATACCTCTATCAGCTAATGTAGAGGAGAATAGACAGATGTGCTATTGTAAAGGAGCATACAGGAGCCATACGTTTCTGGAGGAGACCTCTACGTGCTCTTAGAGATTACCTTTATGTTCGGAGCTGTTATAGAGGAAAATAGACCTCGATGATCTAAATAACAAATGAGAACAAGCCACAACGAGCGAACAGTGGTGCTATATGAGAGTAAACAGTGATGGGAAAGGATGGCACCACCCTTGGCCCCTCTATCTTCCAGTCCAACCATGCACCATAGAGGAGGGATGGCACTCAAGCAAAAACCATTTATCTGTTGAACACACACTCTGGATTATTTACGACTGTTGTACATGGGACCCATCTGGAAGAATTTCAATGTCTTTGCAGCTGCCTGCACAGAACAGGTCAATCAAAGTGACTGTTTCAGGGAATGAGGTATGTAAAACCGTTAGGGCAAATTGCAGAAATCGCTGGAGCTAACCTTACTAGCGTTCTGGAGAGCAGAACTTTGAGAGTGAATGCTGTGTATGCTGAGGGAGATGTAGCTTCTTGCAATAGTGTTTTATGCCGTTAAGGTCACTTGTAAAATAAAGTGTGAAAGTGGATTCACCTAAAAAGTGGGAATATTTATCCGTCGACCAAGGAGAGGCGAAACTAATGAATATACTGTAAATGGAATTCTATGCACAGTCACGTGCTGTGTCTCAATGTGACCTTTCCATATTAATGTGAGACGCTGGCTCATAGAACCCCTTTAATCAGACATGGTGATTAGATGATGTGAAGAGTGCTGGTCTTAGCCGTACTGCTGATGCACAATTACACATTTTAATTTCTTTTTGAACACCAGTAAATATTTTTCTGCTTTTAGGGACTGTCCGTTATTTGTAATGAAGAATACCTGGAGAATATCGGACATCTCAGAATAATAATGGATGGCCCTTCCTTCAGTAAAATATATTTTTACCCGACCGTCCCTGAATGCTTTTTGAAAAACAGTCTCCCTCCCCTATACCCAAAATTGTAATTAAAACATAGTGTATATCAGAGAACATGCCTACTGTTTCCCTCACTCCTAGGAAAGAAAAACTATTTCTCATTTTGTTAGCGTTATATGTTAGCCAGAATGTTGTGGATCCGCAGACCACAGCAGACAAGGGTAAGGGTGAAAGTAGCATGAATCTATCTTATTTGCGGGCCGAGAGTGAAATAGCCTTTTATAAATGTATTTCATGAAATTCTACATGACTGGAGACAAGCAGCACCTTTTTTAATACCACAACAGAGCATGACAACGAATTAGCTAAGTGCTGCAGCACCGGGGACATTTTGATTTCTAAACAGGCTATTGTTAAAAAAGAGGATAGTCTATCAACTGTAAAAAAATTGCGCAACAGAACCAGGTACAACTGAAGTATCTGATCATCAATGAATTTGAGAAAAAGCCATTTGTTTTTTAACACAGCAGCCGCATCAGGCAGGCCTATATACACTTATTTTAAACTATTTTCTTTTGGGAAACAATTTTCAAGTGTATTGTAACAACCCTGGGTTTATAAGCGCGGATATTGACTCTGCCGCTTGAGCATGCTTTTGCGGCACAGTCGATAGCGCACTGGACTTCGGGCTAGAAGGTCGAGGGTTCGAGGCCTGCTCCCTGTCTGTTTCATTGCATTGGTGTCAGAAGTGACCGGACCTTGCATCCACAACAGTGCGTGTGCTTGACCAGTTAGCGCGTTCCTATAAGACGTAGAGTCACAAACTAGTGCGAGGACACACTCTTTGAAAGGAGCGAGTAGTGTAACGACCCTTGGTTTATAAGCGTGGATATCGGCTCTGCCGCTTGAGCATGCTTTTGGGGCACAGTCGATGGCGCGCTGGACTTCGGGCTAGAAGGTCGAGGGTTCGAGGCCTGCTCCCTGCCTGTTTCATTACAGTATTATATTTTAGTCCATGATATTGTTGTTACAAGGTAGATGTGTTGACTGTTATTAGGGCTTTTAAGAGTATAAGAGCATCCGCTAAGCTAAATAAATCAACTAGTCATGCATAGCTCACTTCATGATCCTCAAACCAAAGACTGGCCAAACTCATGTTTCTAAAAGTGAATTCAAAGGCACAGCCTAAAGAATTTTACTTTCATTATTATTTCATTCCAAGTCATCATTTTTTTACATTTCATTTTATACAGCCTAAATGCAAAATTTATAGGCATGTTGTTAAAGAGCTGTTTTTGAAATGCTGGGCGTTCCTGCCAGCCTGTAGCGTGTCACAAATGCTTCACAATGTGTTTCTTAAATGGCAGGCTGTAGCCTTGAAATAATAATAATATAGCCTAAATAATTCATTTTTATTCCTTCTTAGGCTACCTGGCTTGCACCTGACTGATTTAGAGTTAGTATGTTGTTTATTAATAGCCTGTTGAAATGTTGAACGTCAATTGATAGTGACCGAATCAAACATTACTTCCCAAGCAAAGTACATTTTTGTCTCCTAGGCTATAGGTTGTAGCGCAGCATCTGAATGTCATAGAGACAAAACAAATAAATCCCATATGCATCGGAGTCACATCTTTCCCTGGCATTTTACAGCTTGTTTTTAGCATTGCGGACTAAAGCGTAGTTATTGATTGCTTTAAATAATCAGGTCCATAATTATTTCGCTAAATATTAAGCTAACAAGGGGTATGCCTATGCTTTTAGCCATTTTCTTTAACAAAAGCCAAAATACCCTCACATACGCCGTCAATTCAAGCCCTGGTTTTAATTTAACACAGCAAGTCCTGCACTGACACTGAAATATTTAAAGTGTGTTGTTGGTGAAATTACAAGATTATGTTATAATGCTGTTATTGCATCAAATGTTTGTTTTATGCAACAGAATAGGGTTCTTAGGACTCTATTTTGTCCGTGTGAACTGAGAGGAGCTTTTGAAATAGGGGTATCTGGAGCTGATAATTGATTTATGCCATAGAATGAGTTGGTGTTTCTGTTCTCTGAGGTACCAGGGACGAGATGGGAGCGTTGTCTTAGGGGCCAAACTCTTGTTTCCTTACAATAACTTATTGTGGCTGCAGGGGTAGTATTGAGTAGCTTGGATGAAAGGTGCACAGAGTAAACGGCCTGCTCCCCAGTCATAGTTGCTAATATATGCATATTATTAGTATTGGATAGAAAACACTCTGAAGTTTCTAAAACTGTTTGAATTATGTCTGTGAGTATAACAGAACTCTCAAAAACCTGAGAAAAAATCCAAACAGGAAGTGGAAATTATTAGACTGGTCGATTTTCAACCAAGATCCCATTGAAATTACAGCGAGATATGAATGAGTTTTCACTTCCTACGGCTTCCACTAGATGTCAACAGTCTGTAGAACTTTGTCTGCCTCTACTGTGAAGGGGGGCCGAATGAGAGAGGAATTAGTCAAGTCTGCCATGACCTGACCATGCTTTCACCATGCGCGTTCACATAAGAGGGAGCTCTGTTCCATCGCTCATCTGAAGTCAATGTAATTCTCCGGTTGGAACGTTATTCAAGATTTATGTTAACAACATTCTAAAGATTGATTCAATACATCGTTTGACATGTTTCTACTGACTGTTACTGAACTTTTGGACATTTCGTCAGCTTTTACGCGCTTCGTGACTTTGGAATTGTTTACCAAACGCGCTAACAAAAGTAGCTAATTGGACATAAATAACGGAAATTATCGAACAAATCAAGCATTTATTGTGGACCTGGGATTCCTGGGAGTGCATTCTGATGAAGATCATCAAAGGTAAGGAAACATTTATTATGTAATTTCTGGTTTCTGTTCACTCCAACATGGCGGCTAATTTGACTATTGTTCTGAGCACCGTCTCAGATTATTGCATGATTTGCTTTTTCCGTAAAGTTTTTTTAAAATCTGACACAGCGGTTGCATTAAGGAGAGGTATATCTATAATTCCATGTGTATAACTTGTATTATCATCTACATTTATGATGAGTATTTCTGTTGAAACGATGTGGCTATGCAAAATCACTGGATGTTTTTTGGAACTAGTGAATGTAACGCGCCAATGTAAACTCAGATTTTTTTATATAAATATGAACTTTATCAAACAAAACATACATGTATTGTGTAACATGAAGTCCTATGAGTGTCATCTGATGAAGATCATCAAAGGTTAGTGATTCATTTTATCTCTATTTGTGCTTTTTGTGACTCCTATCTTTGGCTGGAAAAGTGGCTGTGCTTATTGTGGTTTGGTGTGACCTAATATAATCGTTTGTGGTGCTTTCGCTGAAAAGCATATTTGAAATCGGACACTTTAAAATGGTATAAGACACATGTATGTCTGAGGAATTTTAATTGTGAGATTTCTGTTTTTTGAATTTGGCGCCCTGCACTTTCACTGGCTGTTGTCATATCGATCACGTTACTGGGATTGCAGCCCTAAGAAGATAAGAACATTCTTCACGACAAATGCTATCTGGCAGGGGGATACTCCTTTCTCAGATTTCAAGTCTCACCTGACCCATTCCATACATCTGTTCTTTGTCATGAACATACAGAAGGATGTACTTTGCTATAAAATGCTGTGGCTCAAATCCGCTCGTTGGGCTCTCAACAAATCATCTAAGAGTGGTTTGTCGACCAGCTTCATTATTGCAATAATTAATTAATTAATTCATTTTGAATAAAGTAATATCCTGAATGGTGATTGACCTTGTCTCTCCTCATTATTGATTAGAATATCCACGACAGGTGACTGAAGGAATTGGCTGACAAAATATATGGATAGTACACTATAATTTAATCTGTCAAACAGGTAGGCCTACCTCTTATTTCTTGAATAGGAAAAGTACGCTCAACACAATGCCCTGTTGTTGTAAGTAACCTAAAGCCACATTAAAATAATGACTATTTAAATGAATTAGGCCTTCTCGAATTAGCCTACTTTCAGAACACATGCGCTGTCCATCTTCGTGGCTGCCGCTTCTTAGTAATGTAAGTTATGTATATTACTCGAATATGGCTTATTGTGAGGTCAATAACTCTGATAAATAGCTTCATTATGGTCAATGAAACATGTTGTTTTTATAAAATCAATTATAGCAGTAGCAAGCTAATAACTTTGCCCTGTGCTTCTCTGAACATTCTCTTTGTATAGCTTAGGCCTATAGCCTATAGTATTGGCTATGGATAATTTTATTGAGACCAGGCACATTTCATATTGTGCACCCAGCAGAGAATCATTGATGATGTGCAGAATCGTGCACACATGAAGATATAATAAGCAACTAATTCTCAAACACTAAGCAATATGACATTCAATCAATTACAAATGACATGGACTAAATAAAAAAATACTAAACCCTCCCGCTGACTGAAATTGAAAAACCATGACCCTCCCCCATTTCCCTCCAGGTAACAGTTGTGTAAATTTCAACTGCTCCCATAGTTGTTTTTTTTTTTCAGGAGATTTAGCCATTAAAGTAGTCTCTGGATGTTACAGACAGATATGTGGTCAGTCCCACTGTGTATGAGAAAGGGACTGCTTCCTTCTTTGTCTGTTAAGTGAAATAGAAAGCCTTGTTTTCGTGGACAGCTCACTTTGTGTCCTATGGATGACCTCTCCCCTGAGAATCATGTTTGCTTTCCACAACAATTGAGATCTACAGTGGCGGGAACCCAAAATCAAAGAACGTGGCATTCAACAAAATTGTTGGCAAAGATTCTAATTTGTTGGAGGTCATCCGCTCATTCAATTTAAAAACGAGTTCAGTCTGCCTTGGTTGACATTTGCAACAATTCTCCTGATTGGGGCCACATTTTCTCTCTCTTATTACATTAAAACCTCAATTTGCAACAATTTGCCCTAAAAATAATTAGTATGTCAATGAACGAACCAGGGCAATATTTAATATGTAGTATGCCTCATTCCCTTTTTGGAACCTGTTGCTATGACACTAAACAATATATTGAAACCCGTTGCTCCCTCATCTAAGATGACTGGCTCTAATAACACAGAGGAGCATTTTCTATCAACTCATTTAAAAATAGTTTTTTTATTAAATGTATTTCCCATTATCTTGTGATGTGACTTTGAAGGTTAATCTTAAGGTTAATCTAAACAAGACACATCAAACTCTTGCTATTCTATCGCTATTCCCGCTTTTCCGGTTGGTTGTGTTCCAATTGGTATCCCATGTTGAGTGAAAAAAAACTATCAGCAACACTGTGGTTTTCATGTCCGTAATTTCAGTGCTGTGTCCCTGTTGCGTTTACCATGGCTACCTGTCACATCCCCTTAGTGTGAGGAGAGATGGGGCGCTTTCTGAACCCGAGTGCCCTTCAGTCTACTCGGGCAAGTGCACCCTGGGAATAAAACCAAAACCACAGGCTTCCACTCCATGAAACCATTTTCCTTCCTATTCTGAGATCTGCTGCCGGACAACAACCTATTGAACTTTAAAAACAGAAAGGGGCAGATACAAAAGACCAAGTCCCGGTGTTATTGTGTTTACTCTGGGTAATGAAATCCAAAAGGTTCTAGATCTTCTTTAATTTAATGAACATTCTCATCGCCCAGGTACTGTATTTTATTGCGCACTGTCCAGGGGGAAAGCAAAAAAGGCTAATGACAGCTGATGAGAGTAGAAGAAATAGGCCATAGTAGGCTTTTGGCCACTGAGGTGTTTTCAATCCACTCAAGCTTACACATACTATATGCTTTAACAGTGGACTTGGGATATATACAAGGGCTTGGGAACGTTGTGAGTGAGTGCTCTAAACTGAGGCATGTAGATACTGTAGCATATTTGCAGCACAAAAACTATTTCAATTGGGATTGGTGATGAACTGCACTGCACTCAAATAGTTGAAACTTATCCATTGTGCACTTACCAGACTTGCCTTTAATATGATATAACTTCAAATTAGTGCACAATTGCCAATATTCACTAACTGTCTGAAAAAGGTATCATGTGCAGGCAGCAAACCATCACACAGTGCACCTCTCCCATACTGATGAAGACCTTGCAAATCCATCCACAAGTCAATTAACCAGATCTGAACCGTTGAAGAACTTCCACGCAACTCTGATCAGTCAATTCAGACTAATGGATGTATACCAATTAGCTGTGATACGGTCTGACTGAGCGGTCGGTCTGTGAGAGAGAAGCAGTGTGGCATGTTGCCTGTGAAGCCTGTGACTCGGTGTAAGTGGATGGGCCGATCCACACTAAGATGTCTATCCTCCATGCAGCAGTGTCTACAATGGTTTAATGAGGCCTTATTAATTCAGATCAGGGTGAATGATTACCTCATCATTTCCATTCTGCTGAACTCCCTTCTGTGTTCACCCTCTCCCTCTGCACTCTGCCCAGTAAATATACAGTATGGTAATAATCGACATCTCACAGTGTGAAACCAGTTAATATTCTGATAGAATCCATCTGGAGAGGAATGGGAAAGTGCAGTATTCACGTCATACATGATTCTGTTGTAATTGACCATCAAATAGGAGTCATTGAAAGACTTGATTGAATTACTGTTATTGTTTTTCTTTCATTTCTGTATCATCTGGTCTCTTTAGTTTGCGCTGTACTACTCCCACCAGCAGCAGATCTCTGACAACAAACAGAACACAGCCTAGTGTCTCGCTCTCTCTCTCTCATTCTCTCCCACTCTGTGCAAAGACTAGTTGCCTAGCAATGAAGTATTGGATTTTATGGTCTGCGAGGCATACATCCAGAAAAAAAATACAAAACCCATCAGGATTAGATTTGGATAGTGTAGCACCTAGGCACAGTCTACTCTTGGATGTGTGCATGGAGTTCCAGTAAATCAAGCTATCATGGTGTACATAGTGATGACAGGAAGAGGAAAGCAAACAGTGCAGTACAGCCAAACCAGATTGATAATCCTAGCCAGAAAATGACACATCCTAAATTACAACTAATTTATTCAAATTGATAAAATAATGTACAAAGCTACATCCCTAACACATCACAATGTGTTACTAATGCATTTCAGTTACTTAACAATAGGCATGCATGAGAAGATCCTTCACATTATGCTTATGGAAAAGTTACCATACATGTATGTATATTAATATAATATATACCTTTGAATGAAATAATTTTATCGATATTAGTATTGGGCACTCCTGAAGAAGATAACAGCACCCTAATAAGTGTTAGGAATATGGACAAGTATCCATTTTTATTCATAGGAAAAGTATGGCACTGTAGTAGCAGGTGTGTTGTCCTCTTCAACTGTTCCCTTGCTCCGTCCAACTGCTCCATCAACACAATGGTTAACTCATGTAAGAACAAATTGCCCGAAAAATGGCTGCAGTAGAGAAATTGAAAGAGGAAAAAATACTTTTTATGTTACGTACCAGAAGAAATCATGAGAGTGCTCTCGCTCTGAGGGAAGTATGTACTGATGTTCTTCTACATTTTTTATTAACTTTATCCTTATGCTTCTCCCTGAGTCTCCCAGTAGCCAGAGCTCTTTAGCGAGAGAACACAAGGGAGAATTAACAAAGACTGAGCATCACATGGTATCTTAAATGGTTGGTGGATGACACAGACCATTTTAGCTTGAACCCAGTGTGTGTGTGTGTGTGTGTGTGTGTGTGTGTAAGAAAGGTTAGAGAAAACATACATCCCGTCTCTGTCTCAAAGCAGATCATCAACTCAAGGAGCGAACTCCTTTCCTTTCCGCCAAAAGGCTGGGGCTGAATTGACATGCTGAGCTTGCAGCGGGGGCAAAATTGACCATGAAAGTCACTCAATTCAGATCAAAGTCAATAAAGCCGTCCTCAGCCAGTCAATAGCTTCAGTGCATTAGAGGTTACATAAGGGGTTGAATAACTTGCTCCTGTCTCTTGTTCACTCATGCTATTCATGCTTTCTCTCTGTCTTGTCCTCACATATATGCCCTCGGTTCCTTCTCTCATTTACTGTACTCAAAGGTTCCTTTCTTCTCTCATCAGAACGTCCTTCCATTCTACTGTTTATTCTTCTTTCCATTGTTCCTCTCCTATTTGAATACGTTTTTTTATTTGTTCTTGTTTATCGTGCCATCTGTTGTCTGTCCTTTGAAGGTTCACATTTTCATTCCCTCCTCAAACCATTCTTCTCCTCTCACAATTACCTATTATTCCCTCAGTCCTTCAGAAGCAAAATAATGAACTGAATGGACTGAATGCAGTTCAATTGAGTACAGGCTTAACTGAATGAACAACAAAGACGGAATGATATATTACATTTTATTAAATAGTTTGGGGAATGGCCTCATCTCCGAAGGAAGAACCTCTGAGCCAGATGATGTGATGGTCAGTAGCCCCATGACAACTGATTTCAGCCAACTTACAAGCAAATAATTTATTAATTTATTGTTACAAATCAACGTGCAAGGTTACAGTTTGATGGCTGGGGCTCATCCAATGGTAATACATTTAAAGAGTGCAGGCCGAGTTAGCTACCAAAGTGAGGTGGAGGCGGGCACTTCACCGGGCCGAGGGAGAGTCAGTGAGGGAAATCCAATAGCTTTATAGCGAGAAAAATCCAAAATAGATCATTTACAGAGGTCAGTCAGCTAGCTCGCTAGCACTAAGCCAAGGTAGAAAAAGGTACAAAACTCCTATAGAATACATCACAGAGAATATGCTGAAAGTTGACAAAACAAAAAGGAGAACAGACTATGTACAACACCATTAGAACAAGCAAGTAGGATTTTCTCTTTAGTTTTGAGCCCACGGCAAGAAGGCACCAGATACTGCCATGCTAGTGTTCAGTGGTGGAAAAAGTACCCAATTGTCATACTTGAGTAAAAGTAAAGATACAGTACCTTAAAATGTCTTCAGGCAAGGGGGCAGTATTTTCACGTCCAGATGAAAAGCGTGCCCAAAGTAAACTGCCTGTTACTCAGGCCCAGATGCTAGGATATGCATATGCATGGCAGTACTGGATAGAAAACGCTCTAAAGTTTCTAAAACTGTTAAAATAATGTCTGTGAGTATAACAGAACTGATTTTGAGGCGAAACCCCGAGCCCAATCCATCCAGTGAAAAATGTTTGAGGTCATTGTGTTTTCCAATGATTTTCTATGGGAAACCTGATTTATTAGGGCCCAGATTGCAGTTCCTATGGCTTCCACTAGAAGTCAAGTCTTTTGAAATTGTTAGATGTTTTTCTTTTGAGAAATGAAGAATTCTATCGATTATTTACATTTTAGGGTACCTGAGGTTGGATTAGAAATTTTGTTTGAAATGTTTGGACCAAGTTTACAGGTAACTTATGTTTACAGGTAACTTATGTACCCCCATAAATACCTTTCTCCATTTCCTCTCTCTTGACCCTACAGAAGGTCTCTTGAATAGCCTTTGTTAAACATAGAGAGTCTGGGAACATCAAAAGGTGGGGGGAAAGGAACCATATTTCGGTAATCCAACCAGTTGAAAATATGCGTTGGTACTCAATGAATATAATGCCAGATCAGTTGGCGTCTGAGACATTATGACTGATGACTGTATCTTGGAAAGTCTACACATTCTAGTTTTCAGATTCACATGGAATTGTTGTGCAATTTAAATATGAAACTATTTGTGAAAAGATTAAATTTAATTTTAGCTTCCAAATTAGAGAATTGGGTTTTCATAAGGTTAAAGCTCTGCTCACTCAGTGGCCCGCCCATGTGAACAGACATGGGTTGTAAACTATGAAACACACCCTTCTATCCCACCACTATATAAGCCCTTTACGAAAATATAACTTTCTGTTCCGATGACATTAGGGCGACAGTCCTATGTTGAAAGTGTTCAGATAATAAGCTGTTCCAGGGACGTGAGGACTTTCGGTCCCCGCGTTGAAAGGACAAAGATCACCTAAAGAACTAAGCCAACCTCAGCGTGAGCTCTGGTTGAACGACAAGGACCTAACGAAATTAGCATCGAATTTCAATGTGAAGGTGACGACCTATACACGCCGAAAGGATGAATTTCGACTATACCAGCCAGAATATAGCATGAGCTAAAAGTATGGCAACTTGGTATGAACTTTGAACTCTTATTCACTCCAGAAGTAATACCTCCTAGCCGTTGACTTGTCAGCGGCCGCTGTAAACGTGGGCTAGGAAAGGACGGACAAAGGATATTTTCTAACAAACAACACGATACTACCAAGTATCCAGTTTACCACCAGAGACACTCTTCAAATGACAAGGAAGATCTCTGTTGGGCAACACGGCCAGCATCTACGACCAACCTACCGAAGCGCAGCTCAGAGTAAATATTTATTGCATTCTCCTTTTTCAAATGGGCGATAATTTAGAATGCATAAGATACTGTATTTACGATAACATAGCTTCTCCCTTTGTTCCTCAGTCTTCCCGCTCTTTCACTCAAACCCAACCCACTTTCCTTTGTGTAACCAGCCGTCATGTCGGCTCCGTCCACCAGGGACTTTTTCTGTATAACATAATATCCATTCTGTGTTTATGTAATTCTGTGTGATTATTTAGGTATTTAGTAAATAAATAATTAAACCAAAGTTTGTATTGCTGATTCAACTTGTTAGCCAGGGTTCGTGAAGATAACCAGGAATTCTACGATGTTCAGATCAGACTGAAATAAGGTGACGATTAATATTGACTGCTATTGATGTAAAAGATTACTAGGTCTTTAAAAACTTTAGGGATAGGGGACAGTATTTTCACTTTGGATGAATAGCGTGCCCAGAGTGAACTGCCTCCTACTCTGTCCCAGATGCTAATATAAGCATATTATTATTACTATTGGATATAAAACACTCTGAAGTTTCTAAAACTGTTTGAATGATGTCTGTGAGTATAACAGAACTCATATGGCAGGCAAAAACCTGAGAAGAATCCAAACAGGAAGTGAGAATTCTGAGGCTGATGGATTTTCAACTCATCGCCTATTAAAATCCCAGTGGGATATGGATCTGTTTGCACTTCCTACGCCTTCCACTAGATGTCAACAGTCTGTAGATTGTTGAATGAAGCTTCTACTGTGATGTTGAGCCGGATGGGAGATGTTTGAGTCAGTGGTCTGACAGAGTGCCAGGTCCTGGTCACACGCATTCCACATGATATCGACTTGCGTTCCATTACTTCTATGGACACAAAGGAATTCTCCGGTTCGAACGTTATTGAATATTTATGATAACAACATCCTAAAGATTGATTCTATACTTAGTTTGACAAGTTTATTTGACCTGTAATATAACTTTTTGAAGTTTTCGTCCGAAGTTCGCCTGGACCTGCACGAGCGTTTTGGATATGCGTACTAAACGTGCTAACAAAAGTAACTACTTGGACATAATGGACATTATCGAACAAAACAACAATTTATTGTGGAAGTAGGATTCCTGGGAGTGCATTCTGATGAAGATCATCAAAGGTAAGGGAATATTTATCATGTAATTTCGTATTTCTGTTGACTCCAACATGGCGGAGAAATGTTGTTTCTATCTGAGCGCCGTCTCAGATTATTGCATGGTTTGCTTTTTCTTGAAATCTGTTTTTTGAAATCTGACACAGCGGTTGCATTAAGAACAAGTGTATATTTAATTCTATGTAAAACATGTATCTTTCATCAAAGTTTATAATGAGTATTTCTGTTATTTGATGTGGCTCTCTGCAATTTCTCCAGATATTTTGGAGGCATTTCTGAACATGGCGCCAATGTAAACTGAGATTTTTGGATATAAATATGCACATTATCGAACAAAACATACATGTATTGTGTAACATGATGTCCTATCAGTGTCATCTGATGAAGATCATCAAAGGTTAGTGATTCATTTGATCTCTATTTCTGCTTTTTGTGACTCCTATCTTTGGCTGGGAAAATGACTGTGTTTTTTGGACTTGGCGGTGATTTAACATAATCATATGTTGTGTTTTCGCTGTAAAGCATTTTTTAAATCGGACACGATGGGTAGATTAACAAGATGTTTATCTTTCATTCGCTGTATTGGACTTGTTAATGTGTGAAAGTTACATATTTCAAAAAAATATTTTGAATTTCCCGCGCTGCCTTTTCAGCGGAATGTTGTCAGGGGTTCCGCTAGCGGAACGTGTGTCCTAGAAAGGTTAAGAGTATATTCGGAAGATAACAGCTCTATAAAGATTATTTCGTGGTGCCCCGTCTTTCTAGTTAATTTTATATCTGATTAGCCTAATCAGGTAATATTATTTACAGAGAAATTATTTTATAGAATAGCATGTCATATCACTTAATCCAGCATAGCCAAAGACACAACACTTATTAGATACTTTGTAGTCATGTTGGGCGAGTTGGAACCGGTGTATTTCTGAATCAAACGCGCCAAATGAATGGACATTTTCGGGATATAAATAAGGAATTTATCGAACAAAACGACCATTCATTGTGTCACTGAGACATTTGGGATTGCAAAAAGATGAAGATCTTCAAAGGTAAGGCATTTATTATATAGCTATTTCTGACTTTCGTGTCGCACCTGCCTGGTTGAAAAATGGTTTTCATGTTTTTGTATGTGGGGCGCTGTCCTCAGATAATTGCATGGTGTGCTTTCGCCGTAAAGCCTTTTTGAAATCTGACACAACGGCTGGATTAACAAGACGTTACGCTTTATTTTGATGTATTACACTTGTATTTATATGAATGTTAATTATTTATATTTCTGTAGTTTGAATTTGGCGCACTGCAATTTCACCGGATGTTGTCAAATCTATCCCGCTAACGGGATTCGAGCGTTAAGGGATCCCTAAGAGGTTTAAATAGAAAATGACTCAAGTAACAGTGAAAGTATCAAAAGTAAATGTAATTGCTAAGATATACTTAAGTATCAAAAACAAAAGTAAAAGTATAAATAGTTTCAAATTCCTTGTATTAAGGAAACCATACGGTACCATTGTCTTATTATTTTAATGTAGGGATAGGTAGTGGCACACTCCAACATTCAGATGTCATTTAAAAATGAAGCATTTGTGTTTAGTGAGTCTGCCAGGTCAGCGGCAGTAGGGATGACCAAGGATGTTCTCTTGATAAGTGTGTGAATTGGATAATTTTCTTGTCCTGCTAAGCATTCAAAATGTAACGAATCCTTTTGGGTTTCAGGGGAAAGTTATGGAGTAAAAAGTACATTATTTTTTTGGGAAATGTAGTGAAGTAAAATTAAAAGTTGTCTAAAATATAAATAGTAAAGTACATATAAAAATGTAGTACTTTCCTACCTGGACAAAAGGAACACCTACGTGAGAATTCTGTTAATTGATTACAGCTCAGTGTTCCACACCATAGTGCCCTCCAAGCTCATCGCTAAGCTAAGGACCCTTCGACTTAACACCTCCCTCTCCAACTGGATCCTGGACTTTCTGACGGGCCGCCCCCTTGGTGGTGAGGTTAGGCAACAGCACATCCGCCATGCTGACCCTCAACATCGGGCCCCCTGAGAGGTGCGTGCTTAGTCCCCTCCCCTCGTACTCCCTGTTCACCCACGACTGCATGGCCATGCACAACTCCAAAACCATCATTAAGTTTGCAGACAACACGACGGTGGCAGGCCTGCTCATCAACGACGATGAGACAGCCTATATGGAGGCTGTCGGAGATCTGGCAACCTCTCCCTCAATGTCAGCAAGACAAAGGAGCTGATCGTGGACTACAGGAAACAGAGGGCCGAGCACGCCCCCATTCAAATCGACGGGGCTAATATGGAGAGGGTCGGGAGCCAAGTTCCTCGGTGTACACATCACTAAGGACCTATCATGGCCCAAACACACTTACAAAGTCATGAAGAGGGCACAGCAACAGCTCTCCCCCCTCAGGACGCTGAACAAATGTGGCATTGACCTTCAGATCCTCAAAAGGTTCTACAGCTGCACCATTGAGAGCATCTTGACTGGCTGCACCACCGCTTGGTATGGCAACTGCTTGGCATCTGACCGTAAGACGCTACAGAGGGTAATGCGTACAGCCCAGTACATCACTGGGGCCGACTTCTCTGCCATCCAGGACCTGTATACCAGGCAGTGTCAGAGGAAGGCCCTACAAATTGTCAAAGATGACAGCCACCCAAATAATAGACCATTTTCTCTGCTACCGCACTGCAAGCAGTACAGGAGTGTCAAGTCTGGGACCAAAAGGCTCCTCGACAGCTTCTGCTGAACAGTTCATCAAATGGCTAGCCTGACTATTTGCATTGACCCCCTTTTTTATTAGCAATGACTCTCTTGCACCGGCTCTATGCAAACTCACTGGACTCTACCCAGACACTCCAACACAATTACACACACACTTTCACACTCGCTGCTGCTCGCTGCTGCTACTCTGTTTATTATCTATCCTGATTGCCTAGTCACTTACCACTACCTGCATGTGCAAATTACCTTAATTACCTCAACTACATCGTACCCCTGCACATTGACTCAGTACCAGTACTCCTTGTATATATTGACATTTTTTGCAAATTTTTCTTACTTTTTAACTCTGCATTGTTGGGAAAGGGTTTGTAAGTAAGCATTTCACGGTAAAGTGTACACCTGTTGTATTCAGCGTATTTGACAAATAAAATTATTTGATTTGATTAATGGTAAAACCGAATAAATACAGGTGCCTTAGAGCATGTTTAAGGCCCATTGTGAGACATATTGCTGCTTTTTGAATTATTATGTATTTATTTTTCTCCCCAATTTCGTGATATCCAATTACGATCTTGTCTCATCCCCCCAACGGGTTCGGACCCAGACAACACTGGGCCAATCATGCGCCGCCTCATGGGTCTTTCAGTCGCAGCCGGGTGCGATACCTGTTTCCTCCAGCATCTTCACAAGGTCCTTTTCTGCTGTTCTGGGATTGATTTGCATTTTTCGCACCAAAGTATGTTCATCTCTAGGAGACAGAATGCATCTCCTTCCTGAGCGGTATTATGGCTGCGTGGTCCCATGGTGTTTATACTTGCGTACTATTGTTTGTACAGATGAACGTGGTACCTTCAGGCATTTGGAAATTGCTCCCAAGGATGAACCAGACTTGTGGAGGTCTACATTTCTTTTTCTGAGGTCTTGGCTGATTTTTGATTTTCCCATGATGTCAAGCAAAGAGGCACTGAGTTTGAAGGTAGGCCTTGAAATACATCCACAGGTACACCTCCAATTGACTCAAATGATGTCAATTAGCCTATCAGAAGCTTCTAAGGCCATAACATAATTTTCGGGAATTTTCCAAGCTGTTTAAAGGCACAGTCAACTTAGTGTATGTAAACTTCTGACCCACTGGAATTGTGAAACAATCTGTCTGTAAACAATTGTTGGAAAAATTTACTTGTGTCATGCACAAAGTAGATGTCCTAACCGACTTGCTAAAACTATAGTTTGTTAACACGAAATGTGTGGAGTGGCTGAAAAACGAGTTTTAATGACTCCAACCTAAGTGTATGTAAACTTCCGACTTCAACTGTATCAACGTGGGATGATGGTTAACCATGGCCGCACATTTTTGAGATGTAATTTATCATTCTCTCTTCTCCTTTATCATGCTCTCCTTCTGCTAAATGCTACCACAAACTTTGTGATGGAAAGGATACGCTGTAGCCTGTGATCAGAGGTTTTAAAGATGTCTGGATAGCCACCATCACCAGGTTGTTGGTCAAGGCAGCCGCAGCACGCATTGCAGCAGAGAAAGAAGGACCCGCCTGACCGGAGACAGCAAAAATCTCTCATCTTGTCTCGCCCTGATCTGTTTCACCTGCCCTTGTGATAGTCTCCACCCCCTCCAGGTGTCGCTTATTTTCCCCAGTGTATTTATCCCTGTGTTTCCTGTCTCTCTGTGCCAGTTTGTCTTGTCTGTTTCAAGTCAACCAGTGTGTTTTCCCCATGCTCCTGCTTTTGCTATTCTCACTTTTGCTAGTCCTCCCGGGTTTTGACCCTTGCCTCTTTTCTGGAGTCTGTACCCGCCTGCCTGACCAGTCTGCCTGCCCTGACCTCGAGCCTGCCTGCCACTCTGTACCTCCTGGACTCTGATCTGGTTTTGACCTTGTGCCTGTCCACGTCCATTCTCTTGCCTACCCCTTTTGGAACTAATAAATATCAAACACTCAAACCATCTGCCTCCCGTGTCTGCATCTGGGTCTGGCCCTTGCTGGTGAAGCCGATTTCTGGGAGACCTGACCTCTTCTCCCGAGAAATGGATGCCATCATCTAGGAGTTGTAGAGATGAGCCAAGCACATTAATATTAGCCAGTTGGAGGAACTCATGGCTGGACATGCCTGGATGATAAATAATATTTAAATATCTACATTTGAACAACTGGACTATATGACTCCATTTAATATGATAGTAAAACCATGTGCAATCAAGTATTATGCGTTTAGATGACTAAGGAAATGGTCATGACAAGTGAATACAAAACGTAAGTATTATTTAATAACTTTGCCAAATTAATGAAATCACATACAAGGTGTGTAAGTTCAGTTACAAGCAACACTGACATTAACGTAGCATTCACAATCTAGGCATAAGGATAGTAAGGTTAACTTGTAAGACAAAGCATGAACTAATCAGACCTATTCAGGCCTGGGTAGCTTACAAGAGAAGCATTTTATACAGCCTTATTCCATGGGCAGGATACAGTATAAGAGGCAGACAAAGGCTTTTCATTCCATTTATAACACTTGAAGTGACCCTTTCAAACTAAAACCAACCACCATTGACCAATCAAACAATACCAAGTTACAGTAACCTGATTACCCAGTCCCAATCTCCACTCAATGTCACAGCCTCTAAAGGCTTGTGTGGGGTATCAGACCTAATGCAGATAAGACAAAATTACTAAAGACAATAAGTTTCCTTTGCATAGAGTAGTTTAGAGTTCTGTACAGGTGCAAGTTACCACAGAGATCATACATCCATATAGATAGATAGCAGAAAGAGTTATCTTTAGGGGACAAGTTTCAGATAGATACCAAACCTGGATGCAATATCATCCCTAACACACATTCCAATAACCATTCCTCTGGATACTGTAGAGAGAGATACATTTGGCCCTTTGTCGGGGGAATGGCTGACTGCTCCTTAGGCATAGTGTTTTGTTGAGCCATTTGCCATGCGGCCGGTGGTGGCAGAGAGCACATAAATTGGGTTGAGCTTACAAGTGAACATACAGTATGAATACATCCCAAGATTTAGGTCCATTGGTTTAAAGAGAGGGTGATAATTGCAAGAATGCACCTATCGATTACACAGCAAGCGTTAAGAATGTACATTATTGTGCTTATCTGTTATAAGGTAAGTAGGTGAATGACATTCTGTACATGGCTAATAAGAAAGAGGAGAAGAAACAAGACGCTATGCTGATAGTACATTTGTATTCATTCCCACTATGCCCGTAGAATAGGAAACAAAGTTAATTAAGTTACGCTTACTGGATGAAGTTAAATAAGCATTCTGACCAGCCTTCCTGATTAAACTTTCGTAAACTATATTCTAAATTAATCAACATTACAAATCAAAACGGGTATCTGCAAACACTAAAGTTTGAGATAAATTTAGTATTTTAATAACCAAGTTGACTCTTTGTTGTACTAAGTGTTGAGAGGGAGATTTTTGGCGTAAATGTTTGAGTAGACAGAGATAGACGATCAAGACTGACAAAAGTTATGATAGATGATATAAAGATCTTCACTTCTTGTGTCTGCCCGTTCTCCTTTTAAAGTAGACTATAGCATTGGAAAAACCACAAGGTCTTGAACTTTGATTGAATTCTTTATTTTAAAAAGGGTACTTTATTTGAGCTTTTGATACATGAGGCAGTAATGTGTTTTAAGAAGTACAAAAAGACAGTCATCAGCTGAGTTAATAGTATAAATTACTGTCAAACCAAGAAAGACTTCTTACATTCACATTGTATTTGTATTTAATATAGCTAACTAACATTGGCACGGGAACATCTATGGAAGAATTAGATCCCTCTGGTAAAACAAAGCAAACTTTTGATGCAGAAAAGGAAATAAATAATTTAAACTCAGAAATATTTCAAACAATCCACCAAGCAGTAATGCTTTTAATAAAAATATATGAGGACTATGTAACAGTTTTGATGGGGCTGTACAGTTTGACATGTTTTAATGCAATGGGCTGAAATCATAAAACATCCCTAAGAGTCATACAATCACTTAGGAAATTACATTAATGTTGTAAAAATTCATGACAGCCTTAGATGCTGGGTGAAAAACGAAGGGGAAATGCTTACTAGAACCAACATCTCTGGTTATAGACGGCCTATGTGGCATCGATATGAGTCAGAAACATTAATTCTAGTGTCACTACAAAGTGTAAATAGGATAATTTTGGTCATAAAGTCAGTCTCGTTCAAAACTAGATTTGGAAGTGCGTGGGTTGGTTGATTACTTACATGCCCACTTTTGCCAATGATGTCCAATTTCCTAGAGACAACAAGGTGTGGTCCGCCCCCAGCTGCCATGTGTCGTGGACATGTTGTCAAGTCTGCAACGCACGCATACTTGCTCGGCATAGGAGTGAAAATGGGCTTCCATAAAATTCTAATGCATTCAACAATATTGCACATGATGGCAAGGAATGCATACAACAAACGTACGACATGATGGCTGTGACTGGTCAATAGCTAGCTATTTATGACACTGATGTAACCAGCTAAATACAAAGGCTCTCCCTTATGTGTAATGTGATGTATTAGAGAGGATGGAGAACTAACATTGCACCTGATGATAAGGTTTGATGCTATCGAAAATGTTTCAACTCGAAGTGGCTAGCTAAGAAGATCCCTATGCTAGCTAACGTTAGCTAGCTAGCCAATTAATTTCAACGTTGGCCTACTTGGTGTGTGAACTGCTGACTGCTCATAATTTGCAGATAGTTGTCGACACATCAACCAGAATCAAGGGGCAGGGCAATTTGTGACTTGTTTTGGTAATCAGTGGCTGTATTGGAGGGGGCGTGGTTTCACCTCTCCTAGGCAATCAGCAATTAGTACAGGGAGGTGTGCTCTCCACCTTTGCTAGGCAATTAGCAATCAGTGTTAGTTCTTCAATCTCCCCTGGTTTCTCAGCGGCGGCTGTAAGCAACGGTCGTGTCAGTGGCGATTTTGTCTCAAAACTAACAGCATCGCTGAAACATAGATGGTTCTGCAGAGTTGTTTGAGGAAGGAACGAGAGGAAGGCTCCACACCACTCTCTCACTTGAGTATTTTACCTAGTTATTGCATTTACAGATGATCTAATTGTGCTCTTTTGTAGCTTTGGCAACTACAGTATGTGTGTTTTCTATACCTGTTCACTCCTCTCCCTGTAGGCTTTAGTCGCTCCCCACCCCTTGGCTCCAACTCGTTTAATTTAGTGTACCCTGCGTGCACAACCCATGTGGAACGTCGGGTCTCTGGCAGCGTTTGGAACTGCCGATCTATGGTCATCTCAGCCTATGCTGCCCTTCAGTCCCTTGACTTTTTGGCCCTGGCGGAGACATGGATCACCACAGAGAACACCGCTACTCCAGCTGCTCCTTCTTCATCTGAATATGTTTTCTCTCATAGTCTGAGAGCATCTGGTCGTAGCGAGGTGGCACAGGTCTGCTCATTTCTCATAAGTGGAGATTTTCTATTTTTTCTCACCTGTCCATCTCCTCACTTGAATTCAATGCTGTCACTGTCACTTGTCCACTCAAAAGTAATATTACTGTTTTTACTGATCGCCCACCAGGTGCCCGTGAATAGTTCCTCAATGAGCTTGACACCTTGATAAACTACTATCCTGATGTTGGCTCACCGCTCTTCGTACTTGGCGACTTCAACCTCCCAACATCTGCCTTCGATTAATTTCTTTCCAACTCTCTCTTTCCCCTCCTTGCCTCTTTTGACCTCACCCTTTCCCAATCCCCTCCAACTCACAAGGCAGATAATATGCTTGACCTTATCTTAACTAGAGGTTGCTCACCTAATATCACTGCAATCCCACTCCAGGTCTCTGATCACTACTTTGTCTCCTTTTCTGTCTCTCTTTTCTCCAAACCTAACCATTCAGCTCCTACCCAGATGGATGCGCCGTCGCAATCATCGCTCTCTCTCCCACTACTCTCTCCACTTCTATCCTATCATCTCTCCCTTTTACTAAATCCTTCTCCCTCCTGTCTCCTAATTCTGCCTTTTCGAGCCTACTCTCCTCCCTTTCCACATCCTATGACTCGCACTGTCCCCTTTCCTCCCGGCCAGCTCAGCCCTCCCCTCCTGCTCCGTGGCTGAGTGACTCATTGCGAGCTTGTCTCACTCACACAGAACTACTCTACGCCTTGACCTCGTTCTCAACTCTCTCTTCAGATGACATTGTGCGACTAGTGAGTTCTGGCCGCCCGACAGCCGGCCCGCTCAAACCCCATCCCATCCTCCCTTCTCCATACCATCTCTGGAGACCTTATTCCATTCCTCACTTTCCTCATCAACTCATCCCTGACCCCTCTGACTTCAAAATGGCCCGAGTTGTTGAGTGTGCTGTCTCTAGTGAACTTTCTTGTTATCTCTCTCAGAACGACTTTCTTGACCCTAACCAGTCAGGTTTCAAAATGGGTTATTCACCCGAGACTGCTCTTCTCTGTGTCACGGAGGCTCTCCGCACTTGCAAAGCTGGCTCTTTCTCCTCTGTTCTCATCCTCCTAGATCTATCCACTGCTTTCGACACCGTGAACCATCAGATACTCCTCTCCACCCTATCAGGGCTGGGCATCTCAGGCTCTGCACACTTTTGGAGTGCATCCTACCTGGCATGCCACTCCTACCAGATGACGTTGAGAGGATCTATGTCTGCCCCACGTACTTTCACTACTGGTGTCCCCCAGGGCTCGGTACTAGGCCCTCTTCTCTCTACACACCAAGTCACTCAGCTCTGTCATATCCTTAAATGGTCTCTCCTATCATTGCTATGCGGATTACAATCAACTACTTTTCTCCTTCCCCACCTTTTGGAACCCAGGTGGCGCATCTCTGCATGCCTGGCAGATATCTCAACTTGGATGTCGGCCCACCACCTCAAGCTCAACCTTGACAAGACAAAACACCCGGGAAAGACCTGCCCGCTCAAAGACCTTTCCAGTGTCGCCCTCCCAGAGTGCATAGAACCTTGGCGTGACCCTGGACAACATCCTGTCATTCTCTGCAAACATCAATGCAGTGACCCGCTCCTGCATGTTCATGCTCTACAACATCCACAGAGTATGACCCTACCTCACACAGGAAGTGGTGCAGGTCCTAATCCAGGCACTTGTCGTCTCTCATCTGGACTACTGCAACTCGCTGTTGGCTGGGCTCCCCGCTTGTGCCATCAAACCCCAGCAATTTATCCAGAATGCTGCAACCCGCCTGGTTTTCAAACTTCCCAAGTTCTCTCATGTCACTCCGTTCCTCTACACACTCCACTGGCTTCAATCGAAGCTCACAGCCACTACAAGACCATGGTGCTTACCTACGGAAAAGCAAGAGGAACTACCCCTCACTTCAGGCTGTGTTCAAACCCTACACCCCAAGCACTCCGTTCTGCCACCTCAGGTCTCTTGGCCCTCCCACCCCTACAGGAGGGCAGCTCCCACTCAGCCCAGTCCAAGCTCATCTCTATCCTGGCACCCCAATAGTGGAACAAGTGTCCCCCTGAAGCTAGGACAGTCCATGCCCATCTTCAGAAAACATCTGAAACCCTACATCTGAAACCCTAGCTGTTATAGACCACCAAGTGATAACAGTCAGTATCTGGATAGTATGTGTGAAATGCTTGATATTGTATGTGATATCAACAGAGAAGTATATTTTCTAGGTGACTTAAATATTGACTGGCTATCATCAAGCTGCCCACTCAGGAAAAAACGTCAAACTGTAACCAGTTCCTGCAATCTGGATCAGGTTGTCAGTCAACCTGCCAGGGTAGTTACAAACAGCACATGAATTAAATCATCAGCATGTATTGATCACATTTTTACTAACGCTGCAGATATTTGCTTTAAAGCAGTATCCAAATCCATAGGATGTAGTGATCACAATATAATATCCATATCTAGGAAAACCAAAGTTCCAAAGGCTGGGCCTAATATAGTGTATAAGAGGTCATACAAGACGTTTTGTAGTGATTCCGATGTTGATGATGTAAAGAATATTTGCTAGTCTGTGGTGTGTAATGAGGAGCAACCAGACGCTGCACTTGATGCATTTATGAAACTACTTATTCCAGTTACTAATAAGCACGCACCCATTAAGAAAAAAACTGTAAAAACTGTTAAATCCCCTTGGATTGATGAGGAATTGACAAATGGTATAGTTGAGAGGGATGAGGCAAAAGGTATGGCAATTAAGTCTGGCAGCCCAAATGATTGGCAAACGTACTGCAAATTAAGAAATCATGTGACTAAACTAAATTAAAAGAAATAGAAACTACACTATGAAACAAAGAAATTATATAAATAATGATAGTAAAAATCTTTGGGGCAACTTAAATGACATTTTGGGAAAAAAGCCAACTCGGCTCCATCCTTTATTGAATCAGACGGCTCATTCATCACAACGCCCACTGATATTGCAAACTACTTTAATTACTTTTTCATTGGCAAGATAAGCAAACTTAGGGATGACATGCCAGAAACAAACGCTGGCACTACACATCCAAGTATATCGGACCAAATGATTAAAGATAAGAGTTGTACTTTTGAATTCTGTAAAGTCAGTGTTGAAGAGGTGAAAAATTATTGTTGTCTGTCAACAATGACAAGCCACCAGGGTCTGACTATCTAGATGGAAAATTACTGAGGATAATAGCAGATGATATTGCCTCTCCTATTTGCCACATCTTCAATTTTAAACCAACTAGAGAGAGTGTGCCCTCAGGCCTGGAGGGAAGCTAAAGTCATTCCGCTTCCCAAGAATTGTAAAGCCTCCTTTACTGGCTCAAATAGCCGACCAATCAGCCTATTACCAACTCTTAGTAAACTTCTGGAAAAATGTGTGTTTGACCAGATACAATGCTATTTTACAGTAAACAGAATTATAGGCATGCTTATAAAGAAGGACAATCAACAAGCACAGCACTTACAGTGACTGATGATTGGCTGAGAGAAATTGATGATAAATGGATTGTGGGAGCTGTCTTGTTAGACTTCAGTGCAGCTTTTGACATTATTGATCATAGTCTACTGCTGGAAAAACATATTTGTTATGGCTTTACACACCCTGCTATAATGTGGATAAAGAGTTACCTGTCTAACGAAAACACAGTGTGTTCTTTAATGGAAGCCTATCAAATATAATCCAGTTAGAATCAGGAACTCCCCAGGGTAGCTGTTTAGGCCACTTGCTTTTTTCAATTTTTACTAATGACATGCCACTGACTGAGTGAAGCCAAAGTTCAGTCGTGTGATCAGGTGCCACAAAAAAGGACTTAGGAAAATTGCAATTGGCCCAGGGCAGCACAGTTGGCCCTTGGATGTACACAGAGAGCTAATATTAATAATACGCATGTCCATCTCTCCTGGCTGAAAGTGGATGATTGACATATAAGAGGTATTGACATGTTGAATGCACTGAGCTGTCTGTCTAAACTACTGGCACACAGCTCGGACACCCATGCATATGCCACAAGAGGTCTCTTCACAGTCCACAAGTCCAGAACAGACTATCGGAGGCACACAGTACTACATAGACATGACATCATGGAACTCTATTCCACATGAAGTAACTGACGCAAGCAGTAAAATTAGATTTAAAAAAACAGATAAAAACACCTTATGGATCAGTGGGGACTGTGAAGGAACACAAACATTGGCACAGACACATCCATACACACACGATAACATACGCACTATACATACACATGGATTTAGTAATGTAGATATGTGGTAGTGGAGTATGGGCCTGAGGGCACACAGTGTGTTGTGAAATCTGTGATTGTATTGTTTTAAAATTGTATTAACTGCCTTAATTTTGCTGGACCCCAGTAAGAGTAGCTGCTGCTTTGGCAGCACCTAATGAGGATCCATAATAAATACAAATACCTCTTCAAACAGTACCTTAAATAATCCTCCTCCTTACTGAAGCAGCACTAGGCTGAGAGAGGCTGGACTGAGGGCTTGTAGGCCTGTTGTAAGGCAGGTCCTCACCAGACATCACCGTGAACAATGTCGCCTATGGGCACAAACCCACCGTGTCTGGACCAGACAGGACTGGCAAAAAAGTGCTCTTCACTTACGAGTCGCGGTTTTGTTTCACCAAGTGTGATGGTCAGATTTGTGTTTGTCGTCGAAGGAATGAGCGTTACACCGAGGCCTGTACTCTAGAGCGGGGTCAATTTGGAGGTGGAGGGTCCGTCATGGTCTGGGGCGGTGTGTCACAGCATCATCGGACTGAGCTTGTCATTGCAGGCAATCTCAACGCTGTGCGTTACAGTGAAAACATCCTCCTCCCTTATGTGGTACCCTTCCTGCAGGCTCATCCTGACATGACCCTCCAGCATGACAATGCCACCAGCCATACTGCTCGTTCTGTGCGGGATTTCCTGCAAGACAGGAATGTCAGTGTTCTGACATGGCCAGCGAAGAGCCCAGTTCTCAATCCCATTGAGCACGTCTGGGACCTGTTGGATCGGAGGGTGAGGGATAGGGCCATTCCCCCCAGAAATGTCTGAGCGCAAACTTGAAAATTGTGAAAATTATGTGCAACTTCCAGCGTGCGCATTTACTGTGAACTCTAAGGCTGTACCCGCATTAAGTTAGTTTCAACAGTGGCCAATTAGGCTACTGTGGCTATTTGATCATAATGTAGGCCTACCAGAGTGGCATGCCATAAAAAAACAATGGAGAAAATGCATCCCATAACATTTTAACATGGAAATAGCTGTCAATTACCTACAGTAACAACCAATGTGTGGTGTTCAATGTAGGCCTACATTCCATTAGTATTTTGGGAAAAAACATGCAGGTCTTGACATTAACCTGTTTATCCACTTGTCCTTCAGACAAGGAGGTGACTAAAAATTGTGTTGTGTTGAGAATCGGACAAATTATGCTATCCTCTGCCTATTAGCTTCAAAATACAGTCTCAAAATACAACACTTCCCCTTTAAGACATAAAAAAAGCTCTTTATCTGACTCACTTTTCAAAGATGTCTAGAAATGTACACGTTTTGTGCTCTTGTAATCAAATCAAATGTTATTTGTCACATACACATGGTTAGCAGATGTTAATGCGAGTGTAGCGAAATGCTTGTGCTTCTAGTTCCAACCATGCAGTAATATCTAACAAGTAATCTATACATTTCACAACTACCTTATACACACAAGTGTAAAGGAATGAATAAGAATATGTACATAAAAATATATATGGATGAGTGATGGCCGAACGGCATAGGCAAGATGCAGTAGATGGTATAGAGTACAGTATATACATTTGAGATGAGTAGTGTAGGGTATGTAAACATTATATAAAGTGGCATAGTTTAAAGTGACGAATGGTACATTTATTACATCCAATTTTTAATTATTAAAGTGGCTAGACTTCTACCGAAGTCGTGACACATGCCTTAGATAGTCGTCCTTTAGGGTAGGGCTGATTAGGGAGACCACTGCCCCACTATGTATGATAACGCAGGAGGGTCATGAGGAGAGAATTAGTCTCTTCCTGATTGATTCTCCTGCGTTTCCCGTGGTGTTGGGCCTTCCCTGGTTGGCCTATCATGACCCCACTATTTCGTAGCAACAGAGGGCTCTCAATGGATGGTCACGTAAGTGCTTAGGGAGGTGTGTAGGTGTTTCCATCGGTGCGACTACGGTGGAGAGTCCAGACCAGGTCTCCACCGTGCACATCCCCTCTGAATATGCCGATTTGGCTCTCGCCTTCTGTAAGAAGAGGGCGACGAGTTTCTTTTTTGTGGAGAAGGAGGGTGGTTTACGCCTGTGTATTGACTATCGAGGGATCAATCAGATCACTGTGAGGTACTGTTACCCGCTGCCTCTCATAGCCAGTGCGATCGAGTCAATACACGGGGCGCGCTTCTTCACAAAATTGGATCTCAGGAGCGCGTACAATCTGGTGCGTATCCGGGAGGGGGATGAGTGGAAGACGGCATTTAGTACCACCTCTGGGCACTATGAATACCTCGTCATGCCGTACGGGCTGAAGAATGCTCCATCAGTCTTCCAATCCTTTGTAGACGAGATTTTCCGGGACCTGCTCGGGCATGGTGTAGTGGTGTATATCGACGACATTCTGATATACTCCGCTACACGCGCCTAGCATGTGTCCTTGATGCGCAGGGTGCTTGGTCGACTGTTGGAGCATGTCAAGGCTGAGAAATGTCTGTTCTTCCAAAAGTCCGTCTCCTTCCTAGGGTACCGCATTTCCACTTCAAGGGTGGAGATGGAGAGTGACCGCATTTCAGCCGTGTGTAATTGGCCGACTCCCACCACGGTAAAGGAGGTGCAGCGGTTTCTAGGGTTTGCCAACTACTTCCAGAGGTTTTTCCGGGGTTTTGGTCAGGTAGCGGCTCCCATTACCTCACTGCTGAAGGCGGGGACCTGTGCAGCTGAGGCGGACAGGTCTTTTGGTCACCTGAAGGCTCTGTTTACCTCGGCTCCTGTGCTGGCTCATCCGGATCCCTCTTTGGCGTTCATAGTGGAGGTGGACGCGTCCGGGATAGGTGCTGTGCTCTCTCAGTGCTCAGGTACGCCACCCAAACTCCGCCCCTGCGCTTTCTTTTCAAAGAAGCTCAGCTCGGCGGAGCGTAACTATGATGTGGAGGACCGGGAGTTACTGGCTGTCATAAAGGCTCTGAAAGCTTGGAGGCATTGGCTTGAGGGGGCTAAACACCCTTTCCTCATCTGGACTGACCACCGCAATCTGGAGTACATACGGGCAGCGAGGAGACAGAACCATCGCCAGGCAAGGTGGGCCATGTTTTTCACCCGTTTTGTTTTCACCCTATCCTACAGACCAGGTTCCCAGAACGCGAAGGCAGACGCACTGTCCCGGCTGTATGACACAGAGGAGCGGTCCACGGATCCCACTCCCATACTTCTGGCTTCTTGCCTGGTGGCACTGGTGGTATGGGAGGTCGACGCGGACATCGAGCGAGCGTTACGTACAGAGCCCACTCCCACCCAGTGTCCAGTTGGGCGTCTGTAGGTTCTGTCTGATGTCCGCGACAGTTTGATATGTTGGGCTCACACGTCACCCTCCTCTGGTCATCCTGGCATCGGTCGGACAGTGCGCTGTCTTAGTGGGAAGTACTGCTGGCCCACTTTAGCTAAGGACATGAGGGTTTATGTTTCCTCCTGCTCGGTGTGCGCCCAGTGCAAGGCACCTAGACACCTGCCCATAGGGAAATTACAACCCCTACCCGTTCCACAGCAGCCGTGGTCACACCTGTCGGTGGATTTCGTTGGTGATCTTCCTCCGTCACAGGGAAACACCACGATCCTGGTCGTTGTGGATCGGTTTTCTAAATCCTGCCATCTCCTTCCTTTGCTCGGTCTCCCTACGGCCCTACAGACTGCGGAGGCCCTGTTCACCCACGTCTTCCGGCACTACAGGGTGGCCGAGGATATCGTTTCTGATCGGGGTCCCCAGTTCACGTCCAGGGTCTGGAGGGCGTTTATGGAACGCCTGGGGGTCTCGGTCAGCCTTACCTCGGGTTTTCACCCTGAGAGTAAAACTCCCTCCACCACTCCTCCACCACTCCTCCACTAACCTATCTCCTTTTCAGTGTGTACTAGGTTATCAGCCGGTCCTGGCACTGTGGCATCAGAGCCAGATCAAGGCACCTGCGGTGGATGAATGGTTTCGGCACTCGGAGGAGACATGGGACGCTGCGCATCTGCGCCTGCAACGGGCCATCAGGCGGCAGAAAACCACCGCAGTGAGGCCCGGTGTATGCACCGGGTGACCGGGTCTGGCTCTCGACCCGAAACCTACCCCTTCGCCTGCCCTGCCGGAAGCTGGGTCCGCAGTTTGTGGGGCCATTTAAAGTCCTGAGGAGACTGAACGAGGTTTGATATAGGTTACAGCTCCCCCCCTGATTACCGTATTAACCCCTCGTTCCATGTGTCTCCTCAGGCCGGTGGTGGCTGGTCCGCTCCAGCAGTCTGAGGTGCGGGAGGTTCCTCCGCCCCCTCTGGACATCGAGGGGGCCCCGGCGTATACTGTGCGAGCCATCATGGACTCAAGGCGTTGGGCGAGGGGCCTTCAGTACCTCGTGGAGTGGGAGGGGTACGGTCCGGAGGAGAGATGCTGCGTGCCGGTGGAGGACATCCTGGACCCGTTGTTACTGCAGGAATTTCACCGTCTCCACCCGGGTCGTCCTGCGCCTCGTCCTCCGGGTCGTCCCCGAGGCCGGTGTCGGTGCACTGCTGGAGCCGCGCGTCAAGGGGGGAGTACGGTCACGACATCCGCCGAAGTCGGTCCCTCTCCTTGCTCAGGCGGCGTTCGGCGGTCGACGTCACCGGCCTTTTAGCCATTGCCGATCCACTTTTCCTTTTGTTTTGTCTTTGTTTTACACACCTGGTTTCAATTCCCCAATTACATGTTCATTATTTAACCCTCTGTTTTCCCCATGGTTTTTGTGCGTGTTTGTTCGTTGTGTAGTGGTCAGTATTTCTGTGAGCTGGTGTGTTTCCCAGCTCGGAATATATTGTTGGATTTATGTTTCGAGTAAAGCTACGTTTTTACTCTGTTCAGTGTCCTGCACCTGACTTCGTCCGACCAGCTACACACTGACACTTGACATAGAGATTGAGTCAGTATGTTGGCAGCGGCCACTCAATGTTAGTGATGTCTGTTTAACAGTCTGATGACCTTGAGATAAAAGCTGTTTTTCAGTCTCTCGGTCCCAGCTTCTCTGCACCTGTACTGACCTCGCCCTCTGGATGATAGCGGGGTGAACAGGCAGTGGCTTGGGTGGTTGTTGTCCTTGATGATCTTTTTGGCCTTCCTGTGACATCGAGTGGTGTAGGTGTCCTGGAGAGCAGGTAATTTGCCCCCGGTGATGCGTGGTGCAGACCTCACTACCCTCTGGAGAGCCTTACGGTTGTGGGTGGAGCAGTTGCCGTACCAGGCGGTGATACAGCCCGACATAATGCTCTCGATTGTGCATCTGTAAAAGTTTGAGTGTTTTGGTGACAAGCCGAATTTCTTCAGTCTCCTGAGGTTGAAGAGGAGCTGTTGCGCCTTCTTCCCCATGCTGTCTGTGTGGGTGAACCATGTCAGTTTGTCCATGATGTGTACGCCGAGGAACTTAAAACTTTCCACCTTCTCCACTACTGTCCCGTCGATGTGGATAGTGGGGTGTACCCTCTGCTGTTTCCTGAAGTCCACGATCATCTCCTTTGTTTTGTTGACTTTGAGAGTGAGGTTATTTTCCTGACACCACACTCCGGGGCCCTCACCTCCTCCGTGTAGGCCGTCTCATCGTTGTTGGTAATCAAGCCTACCACTGTAGTGTCGTCTGCAAACTTGATGATTGAGTTGGAGGCGTGAATGGCCATGCAGTCATGGGTGAACAGGGAGTACAGGAGAGGGCTGAGAATGCACCCTTGTGGGGCCCTCGTGTTGAGGAGAGCGGAGTGGAGATGTTGTTTCCTATCCTCACCACCTGGGGGCGGCCCGTCAGGAAGTCCAGGACCCAGTTGCACAGGGCGGGGTCGAGACCCAGGGTCTCGAGCTTAATGACGAGTTTAGAGGGTACTATGGTGTTAAATGCTGAGCTGTAGTCGATGAACAGCATTCTTACATAGGTATTCCTCTTGTCCAGGTGGGTTAGGGCAGTGTGATTGCGTCGTCTGTGGACCTATTGGGGCGGTAAGCAAATTGGAGTGGGTCTAGGGTGTCAGGTAAGGTGGAGGTGATATGATCCTTGTCACGGCTCCTCCTCTGCAGTGCAGGGGGCGGTTCCTCCTGCAGGCAGAGGAGGGTCGTGTGATTGGAGCCACCTGGGCTCAGGGTATTAAAGCTGTCACTAATCACTTCTCTCTCTCTCTCTCTGCTCCTCCAGGTATGCTCATGATTTGTTTGTTCCTTTGTCGTTTTGCCTAGTTTTCATTCAGTCATGTTCACACACACATATTCACGCATCCATGCACTTTACATACACCTTACATTATGATACTTCCACACCTCATTCCTTTTTCTTAGTTTAAGTTAATAGTTTGTTGTAGAATAAAGAACACTTTTAAATTGTCCTATACCTGTTGTTCGTGTCCCCTCATTTTTGTCACAGGCTATGAGCCGGCTTGTGACAAGTGGGGACTCATCCGGGATAGTAGTTAATTTGGGTTAGTTTAGTTTAGTTTGCCAAATGTTTTTTTGTTTGAGTGGATGTTTTGGTTGGGCCAATTTTTGTTTAAGAGAGAGTTGAGAGCCATGTGTTCTTTTGGTTCAGTTAGCTTGGTAGCTAAGCAATTCACTCTGTGTTTTCTGGGTTTTGTTCAGGTGGGAGTCCTCTCCTGTTCAGGCATATCAGCAAGTGTCCATAGGAGGCTTGTGGTGTTTTTGTTTGAGGTGGCAGTGAACGTGGGTAGAGCATCCCTTTCCCTTTTCCCCTACATCGGCTCGGGAGCACCTCCGTGGTTATGGGAGGGCCGCCAGTTTCTGGTTGTCTTTTCCACTCCACTGGTTTTGTGTGCATAAAACCCCACCACATGTGACTGCACGAAGACCAGGGCCAGTTAGTTAGTAGTTTTGGAGGATAGTGGGGTGTGGCTCCTGTCCTTGAACCCAGATTGACAGCAGGTGAGTTGTGTTTTTTTGAGCATTTGTAATAGTTGTATTGGTTGAGGAAAATGTCTTCCATTTTGTGTAGTTTTGTTCAAGCTCCTTCAGAGGTAGCCTTAGAGTTGTGTACTAAGGAGCAGTTAATTGAAATTGCTGAACATTATCAGATTGAGATTGTTGATAAAAAAATTTAAAGAGACTGTTAAAACTAGCTTAAAGCAGGGTCTTAGGGAAATGGGTGTTTTTGGCGGTCAGTCTGCTAGTAGTGAGGGTGCAAGTTTTCAGTCTAGCCCTTCATTAACTTTTGAGCAGCAGAGGGAACTGTTGCAAATGCAATTAGAGATAGAGCGATTGAGAAATGCTAATAGACCGGAAAGACTACCACAGTTTGATGTTTCACAGAATCTTCGTTTGTTGCCTAAATTTGATGAGTCAGATCCAGACACATACTTTACTTTATTTGAGCGTATTGCGGAAGCTAGAGCTTGGTCAGATTTGGACATGACTATGTTGTTGCAATGTGTACTTACAGGTAAAGCACGTGAGGCTTTTGCAGCACTGAGTGTAGCTGACAGTAAAGTTTATGCTAAAGTTAAATCAGCAGTTCTGAAGGTCTACGAGCTTGTGCCAGAGGCATATCGTCAACGTTTTCGTTACAGGAAAAAGTTAGATTCACAAACCTATTCTGAGTTTGTTTGTGATTTGACTTCTGCATTTAATCGTTGGTGTACAGCTTCTGAAGTTAGTACTTTTGAGGGTCTGTCTAATTTGATTGTGTTAGAACAGTTCAAAAATTCTGTGTCTGACCAGGTTGCTACATATATGAATGAACGTAAAGTTAAGTCTCCAAGTGATGCAGCAATCCTTGCAGATGAGTACAGGCTAACACATAAAAGCCATTTTGAGTCAAACAGTGACATGTACCATGAAAATAACTTTACTCCTAGGAATAATAGGTCACCTTTTTTGGGGGCATCTTTCCAAAGGCCTCAGCAGAAGTTTGGGTCTGGAGGATTTAAAGCACCGGTTAATGCTAATACCTGTCGCTACTGCTTAGTTGAAGGACATTGGAAGAAAAATTGTCCTCTGCTTAAATCAAAACAGTCAGTTCAAGTTAAACCTGCTGTGATGGCAAGTCCTGTTACAGCCTCTGACCACCAGGGTGAGCTGTTTCAGCCACTAGTTGAGTTTGATTCTCCGTCTTCCCACTCTGATTTTTCAGCCTTTATTTCAGATGGTGTAGTGTCCCTGGTAGATGGCAACCAGAATGTTAAAATCAAGATCCTAAGAGACACTGGAGCTTTAGATTCTTTTATTTTGGAATCTGTTTTGCCGTTCTCTAAAGAGTCTGATACTGGCCGTTGTGTAATGGTATGTGGTATGGGTTTAGTTCCATTCTCTTGTCCTTTACATGAAGTTACCCTAAAATGTGGTCTAGTAGAGGGTGATGTAGATGTTGGGGTTAGACCCCAGTTGCCAGTAGAGGGAGTCCACATGATTTTGGGGAATGACTTGGCAGGTAGTAAGGTGTGGGCAGATGGCAAACTAAACATCTGTAAGAAGCAACCTTCAGTGTCACCTGCAAGGGAATCTCCAGATCAAAATGGTGTGTCTCCTGAGATATTTCCAGTCTGTGCGGTTACCTGCGCAGCCTCTCGTAAGGAGATTGAGAGTAAGCCAGAAAGTCTTGAGTTGCCAGTCAAACTCCAGACAGAACAGTTGACTAGTTCTAGAGATTCATTGATGGCTGAGCAAAAGGCCGATACTACTTTAGCTGATCTGTTTGATAAAGTGGTTCCTGATTCAGTGGTGAGGAATAGTGCTCAGTGTTATTTTCTTCTTGATGGGCTGTTGGTCAGGAAATGGGTTCCACACTATGATCAGGGTTTAGGAGAACCAGTCTTTCAAATAGTTGTACCTACTACTTTGCGAAATAAAGTGTTGCAAACTTCACATGGTGATGTGGCAGGTCATATGGGTGTTTGTAAAACGTATGATCGTATACTTCGTTATTTTTTCTGGCCACGTTTAAAGCGGGATGTATCTCAGTTTATTAAAACTTGTCATACGTGTCAGTGTACAAGTAAGCCAAACCAGGTCTTACAAGGTCGGTTGAAAAACTCCCAGACTTTGCAAAACCTTGGGGTTTTGGTAGATCATTTAGACTCTGAGAAACGTGATGAATTGGTAGCTCTTATTAGAAACTACCCTGTTTTGTTTTCTGACACTCCATCACAAACCCACTTAATTGAACATGATATAGACATCGGAGATGCTAAGCCTATCAAACACAGATTTTATCGTGTATCTGAGGAGAAGAGACTAAAACTGGAAACAGAGATGCAGTCTATAGGAAACAGAGATGCAGTCTTTGCCAAAGCTACAGTCACATACCTAGGCAAGGTTGTTGGTCAGGGATTTGTCTGTCCCGTAGAAGCCAAGGTTCAGGCTGTGAAGCAGTTCCCACAGCCCTCTACAAAGAAAGAACTGATGCGCTTCCTGGAAATGGCGGGGTACTACCGTGCTTTTTGTAAAAACTTTTCGGTAGTAGTGTCCCCACTGACCAATCTGTTGAAGGCCAAGGCTGAATTTCTGGTCCACCCAGTGTCAAGAGGCATTTGATGCAGTTAAGACTCTTTTGTGTTTGGCACCTGTGTTGGCAGCACCAAATTTTGGGAAACCTTTCAAATTGCAGGTAGACGCCAGTCAAATCGGTGCTGGGGCTGTGTTTCTCCAGGAGAATGACGACAAGGTTGAGTGTCCAGTCAGTTTCTTCTCCCGAAAATTTAATAAGTATCAGAAAAACTATTCTGTAATTGAAAAGGAGGCTTTAGGTCTCATTTGGGCTTTACAGCACTTCGAGGTCTATGTTGGTTCTGGTTTGACCCCTTTAACTGTGTTCACTGACCACAACCCACTTGTTTTTCTGAGGTCCCTGCAAAACCCCAACCAGCGCCTGATGCGTTGGGCTTTGTTCTTGCAACCATTCAACCTTGATATTAGGCATATTAGTGGTAAGGATAATATCATTGCTGATGCTCTGTCCCGTGCTCCTTTAACCTAGCTTGTATCTTTTCTCTGCTGACCCCTACGGGCTGTCTGCGCCTCTTTCCTCTTAAATTGCTCCTCAGGTACCAAGGCTGCTGAGTTTGAGGGGCGGACAGTCAGCTGGGGGACACGGGGCTACTGCTAGGAGCCGGGATTGGTATTTTTGTTGTTTATTTGTTTTTTGGGAAATTTGAATTATTTTGAATATGTTGGAGGAAGTTGGGTTGAGGGTGGGACCCTCATTTTAAGGAGGGGGGTGTCACGGCTCCTCCTCTGCAGTGCAGGGGGCGGTTCCTCCTGCAGGCAGAGGAGGGTCGTTAGTGATTGGAGCCACCTGGGCTCAGGGTATTAAAGCTGTCACTAATCACTTCTCTCTCTCTCTCTCTGCTCCTCCAGGTATGCTCATGATTTGTTTGTTCCTTTGTCGTTTTGCCTAGTTTTCATTCAGTCATGTTCACACACACATATTCACGCATCCATGCACTTTACATACACCTTACATTATGATACTTCCACACCTCATTCCTTTTTCTTAGTTTAAGTTAATAGTTTGTTGTAGAATAAAGAACACTTTTAAATTGGCCTATACCTGTTTGCGTCCCCTCATTTTTGTCACAGGCTATGAGCCGGCTTGTGACAATCCTTGACTAGTCTCTCAAAGCACTTCATGATGACGGAGGTGAGTGCTATGGGGCGATAGTCATTTAGTTCAGTTACCTTAGCTTTCTTGGGAACTGGAACAATGTTGGCCCTCTTGAAGCATGTGGGAACAGCAGACTGGGATAAGAATTGATTGAATATGTGCGTAAACAGACCAGCCAGCTGGTCTGCGCATGCTCTGAGGACGCGGCTAGGGATGCCGCCTGGGCCGGCAGCCTTGCGAGGGTTAATAGGTTTAAATGCTTTACTCGCGTTGGCTGTGGTGAAGGAGAGCCCGCAGGTTTTGGTAGTGGGCCGTGTCGTTGGCACTGTATTGACCTCAAAGCGAGCAAAGAAGTTGTTTAGTTTGTCTGGGAGCAGACATCGTGGTCCGCGACGGGGCTGGTTTTCTTTTTATAGTCCGTGATTGACTGTAGACCCTGCCACATACCTCTCGTGTCTGAGCCGTTGAATTACGACTCTACTTTGTCTCTATACTGATGCTTAGCTTGTTTGATTGCCTTGCGGAGGGAATAGCTAAACTGTTTATATTCGGTCGTGTTACCGGTCGCCTTGCACTGATTAAAACCAGTGGTTCGCGCTTTCAGTTTTGCACAAATGCTGCCATCAGTCCACGGTTTCTGGTTGGGGAAGGTTGTAATAGTTGCTGTGGGTACAACATCACCGATGCACTTGCTAATAAACTCATTCACCGAATCAGCGTGTTCATAAATGTTGTTGTCCGACGCTATGCGGAATATATTCCAGTCCACGTGATCGAAGCAGTCTTGAAGCGTGGAATCAGATTGGTCGGACCAGCGTTGAACAGACCTGAGCATGGGCGTTTCCTGTTTTAGTTTCTGTCTATAGGCTGGGAGCAACAAAATGGAGTCGTGGTCATATTTTCCGAAAGGAGTGCAGTGCAGGGATTTGTATGCGTCGCGAAAGTTAGAGTAACAATGGTCCAGGATTTTTTCTACCCAGGTAGCGCATTCGATATGCTGATAAAATTTAGGGAGTCTTGTTTTCAGGTTACCCTTGTTAAAATTCTCAGCTACAATGAATGCAGCCTCAGGATATGTGGTTTCCAGTTTACATAGAGTCCAATGAAGTTCATTGTCCTGGGTGGTGGTCCAAACAGAGGATCCGCTTCGGGAAAGTTGTATTCCTGGTCTTAATGTTGGTAAGTTGACATTGCTCTTATATCCAATAGTTCCTCCTGGCTGTATGTGATAAAACTTAAGATTTCCTGGGGTAACAATGTAAGAAATAATACATAAAAAAATATATACTGCATAGTTTCTAAAACCCCAAACAGCAAGCAATGCAGGTGTAGAAGCACGGTGGCTAGGAAAAACTCCCTAGAAAGGCCAAAACCTAGGAAGAAACCTAGAGAGGAACCAGGCTATGAGGGGTGGCCAGTCCTCTTCTGCCTGTGCCGGGTGGAGATTATAACAGAACATGGCCAAGATGTTCAAATGTTCATAAATGACCAGCATGGTCAAATAATAATAATCCCAGTAGTTGTCGAGGGTGCAACAAGTCAGCACCTCAGGAGTAAATGTCAGTTGGCTTTTCATAGCCAATCATTGAGAGTATCTCTACCGCTCCTGCTGTCTCTAGAGAGTTGAAAACAGCAGGTCTGGGACAGGTAGCACGTCCGGTGAACCGGTCAGGGTTCCATAGCCGCAGGCAGAACAGTTGAAATTGGAGCAGCAGCACGGCCAGGTGGACTGGGGACAGCAAGGAGTCATCATGCCAGGTAGTCCTGAGGCATGGTCCTAGGGCTCAGGTCCTCCTCCGAGAGAGAGAATTAGAGAGAGCATACTTAAATTCACACAGGACACCGGATAAGACAGGAGAAATACTCCAGATATAACAGACTGACCCTAGCCCCCCGACACATAAACTACTGCAACATAAATACTGGTGGCTGTGACAGGAGGGGTCAGGAGACACTGTGGCCCCATCCGATGATACCCCCAGACAGGGCCAAACAGGCAGGATGTAACCCCACCCACTTTGCCAAAGCACATCCCCCACACCACTAGAGGGATACCTTCAACCACCAACTTACCATCCTGAGACAAGGCCAAGTATAGCCCACAAAGATCTCCGCCATGGCACAACCCAAGGGGGGCGCCAACCCAGACAGGAAGACCACGTCAGCAACTCAACCCACTCAAGTGACGCGCCCCTCCTAGGGACGACATGGAAGAGCACCAGTAAGCCAGTGTCACAGCCCCTGTAATAGGGTTAGAGGCAGAGAGTAACATTTAGTTTTCAACAACTGGGATTTGTGTAAACCTTGCTGTCTGTCTCTGACATTTGCAACATTGTTTCAATATTCAAATTCAATCTCCAGCTGTCTCATAGTAATGAACGTGTCAGGACGAGACTGGCAGGCAGCGTTTCTCAGCCAGTCGAAATCAGCTGGCATCATTTTTATAGTTATATACACATAAATGTACATTTTAAAAAGGTAAAACAAAATTAAGTGCAACTAGTTTGCATTCTTTCCAGCTTCAGTTTGAAGTGATTGTTTTAGCTGTGTTGTTGGCTAGCTCCTCTGAACAACAGTGTCCTGACAAGTGAGCACATTTTCTATGCCACGAGAAATCGCACCTTACTAGCTCATTGTTACGGATGTATCCCAACATTTTTACAGGAAAACAGCTTATGCATTTGCAGCTACTTTGCTGTTATTCTGCATGCACTTTTTGATGTTAATTAATAATGTTTACATATCTTGCATTACTCATCTCACATGTATATACAGTATTTTATACCATCTATTGCATCTTGCCTATGCCGCTCGGTCATCGCTTATCCATATTTATATGTTTATATTCCTATTCCATCCCTTAGATGTGTGTGTATTAGGTAGTTGTTGTGGAATTGTTAGATTACTGTTAGATATTACTGCGTTGTCGGAACTAGAAGCACAAGCATTTCGCTACACTCGCAATAACATCTGCTAACCATGTGTATATGACCAATAAACTTTGATTTGATGTGACTAAGTTAGCTGTAGTTGGCTAGCTAGCAAGCAAAGGATAAGAACGTTGCAGCAAGTATGGCAATGGAACATTTACTCGTCCATAGATACAGAACAAAAAGACTGAACGACTGGGTCGCGTCCATAGATACAAAACAAAATTATTGAACGACCAGCCAGCTTAGGTAGTAACCCTAGATTTGTGTCGGGACTATTTTCTTGTGGTAGGATGTAATAGTATGAATGAATAAATAAATCAATAACATTTTAATGAAAATATGTCAATCATTATTTGAATATGCTGGTAACCCGGGGGAGGGTTGCCGGGTCAAGAGACAATTTCTAGCACAATGACCACTCAAAACCCACCCAAAAGGCCTGAAAACTAGCCCAATTTTGGAGAGGAGAGAGGAGTTGCCATATGTATACAATAAAATGTGGTTTCCTTATTGTGGTTCCCTTATTAAACTTGCCAGATCATTTGAACAAGGGGATATGGTATATGGCCAATGTACCAAGGTTAAGGGCTGTTCTTAACATGACGCAATGCGGAGTGCCTGGATACAGCCGTAAACCGTGGTATATTGGCCACATACCCCAAACCCCGAGGTGCCTTATTGCTATTATAAACTGGTTACCAATGTAATTACAATAGTAAAAAGTTAAGCTTTTGGTCATACCCGTGGTATATGGTCTGATATACCACGGCTTTCAGCCAATCAGCATTCAGGGCTTGAACCAGGTTTATAATTGTAAATATATCCCATTTGCGTATGTGCATAACTATAGATACATCCGCCAGGACAGTTTGAGTGATGAAAGTTGGACAGAGTATCTCAATCTCTGAGCAAGAAATACTTGGATCAACAATAAAAATAAATAATGTTGAGCTATTTTCTGGCAATTGTGCTGTTATTATGTGCTAAATGTTAAGACTACAATGGCTCATTTGGGAGATTGACTTATTTCAATTGGCATAGGATACAGACTCAAATCTGGGTTTATGATTGTAATTCAATTTTGTCATGGTTTGCTTGGATAAAGCAGGTAGCCTATAGCCTCTGATAGACCTGTATCTCATTTCAGATAGTCTACAGTAGCCTAGACAAGATGCACTGAAAGATTTAGCAGCTTGCTTAGTTCAAATGAACAGACTCGTTTATTCAACATGAATAGAGAGGCGATTAAGAGATAAGTGCTTGGGTTTCCCAATAGCATGCTGGAATAGGCTACTGAGGATGGGGTCATAATTTCAATCCCTGAATTTAATATTAATAATATGTATGTGAACTGAATATGCTTGTCAACAACAGCCGTGTTTAATTTTTAGAATTTGTTTAACCTGTAGCCTAATCTGACTACTGTTACTGTCAATCTAATGCGTTCTAACAACTGATCGGCAATTGCAATAGAGCTTTGATAATTTCCAATTTAATGAACTAAACATGTCCATTAGTAACTGCATAATAACACAAGGCAACAACAACAATAAACTGAAGTTATAGGCTATTTATTACATTTGGTTTGCCAGCTCCAGGTAGGATACACAAGTGGGACAAATTGATTTGCAATGACTCCTGTGATATTGTCATTTCAACATATTAATTGTATCAAATGGTAGCCTACAATGGCATATACATTTCTAGGCTACTTGATGGCTAACAGAAGCAAATGTATCATTCTTCATATTTAGCTTAATGTTAGTTTAATTGAGGACTTTTCCCCCATAAAAAGAATGACTCGAGGGAGTTCCATAACTTCCATTTCAAATGTCCACTCGGGCAGCCCCTGAGACCGAAGAACTGAGCATGCATAAAGCACTTGGCTTGAGACCGTTTTCTTTATGCTGTCAAAATTAGAATGCAGTTTAAACCCACCGCCGAGCGAATTTATGCAATGTGCCCAAAGTCGTTCTCTAGTGCTTTGTCTCCATTATTTATTGATGTGCATCAGTTCTAGCGTATTAATATGTTTTATGGAAAATGGGTTTGAAATAGATATCTCCATAATGACAATCTAAATAGCCTACCTACAACTGGTAAGAAGTTGTCACAACTTGCTCGTGTGCTGCTCTCTCTCACGTGACTCGGCCAATAGCTATACTGCTCTCTCAACACATACACACCCCTCCGGCCCTCCCCACCACTCATTCCCCACCACTCAATTCAAAGGGATTTATTGGCATGGGAAAAATATGTTTACATTGCCAAAGCAAGTGAAATACATAATAAACAAAGTGAAATTAACAAAAAAATTCTGTTCACATTACTCACAAAAGTTCCAAAATAATAAAGACATTTGTCTATATACAGTGTTGTAACGATGTACAAATAGTTATATAAATTAACTTCAATATGGGTTGTATTTACAATGGTTTTTGTTCTTCACTGGTTGCCCTTTTTCTTTTGGCAACAAGCCACAAATCACAGTGTGATATTTCATCCAATAGATATGGGAGTTTATCCAAATTGGATTTGTTTTCAAATTCTTAGTGGGTCTGTGTAATCTGAGGGAAATTTGTGTCTCTAATATGGTCATACATTTGACAGGAGGTTATGAAGTGGAGCTCAGTTTCCACCTCATTTTGTGGGCAGTATGCACATAGCCTGTCTTCTTTTGAGAGCCAGGTCTGCCTACGGCAGCCTTTCTCAATACCAAGTCTATGCTCACTGAGTCTGTACATAGTCAACGCTTTCCTTAAGTTAAGGTCAGTCACAGGGGTCAGGTATTCTGCCACTGTGTACTCTTTGTTTAGGGCCAAATAGCATTTTCATTTACTGTTTTGTGTTAGCTACTTGACACATTGGAAATAATTATCTTTTTGTTTTCTCATGATTTGGTTGGGTCTAATTGTGTTGCTGTCCTTGGGCTCTGTGGGGTCTGTTTGTGTTTGTGAACAGAGCCCCAGGACCAGCTTGCTTAGAGGACTCTTCTCCAAATTAATTTCTATTTAGGTGATGGCTTTGTTATGGAAGATTTGGGAATCACTTCCTTTTAGGTGGTTGTAGAATTAAATGGCTCTTTTCTGGATTTGGATAATTAGCGAGTATTGGTCTAATTCTGATCTGCATGCATTATTTGGTGTTTTACATTGTACACTGAGGATATTTTTGCAGAAATCTGCATGCAGTCTCAATTTGGTGTTTGTCCCATTTTGTGAATTCTTGGTTAGTGAGCGGACCCCAGACCTCACAACCATAAAGGGCAAGTATTTCTTGCCAGATCCTAATTGGTATGTCAAATTTTATGTTCCTTTTGATGGCATAGAAGGCCTCTCTTGCCTTGTCTCTCAGATTGTTTACAGCTTTGTGGAAGTTACATGTGGCGCTGATGTTTAGGCCGAAGTATGTATCGTTTTTTTGTGTGCTCTAGGGCAACTGTCTAGATGGAATTTGTATTTGTATTTGGCAACTGCTCCTTTTTTGGAACGCCATTATTTTTGTCTTACTAAATGGAACGCCATGGTCAGGGAGGTGACCAAGAACCCGATGGTCACTCTGACAGTTCTCCAGAGTTCCTCTGTGGAGATGGGAGAACCTTCCAGAAGGACAACCATCTCTGCAGCACTCCAGCCTGCTACCAGTGCCTTGACCTGACTGCAGTTCTCTCTTTTGACGAACATATCAAGACTATTTTAAGGACAGCTTTTTTCCATCTTCGTAACATTGCAAAAATCTGAAACTTTCTGTCCAAAAATAATGCAGAAAAGTTAATCCATGCTTTTGTCACTTCTAGATTGGACTACTACAATGCTCTACTCTCCGGCTACCCGGGATAAAGCACAAAATAAACTTCAGTTAGTGCTACACACGGCTGCTAGAATCTTGACTAGAGCCCAAAAATTTGACCCGATTACTCCAGTGCTAGCCTCTCTTCACTGGCTTCCTGTTAAGGCTAGGGCTGATTTCAAGGTTTTACTGCTAACCTACAAAGCATTACATAGGCTTGCTCTTACCTATCTCTCCGATTTGGTCCTGCCGTACATACCTACACGTACGTTACGGTCACAAGACGCATGCCTCCTTATTGTCCCTAGAATTTCTAAGCAAACAGTTGGAGGCAGGGCTTTCTCCTATAGAGCTCATTTTTTATGGAATGGTCTGCCTATCCATGTGAGAGACACAGACTCAGTCTCGACCTTTAAGTCTTTATTGAAGACTCATCTCTTCAGTAGGTCCTATGATTGAGTGTAGTCTGGCCCAGGGGTGCAAAGGTGAACGGAAAGACACTGGAGCAACGAATCGCCCTTGCTGTCTCTGCCTGGTTGGTTCCTTTATCTCCACCGGGATTCTCTGCCTCTAACCCTATTATGGGGGCTGAGTCACTGGCTTACTGGTGCTCTTCCATCCCGTCCCTCGGAGGGGTGCGTCCTTTGAGTGGGTTGAGTCACTGACGTGATCTTCCTGTCTGGGTTTGGCGCCCCCCCCCTAGCGTTTGTGCCGTGGAGGAGATCTTTGTGGGCTATACTCAGCCTTGTCTCAGGGTAGTAAGTTGGTGGTTTTAAGATGTCCCTCTAGAGGTGTGGGGGCTGTGCTTTGGAAAAGTGGGTGGGGTTATATCCTGCCTTGTTGGCACTGTCCTGGGGTATCGTTGGACGGGACCACTGTCTCAGCCTCCAGTATTTATGTTGAAATAGTTTGTGTCGGGCGGCTAGGGTCAGTCTGTTATATCTGGAGTATTTCTCCTGTCTTATCCGGTGTCCTGTGTGAATTTAAGTATGCTCCCTCTAATACTCTCGCTCCCTGCTACCTTGTCCCGGGCCTGCTGTTTTCGACTCTCTCTCTCTACCGCACCTGCTGTCTCTAACTCTGAATGCTCGGCTATGAAAAGCCAAGTGACATTTACTCCTGAGGTGCTGACCTGTTGCACCATCTACAACCACTGTGATTATTATTATTATTATTTGACCCTGCTGGTCATCTATGAATGTTTGAACATCTTCGCCATGTACTGTTATAATCTCAACCCAGCCCAACCAGAAGAGGACTGTTCACCCTTCAGAGCCTGGGTCCTCTCTAGGTTTCTTCCTAGGTTCCTGCCTTTCTAGGGAGTATCTCCTAGCTACCGCGCTTCTACATCTGCATTGCTTTCTGTTTGGGGTTTTAGGCTGGTTTTCTGTATAGCACTTTGTAACATCGGCTGATGTAAAAAGGGCTTCATAAATACATTTGATTGATTGTGGACGACGAGCACGCGAGCATGCAGATGAGCTTCCCTGAGATGGTTTCTGACAGTTTGTGCAGAAGTTCTGTGCTGGCATGGTTGAACTGTGGTTGTAAGGCCGGTTGGACGTACTGCCAAATTCTCTAAAACGATGTTGGAGGCAGCTTAACGTAGAGAAATGAACATTAAATTCTCTGGCAACAGCTCTGGTGAACATTCCTGCAGTCAGCATGCCAATTTTGTTGTGTGACAAAACTGCACATTTTAGAGTGGCCTTGTCCTCAGCACAAGGTGCACCTGTGTAATGATCATGCTGTTTAATCAGCTTTTTGCTATGCCACACCTGTCAGGTGGATGGATTATCTTGGCAAAGGAGAAATACTCAGTGACAGGGATGTAAACAAATTTGTGCACACAATTTGAGAAAATAGACCTTTTGTGCGTATGTAACATTTCTGGGAACTTTTATTTCAGCTCATGAAACATGGGACCAACACGTTACATGTTGTGTTTATATTTTTGTTCAGTGTAGCTTTGATATCAGTTGACAGCGCAGAAAGATTACCCCATAAACACATGCTAATGCTATTAGAAACGGACACCGTTTATGCATAGCCAACCAGATTTGAAAAAACACGCAGCTTCATTAGTTGCTATGGCTTTGTTTTCAACTGTCCGGAACATGGGCGACTAAGCAGATTGATTCATGGCATTTTATTTTTCATAGCAGTGTGGGACACCCTGGAGTCTTTAGATATATGTCCTCTAATTAGACTGAGTCGTCTAATGAGGCTAATTTGGGCTTGGAAAACGAATAAAATGGATCTAACAGAGAGGTGAGGCCATGTGGTAATTAGACAACTTACCAGACAAGCAGTATTTTCTCGCCATGCTACTGGCCTATTCAGCATCAGAAAACATTGTTAAGCGTCTTAATTATCCAAAATGAATTTGTCAGCTGCAGCCTCAATTGATCAATATTGATCCATCTGAGACACTTCTGCCAGCTGATGAAATCCAATGGGTCTGGGCGGTATAATAGGCTGTAATCAATTGTGAACACTCAAGCACCACTTGGGCTCTCCCAGGTTGGTGTTGAAGTTGTGCAAATACGGTAAACATGGACAGGCATCGTGAGCTCACCGAATGCATGTTTCATGCTGGATCTATTCAAAAAGATATTTGTAATTTTGACTTGAATGTGTACGTTTTAACTCAAATCTTCACATAAGTTAGCAAGAGATTAGAGATTTCAAGTCCTGGTTTGTACAAAGTGTCAGAATACAGCCCAAAGTGTAAAAGTTATTGATGGAGGAACATTTGGAAGGACAGCGAGCTATAGCTGGAGGAGGACTTTTTTATATTGGCTAGGCACCTCTGCAAACGCTAGACCCCTCAGACTCAACTCTGGACCTCACAGCCAGTTCCTCTGCGTTTTTAATTGTTCCCCTCTAATCGGAGATAGAAAACCAGCATGCTCTGGGCCTTGTAGGGTAAGAGTTGAATACCCCTGCACTAGACCAACTAAGGAGCATGACGCAAGCTTCTGTAAACTGTATCCGTCCAGCAGTATAAAGAACAGAGTCAAACAAAGTCACAAAAGTAGCTCTAACTTCCCCATATTTCATTACAGCTTGGGATCCAATTCATCACCAATTTGTTTTCTGTGCAGCAAAATACTTTCTAATTGTGAATGTGACCTAAGAATACATGGTCCCTGACTGATCATAGGCAACACTACAATGACTTGAGAAATTGGCTACTAATTCCATTTTCCAATAACTAAAGCTGCCCTAATACCGGTGTATTTATGTGTTAAAATACTGTAATTACAAGTACTGTATAATTACAGTATAAGTACACAATTAAACCTTGTGCGGCATGCACAATTTTTTAAAGAAACGCACATTTGAGTTACAGCTAGAATCCTTAGAGCAAACCGTATCAGAGCGGCCTCCCTGCCTCTGATTTTGTAAAAAGCTGAGGGATGGGCCTGGAGAAATGCAACCACTCTCAAATTCATAGACAGAGCTATGACTCAAGGACATCAACTATAGTTTTAACCATGGTTTGAGGCTATACATGTTTTTTTTTACATTTACATTGTTTACAAACATTGGAGTTAAACAAGCTTATATTTTGGGTTCTAATGAGATACGACAGTTTCTTTCCTAACACCTAACTCTGAAATTCCTCCTGACTTCAGAGTCTGGAATTGCTCTTTGATGTTGTCGGCACAATCGTCGATAATAAAGGGGGTTGTGCTCCTACTGGTTGGTTCTCCTCCATGTCTTTCTCACTCAAACACCCACACCTACCCAAACTAGAAACCGTGGATAGATGGCAGCATTCATGCAAAACTGAAAGCACAAACCACCGCATTTAACCATGGCAAGGTGACTGGGAATATGGTTGAATACAAACAGTGTAGTTATTCCCTCCGTAACGCAATCAAATAGGCAAAACATCAGTACAGAGACAATTCAACGACTCAGACACAAGATGTATGTGGCAGGGTCTACAGACAATCACGGATTACAAAGTGAAAACTAGCCACATTGCAGGCAACGACGTCTTGCTCCGGGACAAGCTAAACACCTTCTTCGCCCGCTTTGAGAATAACAGTCCCACGGACGCGGCCCGCTCCCAAGGACTGTGGGCTCTCCTTCTCCGTGGCCAACGTGAGTAAGACATTTAAGCGTGTTAACACTCGCAAGGCTGCCGGCCCAGACGGCATCCCTAGCCGCTTCCTCAGAGCATGCGCAGACCAGCTGGCTAGAGTGTTTACGGACATATTCAATCTCTCCCTATCCCAGTCTGCTGTCCCCACTTGCTTCAAGATGTCCACCATTGTTCCTGTACCCAAGAAAGCAAAGTTAACTGAACTAAATGACTATCGCCCCGTAACACTCACATCTGAGAGGCTAGTGCTTTGAGAGGCTAGTTAAGGATCATATCGCCTCTACCTTACCTGACAACCTAGACCCACTTCAACTTGCTTACCTCCCCAATAGATCCACAGACGATGCAATCGCCATCGCACTGCACACTGCCCTATCACATCTGGACAAGACGATTACCTATATAAGAATGCTGTTCATTAACAATAGCTCAGCCTTCAACACCATAGTACCCTCCAAGCTCATCAGTAAGCTCGGGCCCTGGTCTGAACCTCGCCCTGTGCAACTGGGTCCTGGACTTCCTGACGGGCCGCCCCCAGGTTGTGAAGGTAGGAAACAACACAAGGGTGCCGCCCACGCACGCCTCCAACTCAATCATCAAGTTTGCAGACGACACAACAGTAGTAGGCCTGATTACCAACAATAACGAGACAGCCTGTGGTGCCAGGAAAATAACCTCTCCCTCGAAGTCAACAAAAGGAAGGAGCTGATCGTGGACTTAAGGAAACCGCTGAAGGAGCACGCCCCTATCTACATCGACTGGACCGCAGTGAAGAAGGTGGAAAGCTTCAAGCTCCTCCACGTACACATCACTGACAATCTGAAATGGTCCACCCACACAACAGCGCCTCTTCAACCTCAGGAGGCTGAATTAATTTGGCTTGTTCCCAAGACCCTCACAAACTTTTACAGATGCACATTTGAGAGCATCCTGTCGGGCTGTTTCACCACCTGGTACGACAACTGCAATGCCCGCAACCGCAGGGCTTTCCAGAGGGTGGTGCGGTCTGCCTAATGTATCACCGGGGGCAAACTACCTGCCCTCCAGGACACCTACAGCACACGATGTCACAGGAAGGCCAAAAATATCATCAAAGACATCAACCACCCAACCCACAGCCTGTTCATCCCGCTATCATCCAGAAGGTGAGGTCAGTACAGATGCATCAAAGCAGGCACCAAGAGCTTGAAAAACAGCTTCTATCTCAAGGCTATCAGACTGTTCAATAGCCATCACTAGCCGGCTATCACCCAGTTACTCAACCCTGCACCTTACAGGCTACTGCCCTATATATATAGACATGGAATCACTGGCCACTTTAACAATAGAACATTAGTCACTTTAATAATGTTTACATACTGCTTTACTCATTTCATATGTATATACTGTATTCTATTCTACTGTATTTTAGTCTGTGCCACTCCAACATTGCTCGTCCTAATATTTATATCTTTCATAATTCCAATATTTTACTTTTAGATTTGTGTGTATTGTTGTGAATTGTTAGATACTACTGCATTGTTGGAGCAAGGAACGCTTGTTTACAGTAATTGAATGCCTATGAAAACAGCTTTTATAGTTATTTGACAAGATGTACCTACAGTAAACTGTAGGCTACTGACACCTGCCTAGTGACTTTAATACCATGTAAGCACAGGTATCAACTGTTTTAAGCCAGATAAAAGTAATAACTTGCTTGAGGCAAATACACTTCACTGAGAAGTAATTTTCATTCTATGAAAACATAGATATATAAGATATCAAATTAATGTACGAAATTACAAATTAATTTCAATAGATCATTGTCTGTACAAACAGATGATATTAATGATAATCTATCATTCAATAATCACCACAGACATATTAAAATACTGTACTTTTTTAAGGAATTACTCAAATGAAGTGAGTTTCCCTGAGGATTTTCCTGAGAGTGAATGTTTGCATCAGCACTCCTTATGAAGTAGTTTGATTTGTTTTCTTCCACTACAGACAAATTCCTGATCCATCACAAAGCAGCGCAAAAAAGATACAGGTGTAAAGCTAACTCAGAGGTTACCCTTTTCTTTCAACCTATTTGGCTATCTGAGACGATCCAGTATTGTTGTTTTGGGGCCTTTACCCAGAACAAAATGAATTTCACTTTGCTCCCCAAGTTAAACGCCTCCTAGTAAAATTGTTTATATGGGATATGAATGGAGTAATGAACTCAATACACAGTTAAACAATGCACTGCGAACATTAGCACAATTTGCACATTTGGAGAAGAGATTATGCATTGATGCAATTTTAATCAGGCATCTCCTCCTCCTCACCCTGCTTTCTCCAGCTGGGGAAAGCAGCCACTCTTCCCCCTCCCTATAATGAGCTTCTAGTCAGAAATTCTGTGGCCGTGTTTGAGAGCATCAACTGTGGTCAGTCGCTGGTTGAGATACTGATTAATCTATAAATAATGAGTAGTTATTTGGGATGCAAAGTGATTTGTAGACCTGTCAGTCTTTAACATATCCATATACAGTAAGATCCAAAAGTTGAGACAGTGACACATTCTTTGTTGTTTTGGATCTGCACTCCAGCACTTTTGATTTGAAATTATACAATGGCAATTAGGTTAAAGTGTAGACTGTCAGCTTTAATTTGAGAGTATTTTCATCCATATCGGTTGAACCGTTTAGAAATTAGAGCACTGTACATAGTCCCCCCCCCATTTTAGGGGACCAAAAGTATGGGGACAAATTCACCTATGTGTATTAATGTAGTCAAAAGCGTAGTATTTGGTCCCATAATCCTAGCACGCAATGATTACATCAAGCTTGTGACTCTACACACTTGTTGGATGCATTTGTAGTTTGTTTTGGTTGTGTTTCAGATTATTTTGTGCCCAATTGAAATGAATGGTAAATAATGTACTGTGTCATTTTGGAGTCACTTTTATTGTAAATAAGAATAGAATATGTTTCTAAACACTGCTGCAATAATGTGGATGCTGCCATGATTACGGATAGTCCTGAATCGTGAATAATGATGAGGTGAGGTTAGACGCAGAAATATCATACCCCCCAAGACATGCTTAACTCTCACCATTACAATAACAGGGGAGGTTAGCATTTTGGGGGGGGTATGATATTTATGCCTCTAACTTTCTCACAAATTATTATTCACAATTCATTCAGGATTATCCATAATCATGGTAGCATCCACATTGTAGAAGTGTTAAGAAACATATTTTATTCTTATTTATTTTTCTGAGAGTGTTTGGCTACCCGTCTTCCATCTGCCCCATAGTATGGCAGTGTCCCAATTCTTTCCTCCTTCAGGATGATAGTCCTGTGCAGAGTTGGCCCAGGAGTGTGAAGGTGAACGGAAAGGCTCTGGAGCAACGAACCGCCCTTGCTGTCTCTGCCAGGCCGGTTCCCCTCTCTCCACTGGGATTCTCTGCCTCTAACCCTGTTACAGGGGCTGAGTCACTGGCTTGCTGGTGCTCTTTCATGCCGTCCCTAGGAGGGGTGCGTCACTTGAGTGGGTTGAGTTACTGACGTGATCTTCCTGTCTGGGTTGGCGCCCCCCCTTGGTTTGTGCTGTGGTGGAGACCTTTGTGGGCTATACTCGGCCTTGTCTCAGGATTGTAAGTTGGTGGTTGAGGATTTCCCTCTAGTGGTGCGGGGGCTGTGCTTTGGCAAAGTGGGTGGGGTTATATCCTTCCTGTTTGGCCCTGTCCGGGGGTTTCTTCGGATGGGGCCACAGTGTCTCCTGACTGCTCCTGTCTCAGCCTCCAGTATTTATGCTGCAGTAGTTTATGTGTCGGGGGGCTAGGGTCAGTTGGTTACCTGGAGTACTTCTCCTGTCTTATCCAGTGTCCTGTGTGAATTTAAGTATGCTCTCTCTAATTCTCTCGTTCTCTCTTTCTCTCTGAGAACCTGAGCCCTAGGACCATACGTCAGGACTACCGGGCATGATGACACCTTGCTGTCCCCAGTCCGCCTGGCCTTGCTGCTATTCCAGTTTCAACTGTTCTGCCTGCGGTTACGGAACCCCTACCTGTCCCAGACCTGCTGTTTTCAACTCTTAATGATCGGCTATGAAAAGCCAACTGAGATTTATTCCTGATTATTATTTGACCATGCTTGTCATTTATGAACATTTTGAAAATCTTGGCTCTCTCTAATTTTCTCCTTCTCTCTTTCTTTCTCTCGGAGGACCTGAGCCCTAGGACCATACGTCGGGACTACCGGCCGTGGTGACTCCTTGCTGTCCCCAGTCCGCCTGGCCTTGCTGCTATTCCAGTTTCAACTGTTCTGCCTGCGGTTATGGAACCCCTACCTGTCCCAGACCTGCTGTTTTCAACTCTTAATGATCGGCTATGAAAAGCCAACTGAGATTTATTCCTGATTATTATTTGACCATGCTTGTCATTTATGAACATTTTGAAAATCTTGGCTCTCTCTAATTTTCTCCTTCTCTCTTTCTTTCTCTCGGAGGACCTGGGCCCTAGGACCATGCGTCGGGACTGCCGCCCGTGGTGACTCCTTGCTGTCCCCAGTCCGCCTGGCCTTGCTGCTATTCCAGTTTCAGCTGTTCTGCCTGCGGTTATGGAACCGCCACCTGTCCCAGACCTGTTGTTTTTCAACTCTTGATGATCGGCTATGAAAAGCCAACTGAAAATTATTCATGATTATTATTTGACCATGCTTGTCACTTATGAACATTTTTGAACATCTTGGCATAGTTCTGTTATAATCTCCACCCGGCACAGCCAGAAGAGGACTGGCCACCCCTCATAGCCTGGTTCCTCTCTAGGTTTCTTCCTAGGTTTTGGCCTTTCTAGGGAGTTTTTCCTAGCCACCGTGCTTCTACACCTGCATTACTAGCTGTTTGGGGTTTTAGGCTGGGTGTCTGTACAGCACTTCGAGATATTAGCTGATGTACGAAGGGCTATATAAAATAAAATTGATTGATTGATTGAGTTGCAAAGCTACTGGTAATTTACCAAAGTTACCAGAATCTTCAGTAATTTTGGTAATTATCAGAAAATCTATGACAATAACTTTGATCATTCATACTTGAATAACTTTAAAAAATATATATATATACTCATTGTATACATCTGTGTCCATATTGTCCATGTGTTTCTGGTAGATAGACCATATTATTCAAGAGAAAATAGCATGATTAACAAAAAAAGCATCTAATCAATAATGTCATTATTTTCAATTACCTCTGCAACTCATCCAACTATTTACTTTTTTCACAACTACCACCAGTTTGAGGCCAAAACATTGACAACCAATACATATTGATATTGTAAAATAAATGAGACCCTCATATTAAACACCAATGGTTTTCACTAAGTTGATGGTTTATATTTAGGATAATATTTTACAGCTTTGCCATTCTTTTTTATCATCAAGAAAAATCAGATTTAATGATTTAATGAATAACTCCACACAGAGGGCTAGAGATAATTATAGACACCTGTGACTTGTGATAGATTATATAAAACCATTAAAAGTTACCCACATTCTTGTAGTTTACTGGTAAACTTCGAAAGTTTCTAGTAATATACCCTCCCTTTGCAATCCTAGTCCTGTGTGTATTAGTCTTTCTGCAGTCCATTGTCGATTGGAATGTGACTTAATAAACACATTTCTGGTGTGCAGTGTATTTTTCAACCCCCTGTCCTTCGACTAGCACAAGTCCCTGGGATGTTGCCGACTAGTCCCTCAGGTCCCTCTGTGTTTGGCCCCTATATCACATGGTATCTATGAAAGAGAACACAGCATTGATCCGCATGATGGATGTCATATGAAAATGAATCCTCCCATAGTTTACCAGGCAGTAAGTGGCGAACAATCCTGTTCATTTTTAAGCAGATCTCCAAGAAGGAAAACCATAGCCTGCTGATCCCTGGTACAAAAAAGGTTGAGAAACACTGATGTTCCTATACTATGAAATAAGTGGTTCAGATGTGACCTGCATGCATGTGGCTGGTATGTGAGGTTGAGGGGTCAATACTGAAAAAACACTGTCACTTCGCTCTATGTGTGTCTTCATTGAACTGACAGGTTTAGTTCAGCAACATGCTCATGGCTTTATTGACACTGGTTATGAAGAGGGGACAAAGGAGTGTTTAGCTCAAGGTAGCTCAACGTACAAGAGTCTGAGTATAGGATAATGGATGGGGACACTAATTGGTTTTGATTATCTGAGCCAACCAGACAATGACACAAGTAGTAGTTCCATCCTCATTATTGATGTATGCATAACTGTACACCATTGATAGGAGGTGTTGTAAAACTAGGCTATTTTTCTGGATTTCAGTCACTTGACTCCAATCTAAAAATGGCGCTTCATAGGAAGGGTTAGAATTAGTGAGGTGTGCGACATCTATACTGTATGAATGCGATAGTTAATCTTGCCATAAAAGCATCAGCGAAGTAAATAAGAACTTTGAGTATGCTGATGAACAAGAGTAAAATGGAGAAGAAAATTGCCTGTTTTTCGGTTTCAAATTAAATAAGTACAGTCCTGGCTTCATCTTTATCTGAAGAGAAAATGAGTCCTGAGCAACTCATGTAACGTTTCAATAGAACATTGGACTATTATGATAAAGATTGAGTTATCAAATTGGTTTTGCTATTGTTGGAGAAAAATGTATTTCTCTTTTGATACAAGATAAGAACAAAGCATGTTGAGGAAGTGAAGGAACATTATCAATTCATCACATACAATCAAATTGCACATACATTTGCCTCTAAGAAATATTTTTGAGCTCAAAACTTACATCTCCAGTCACTTTTACAGCCCTACATCTCAATAATATTATCTTTCATTTCAAGAATAAGACTTAATACAAAGCATTTTCCACTGAAGCATTGAATTACCTCGTAAAATAACACCAACAGCATCCTTTCCATACACTTAAGCTGATCTCAGATCTGCGTTTTCAGTTAGTTTCAATCTAAATTGTCAACTATCAATTGTGTTGTAGATTATGTGGTGTGCAGGATTTTTTCTCTTTTGCTTTACATAATTACATTATGTAGGACATAGACAGCCAGAAGCGATTTTTCTCTTTGGAACATTTGAGAGAGTGAATAGAGCAGATCTATTTAAAGAAGTGGGTTAGTGGTGAGGAGAAGAGGCTTGATTCAGAGAATAAACATATTTTTTTACACATTAGTTATTTAGCCATGCTGCCCCCAGAGTCTCTGTTTAATATATTGCTGGAGAATCTGTACTATGAGGCATACAGCCACATAAAGGGCCTCTCTACTTCACAGAAAAGTCTCAGGGTCTTTCCACCTCAAAAAGCACAAGAAAGAGGAATTTCGACACCCATCTCAGATTGTTCTGAAATCGTTTCTGTTGTTAGAAACACAGAATTCTAGCATTCCTGCAACATTATTTTGTTGAAATATAATGTGATCTCTGAGAAATTCAGCTAATTGATTGCACCCAGATTGGCCATTTCATATTTCATTCATATAATATTCAATAAATATAGGACCTAACATCCGATTTGGGCCAGAGTTAGACATGAGGAATACACAGAAATAGTCAAAAGCCACCCATGGACCCCCACACCCCATGCCAATCCCACCTCAACAACTAGTATATCGTATCAGTTCTCTATGTTTGACAAGTAGTATTGAGCAGTGAATTTGTCAGTGAATTTGGTGATTTTTGACCCCCCTTCAGAGACAATAGTCATTGAAGTTGTTAGGTTTATGTACCATCCTTCATCCTGATATTACCATGTGTTGACCACTAGATGGTGCTATTCCCTCTACTGTTTCAAATGCTAACTTTTTATCATTTGTGGCACAAATCCAATGCAACTTAATGGTACTCTCATGACTTGCCAGTCCTGAGATGGAGATTGGGGGTACCGGCTAGGCAAAGGTCTGAAGACCCCTCTCTTTGGGCTTTTGGACAGTTTTATGATGGTCATAAATACCATTCCTTGCCAAGCAGTATGGAGGGAGAGACATTAGTAGAACAAAGGGTCTTCTCCTGCAATATAACAATATTTATATTTTTGAGATTGTGGAAATGGTCAGTGGAGACTCAAAGAACCCTCAAGTTGAATTTGTTTTTTATGTTGTGACATCATGAAAGACGGTAGAACCACATAACTGTATCTCTGTTTGTCTACACTTCTCAATTATGAGGTTTGCATCTGAATGTTGTCTAAAATGAATGATTAAGTATCAGAATACTTTTGAAAGATAGAAATGTGACTTCAGTCTTCTAAATGAGAAAATGTTTTTTCATGTAAAGTTTATCTAGTCAGTAACCACGCCCACGTGAGCACGGACATTATGCCAAACGTAATGGAACGCCCTTTTTCCCCCAAGTGTTTAAAAGGATGCACTGAAGAATTAACATATTAGGCCAGTTACGTGCAGCGCCAGCGGAATACGTTACAAATGGTTAAGAAATCTACCACTCTATAGACCAAGCAGTGAGCTGGATGTTGCAAAATGGTTTAAAACTCCAACTCTACCAAAGGACAAGACCAGAGAACATGAGGACGCTGGTCCCCACGTTGAAATGGTTACCACTCTACAGACCAAGCAGACTGAGGTGTAAGCCGAATGTTGAAAAATGGTTATAAACTCTGAAACTATCAATCACTACAGAAGAAGCAAATCCTAGACGTTGCGTAATCAGTCTGCACCTAAGAATGTACGTAGCCTTGGACGAGAACACCAACAATCTCTGAAGCATTCTTTTTACAAATGAGCGGTTGTTAGAGTGCTTAAGATATTGTATTTCGTGAGTGTAGCTTCGCAATGTCCGATAGAGTAACTCCTTTGTCTCCCTTCCTCTCTCTGAATTCGCCACTGTGTTATAACCAAACTGTCCCGTTTTGTTCATCTTCTATAGACTATTTACTGTATAATGTTAGTGTGTATTTGTGTATTCTGTAATTGTTTAATTAGTAAGTAAATAAATAATTGAGCCAATTTGTGTATCGCTGATTCATCAATAAAGTAGGGTTCATGCAGACTACAAGAAATGATGACGTTCAGAATGACTGAAGTAATAATACAATAATAAGTGACTGTAATCGATAAAATATGAAAATATCTGAAGAGTTAAATTCGGGAAATAGTAACTCTTTAAACAACATTTTCCCGTGGTGCCCCGACTTCCTAGTTAATTAATGTTTACATGATTAGTTTAATCACGTAATAATTACACATAGAGAATTGATTTGATAATATAACAGTCTTCACATTAATGAATAGTCCACGTCATGACAGTACCTATATTAGCATTTTCGTGCATCATATCCAAATCATCCTAAAGTATCTAAAAATGTATTGTGTAACTCAATGATGTCTTCTACCTCGGGTTCAGATCCTCAGAGCTCCCACCCTCATCAGACCGTGAGGCTGTCTGAGACTTACGCCCATCCACTATGAATACTACAGCTGGCTCAGGTCCATCGGTACAGGAGGGGTTTGCGAAACCACTTGAGGCAAAAGAACAGCCAGACCTCCTCAGCCATGGCACCAGGCTACTGGCAGTACACACTTGGCTAGAAGATTACTGTAGCTCTGTTGGGATCCCTTTTATAGATAACTTTGACACCTTCTAGAAACAGAAGATGCTCTACAAAATGACGGAGTGCATCCAAATCATCTTGGCTCCTGGACTCTGTCCACGCATTTCAAGGCTGCATTGAGACAATGACTTATCAATGACCCAAGTTAATCCCTACCATTGTGTCGTTGAGTTGTCATAATGTTGCAGCAAATGTACATTATCCCAGGGGCGTTGGCAGACAATTTATGTCCCTCTAAATGACCTGATTGCCTCTGTTGATCCTACAGCTATTGTATGCAGTAATCATGTGCCTATGATTATGAACCAGATTAATACTGTTAGCACTAAGGCAGTGTGCCATAGTAGGAAGTCCACTGTGTGCAGCTCACCCTGCACTGTCAGCTCAAATATAAATGCTAAAAATAGCCCACATTCACATATGTAGCCTAAGAAACAAGATTCATGAAATCAATAACTCACTATTAACAGATTACATTCATATTCTCTGAAACTCACTTAGATAATACCTTTGATGATACAGTGGTAGCAATACATGGTTATAACATCTACAGAAAAGACAGAAATGCCCATTTTGGCAGTGTTGCGGGTCTTTATTCAGAACCACATTCATGTAAAGCTTAGAGAGGATCTCATGTTAAATACTGTTGAGGTAGTATGGCTACAGGTTCATCTGCCTCCCCTAAAGCCTATTCTTGTGGGAAGCTGCTATAGACCACCAAATGCTAACAGTCAGTATCTAGATAATATGTGTGAAATGCTTGATAATGTATGTGATATCAACAGAGAGGTATATTTTCTGTTTGATTTCAATATTGACTGGCTTTCATCAAGCTGCCCACTCAAGAAAACGCTTCAAACTGTAACCAGTGCCTGCAACCTGTTTCAGGTTATCAGTCAACGTACCAAGGTAGTTACCAGTGGTGGAAAAAGTACCCAATTGTCATACTTTAGTAAAAGAAAAGATACCTTAATAGAAAATGACTCAAGTGAAAGTCACCCAGTAAAATACTACTTGAGTAAAAGTCTAAAAGTATTTGGTTTTAAATATACTTCAGTATCAAAAGTAAATGTAATTGCTAAAATACACTTAAATACCACAAGTAAAAGTATAAATCGTTTCAAATTGCTAAATTGTATGGTTGAGAGGGATGAGGCAAAATGAATGGGAAATAAGTCTGCTTGCACAACCGATTGGCAAACGTGCTCATTCATCACCAAACCCACTGATATTGTCAACTACTTGAAAGATTTTTTCATTGGCAATGAAATGTGTCTGTCTTCACTTGTAGCCTATGAGAAACACCCGATCACATGATGTAGCGCGCAGCACACAGGGAGAAGCACACAACGGCCACTGGCCGCTAAAGGCACCGATTTTTTTTATAGGGTGCATTACGGGCACACAAAGGGGATGCTGCCGTGAAATTCTAGGCATTATCAAGTGCTTGTCAAATTGTGAATGAGTGACTGATGTAGTGTGTACAGCCTGCATAAAAAAACAAAGCAGAGCTCATGCCTTTTCAAGCTACTTTTTTCGAATCATCATTAGAGTCGCACCATGCAGCCTGACAATGTATTAAAAATCTAAACATATAGCCTAACGTTTGTAGAACAACTAAAGTTACGTTAATAACTCTAAAGTAAGCATATAGGAATAACTATGTATTTGTTAACTGCTCAATGCACAATAGCTGCATGTGATATTGTCTCTATTGTCTCTCTCCAAAAGAATTCTGGTTGGTTTTAATTTGGATTTTCTCCTACCATATCTATTGTGTTATATTCTCCTACATTATTTAAAAATGTATACAAACTTCAAAGTGTTTTCTTTCCAATGGTACCAATTATATGCATATCCTGGCTTCAGGGCCTGAGCAACAGGCAGTTTACTTTGGACACGTCATTTAGGCAGAAATTGAGAAAAAGGGGCCTCTGCTCCAAAACCGCCATAAAAAAAAGCCAGACTATAGTTTGCAACTGCACATGGGGACAAATGTGCACTTTTTGGAGAAATGTCCTCTGGTCTGATGAAACAAAAATAGAACTGTTTGGCCATAATGACCATCGTTATGTTTGGAGGAAAAAGGGGGAGGCTTGCAAGCCGAAGAACACCATCCCAACCGTGAAGCATGGGGGTGGCCGCATCATGTTGTGGGGGTGCTTTGCTGCAGGAGGGACTGGTGCTTTTCATAAAATAAATGTCATCATGAGGGAGGAAAATTATGTCGATATATTGAAGCAATATCTCAAGACATCAGTCAGGAAGTTATAACTTGGTCGCAAATGGGTCTTCCAAATGGACAACGACCCCAAGCACACTTCCAAAGTTGTGGCAAAATGGCTTAAGGACAACAAAGTCAAGGTATTGGAGTGGCCATCACAAAGCCCTGACCTCAATCCCATCGAAAATTTCTGGGCAGAACTGAAAAAGCGTGTGCGAGCAAGGAGGCCTACAAACCTGACTCAGTTATACCAGCTCTGTCAGGAGGAATGGGCCAAAATTCACTCAACTTATTGTGGGAAGCTTGTGGAAGGCTACCCGAAACGTTTGACCAAAGTTCAACAATTTAAAGGCAATGCTACCGAATACTAATTGAGTGTATGTAAACTTCTGACCCACTGGGAATGTGATGAAAGAAATAAAAGCTGAAATAAATAATTCTCTACTATTATTCTGACATTTCACATTCGTAAAATAAAGTGGTGATCCTATCTGACCTAAGACAGGGAATTTTTACTAGTATTAAATGTCAGGAATTGTGAAAAACTGAGTTTGAATGTATTTGGCTAAGGTGAATGTAAACTTCTGACTTTAACTGTAAGTACTCAGACCTTTTGCTATGAGACTCGAAATTGATGAGATATTTCTACATCCTTGAGATATTTCTACAACTTGATTGAAGTCCACCTGTGGTAAATTAAATTGATTGGACATGATTTGGAAAGCACACACCTTTCTAAATAAGGTCCCACAGTTGGCAGTGCATGTCAGAGCAAAAACCAAGCCATGAAGTCGAAGGAATTGTCCATAAAGACAGGATTGTGTCGACGCACAGATCAGGGGAAGGGTACCAAAAAATGTCTGCAGCATTGAAGGTCCCCAAGAACACAGTGGCCTCCATCATTCTTAAATTGAAGAAGTTTGGAACTACCAAGACTCTTTCTACTGCTGGCCGCCCAGCCAAACTGAGCAATCGGGGGAGAAGGGCCTTGGTCAGGGAGGTGACCAAGAACCCGATGGTCACACTGACAGAGCTGTGGAGATGGGAGAACCTTCCAGAAGGACAACCGTCTGTGCAGCACTCCACCAATCAGGTCTTTTCGGAAAAGTGACCAGACTGAAGCCACACCTCAGTAAAAGGCACATGACACAGCCTGCTTGGAGTTTGCCACAAGGCACATAAAGCCTCTCAGACCATGAGTAACAAGACTCTCTTGTCTGATGAAACCAAGATTACTTTTTGGCCTGAATGCCAAACGTCACTTCTGGAGGAAACCTGGCACCATTCCTATGGTGAAGCATGATGGTGGCAGCATAATTCTGTGGGGATGTTTTTCAGGAACTGGAGACTAGTCAGGCAAAGATGAACAGAGAAAAATACAAGGATATCCTTGATGACAACCTGTTCCAGAGCATTCAGGACCTCAGAATGGGGTGAAGGTTCACCTTTCAACAGGACAAATTTCAGTTTTTTACAACATTAACAATGTCTACACTGTATTTCTGATCAATTTAATGTTATTTTAATGGACAGAAAATGCACTTTTCTTTCATAAACAAGGACATTTCTAAGTGACTCCAAACCAAACACTTCAAAATAAACTTCCTGTGGATTTCCTTTTTTACTATCTGTTTTTCCATGTAGGCATCTATTATTCAATGCGCTTCTATGAGTTAAAAGCCGCAAGGCCAAATTCTATGTTTCATCAAATCATTTTTTCAATATATATATAGACCTAAAGGGGTCCTAAAATTCAAAATCAAATAGCTAAATGATCCTTGGTATGACCATCTTAAAACAAGGCTTCGACTCTAGGGGAGTTGGGGTACTGCTGCACTGGTTAACTCAAATTAGAATATGTTCCCAAATTATAATTGATTGATTCACTTTGAAGTACCTTGGCGCAGGTACGCGGCACAAAAAGTCCTTTGAAGATAGATTCTCTAACATTCGCCCTGTGTGAGCTTGCCAGAAATGGAATACTCACTGGTACAGTATGCCATGCAGAAGGGTCCAGCCCCTCTCAAGCCCTCAGCTGACACTTGTCACTCAGCACTGGCCCAGGTGAATTCAATATGGACATTGACCCAGAGACAGGCCATGCACTTTTCTCAAGCACTTTGAGTTGCATCATGGCCCCATTTCTTGTACATTTCTATCCACACGTTTAAGTACGGTTTAGAAGTGTATATGCATATATTCATAGAGATATTGAGGTGAGAATATAGTTGAATAGGGGGGCATGATCAAACGGAATGCTTTGGTTTGACTACACATGCGCATATTTCCTCGTAGGAGGTGTTAGCATATTTTCCCATGAGCATAAGCTGACATAATGCTTTATCCATAACATGATAATTTTTGCTGAGCTTTTGTTTTGAACAAATATTTGTTCAAAACACACTTTAGGGATGGAGGGAGAAGAGAAGGTGGAAAAGGAGGTAAATACATCAATACAAATAGAGTACAAACAGATAAAGCAATATCATTGGTGGTGTTCATTTTGGCTCACTCATATGTTCAATCAATAGTTACCACAGAAAGAAAGGAAAAAGCAATGAATCAAGAATAACAGTAGCAGTCCAGTTAATTGAATCTGTTTTCAACAGAAGACAATAGGAAGACACACTACTGAACTAACAAGCAGCCATAGACTTTAATGTACATGTATACTGTAGTGGGTACACAGTTTTTTTCATTTATTTGATGTAAAGGCATCAAACACAAATGTGATGTTACAAGTAAATTCTATGATAATGTGAGTGATTGAATAAAGAGTGCTGGTGGTTTTCGAGACAGCATGATTTAGCGACATGAAAAATGAAAAAATAAGAGCCACTCAAGTCGTCACATGACAAACTGGGTTAGTTAGGGCTGATTATGCACTTTGGTTCTTTATTGCTGTGCATTACTCACGTTAAACCTTTAGGTAACACTTTATTTGGATAGTCCATCTGTAGATGCTCTACAGACTATTAGTAACATTTCAACTAACTCTCTACTAAATCTAGCCCTAACCCTAATCTTAACCCTTACCGTAACCATAACCTTACAGATGTAGGATCTTAATTTGATCACTCTTTTGTTGATGATAATTTTCCTGCACAGCAGGAAATGCAAACTTGTAGTGTATTGATGGTTTAAAAAGGCTTCTAAACTTTGTATGTTCCACTTTAACATTTCAGACTTTGCTCCAAAATGTATCAAACCCAAATAGTTTGTTGATAGTACGACCATCTGTAGAGCATACAGACTGTTCAAATAAAGTGTGATCCACCTTTAAAATGAAGATGAAATTTAGACTTCTACTGTCAAAGTCGCTGAGGAAGTGACATATGATGAAGCAACGAACACCACTTTAGAAACATCACACATTTAAAGGTGATTGCAACATGTAGGGCAGTTATTTAGGCCCGATAAGAAAAAGCAGGATTTGTTGAGCAGGAAAAGGCATAAATGTATGAGAGATTTGTTTCCAACGTGCTTTTCACATCACCTAGTTTCTCATCGCCTAGTTTCTCATCACTCCAGCGTGCTTGGCTGCTCCCCTGGTATCTGATTTACTGAAACAGGTGGAAGTCGGTCACTGGTTTTATAGCCACATTCATCATTGTCTTTGACCATCTCTGATGGTGCCTCTTGTGAATGAAGCTTCCTCAGGGACTTTCCTGTAAGTTCTTACAATGTTGTGGACATCTCGTTCCTGGCTCCCTTTTCCCAGAGGAGGTGTACAGTCTACAGACCCTGGAAGAGATAGCTGTGTCTCCATGCAGACAGCCCTGGAAGAAGAGGGGTTGGAGGGGGAGAGTTAAGACCAGAGTTCAGTTGCAACGGTTCTGACAGGCCTGAGAGTGCAGCACACTGATTTTCTCTCTCTCTCTCTCTCTCTCTCGCTCTCTCTCTCGCTCTCTCTGCCAGAGCAGACCCAGGGACACCCCGCATGGGACAACCCAAAGTGGCTCTGTTGTCGCTCCCACAATGTAAAGTGAATCCCAGAAACGTGACAAGATGGCTCTTCTCTCGCAAGACATGTCAAGAAACGAGACAGAGGAACTGACACCGTCCCGACTGACACCTAATTGCTCTGCCTATTAAGGGGAGGTGGCTCCTGGCGAACGGGTGCGAGAGCCGCTCTGACATGGAGGCAATGTGACATGGCTGCCTCACTCCTCACTCCGCAGTGTTGTTAGAGACTGTCAGTACCCCAGCTTTGTGAACCGCCCAGTCATGATCTTGAAATGAGGGGGAATTAAGTGAATCAAAAGTTACCACGGCGGTCTAGTTGGATGGAGTTCCTCATTCGAGAAATTCACTGTGCCCTTATTTTGTTGTGGGTGCTAAACTCCTTTAAACTGGATCAAATAATGGGCTAAATGAAGCAAATTTCTTGGGATGTCAAGTTTGCAGAGGCATTGTAGTCAAAATGTTAAAACCCTTGCTATCTAAAATCATTTCGGACCTGAAGTGCATGAAATGCAGTTCACTGCCCAGTTTCAATTATGAGGCGCATTTTATCACGCCCAGTCATTTAGTGCCAAATTTATATGTATCTCCAACGTCTGATTTTATCAATAAAACAAACAGGTTAATTTTGATGTAAAGTGCGTTGCAAAAATTTTACGAACACTTGGAATTCTTCATTTTTGCAAAGCATTGTCAACAATCTACACAAAATACTCTGTCAAAGTGGAATATTTAATATAAAATATAGTCATTGCATAAGTATTCAGACCCTTTGTTTAGGCAAGCCTAAATTAGTTCAGGAGTACAATTTGGCTTAGCAAATCACATAATAAGTAACATGGACTTACTCTGTGGGAAATAATAGGGATTGACATGATTTTTCGATGATTAACCCTTCCTCTGTCCCCCATACATCAAATATCTGTAAGGTCCCTCAGTCAAGTATTGAATTTTAAGCACAGACTCAACTACAAAGACCAGGGAGCTTTCCGAAAGCCTTATATAGGGCAGTGATTGGTAGATGGGGAGCAATAAAACATCTGACATTGAATATCTCTTTAAGCATGGTCAAGTTAATAATTATACTGTGGATTATATATTAAACCCCTCAAACACATCAAAGATACAGTTGTCATTCTGAACTGAGCTGCAGGACAGGAATGAAACTGCTCAGGGATGTTACCATGAGGCCATTGGTGATTTTAAAACCACTACAGTGTCATCTGTGATGGTAGAAAACTGAGGATGGATCAACAACATTGCAGTGAATCCACAATAAAGACCAAAATGATTAGGGTGAAGTTAGTTTCAAGTTTTAATGTTAAGTTAAGAAGACTTCTTAGCTTTAATCACTGCCAAATGTGATTCTAACATGCATTGACTCAGGGGTGTGAATACTTCTGTAAATTTGATATTTCAGTAGTTCATTATCAATCGATTAGCAATCATTTTCACTTTGTCATTTTGGGGTATTGTGTGGAGATGGGTGATTAATCTGTTTTGAATTCCGGCTGTAGCACAACAAAATGTGATCAATGTCTCAAGCTAATGATCAACGTCTCAAGCTAATGCACTAATGATCACATTGTCCAATCAGAAACCATTTTAATCAAGTAATCCAAACCACATGCACACCTTGGAGAATCAATGCTGAGTAAAGAGAGCTTGATTTGATTTGGAGCTAAAGTGAAAAAAAGAAGACATACAGTAGAACACAAACAAAACAAATCATATACACACCGACCACAAACAGTCATATGCAGCCTGAAAGGCCTTATAGTGCCTTCAGAAAGTATTCATACCCCTTGACTTATTCCACATTTTGTTGTTACAGCCTGAATTCAAAATGGATTCAATAGATTTTTTTTCTCACTCATCTACACACAAGTGGTGCAGTGGTCGGTGACTGACATCAGTGCTAAAGAACTGAATCTGTATTTAGAGTGTTGAATTAGCCTAGATACCAATGTTGTCCTCACTCTATAGTTGTGAGAATCCAGACTTATGTCTGTCCTTAATGCCTCGTGTAGCAGACACATCTTTAATAGGAATGTAATCAGGAAAAAGAGGATATTGGCTTGGGGCTAGGTCAATTTCATGATAAATGATAAATTCCAGAGTTATCATTAGTATAGTTCAGTCTTGCTTCTTACCTTGATCCCACAATAAAGGACTATTTCTATGGAACAGATTTCTTTCCCTCGACTCATAATGACAAGGTGAAAACATGTTTTTACAAATTGTAGCAAATTTATTGAAAATTAAGTGCAGAAATATCTCATTTACATAAGTATTCACACCCCTGAGTCAATACTTTGTAGAAGCACCTTTGGCAGTGATTACAGCTGAGTCTTTCTGGGTAAGTCTCTAAGAGCTTTCCACACTAGGGGCCTCATTTATAAATATTGCGTAGAAACTATTCTAAAATACTACCTACGAATGGAATTTAGAATGTTCGTACGCATAGAAAACATGCCAAGCGTCAGCTGGAATGGTGTAAAGCTCGCTGCTATTGGACTCTGGAGCAGTTGAAACGCGTTCTCTGAAGTGATGAATCACGCTTCACCATCTGGCAGTCCGACGGAAAAATCAGGGTTTGGCGGATGCTAGGAAAACACTACCTGCCCCAAAGCATAGTGCCAACTGTAAAGTTTGGTGGATGAGGAAAAATGGTCAGGGGCTGTTTCAGGGTTTGGGCTAGGCCCCTTAGTTCCAGTGAAGGGAAATCTTAACGCTACAGAGTACAATGACAATCTAGATGATTCTGTGCTTCTAACTTTGTGGCAACAGTTTAGGGAAGGCACTTTCCTGTTTCAGCATAACAATGCTCCTGTGCACAAAGCGAGGTCCATAAAGAAATGGTTTGTCGAGATTGCTGTGGAAGAACTTGACTGGCCTGGACAGAGCCCTGACAACCCCATCGAACACCTTTGGGATGAATTGGAACGCCGACTGCGAGCCAGGCCTAATCGGCCAACATCAGTGACCGGCCTCACTAATGTTCTTGTGGCTGAATGGAAGCAAGTCCCCACAGCAATGTTCCAACATTTAGTGGAAAGCCTTCCCAGAAGAGTGAAGGCTGTTATAGCAGCAAAGTGGGGACCAACTCCAAATTAATGCCCATGATTTTGTAATTAGATGTTCGAAGAGCAGGTGTCAACATTCTTTTGGCCATGTTGTGTACTCAAATGAGTAGGCAACACTCACCAATAAGACATCCATCCTCAACAGCTCCCTCCTGTAGGCGTATAGGGCAACTATTGTTCTGCAGAATGAACTAGTCATCTGTTCCACATTGCCACCTTGACACCACATTCAGCAGCGTCTTTTGCACATCAGATAACCTATCAACTGCACAATAAGAGTGGAAACCTTTTCTGTTCACATAGTTGAAATCATTTTGGGATGGATCTTTTATGGCGATGTGTGTTTGGAAACCCATTGATTGCATAATGGTAAAGAAACCCCTCTTGACTTCAACCTGTTTTGCAGTGATGTATGGAAATTGTATGTGTTACTGTTCGATTTACTGATGATTGCATCCAAAACGTTGGCTCATTAACAAAGTAAATTTGAGGAAAACCGATCGAAGTTCTATCAACACATTGACTGTAGTACTCGCGTTGCTAAAACACTCGACCACAGCTACTCCAACTTCCGAGATGCCTACAAGGCCCTACCCCACACTTCCTTCGGGAAATCTGATCACGACTCCATTTTGCACCTCCCTTCCTATAGGCAGAAACTCAAACAGGAAGTACCCATCCTAAGGACAATTCAATGCTGGTCTGACCAATCAGAATCCACTCTTCAAGATTGTTTTGATTACGGGGACTGGAATATGTTCCGGGTAGCCTCCGAGAATAACATTGATATGGTGACTGAGTTTATCAGGAAGCGTATAGGAAATGTTGTACCCACTGTGACTTAAAACCTACCCTAACCAGAAACCGGGGCTAGATGGCAGCATTTGTGCAAAACTGAAAGCGCAAATCACCGCATTTAACCATGGCAAGGTACATAAGACAATCAAACAAACAACACGTAAGTATCGAGACAAAGTTGAGTAGCAATTCAACTGCTCAGACACGAGACGTATGTGGCAGGGTCTACAGACAATCAGAGACTACAAAAGGAAAACCAGCCATGTCGCAGACAACGACGTCGTGCTCCCAGAAAAGCTAAACACCTTCTTCTCCCGCTTTGAGGATAACACAGTGCCATCAACGCGACCCACTACCAAGGACTGTGGCTTCTCCGTGGCCGACGTGAGTAAGACATTTAAGCGTGTTAACCCTTGCAAGGCTGCCAGCCAAGACGGCATACCTCGCCACACATGCGCAGACCAGCTGGCTGGCACAGACATATTCAATCTCTACCTATCCCAGTCTGCTGTCCCCACATTCTTCAAGATGGCCACCATTGTTCCTGTACCCAAGAAAGCAAAGGTAACTAAACGACTATCGCCCCGTAGCACTCACTTCTGTCATCATGAAGTGCTTTGAGAGACTAGCCAAGGATCATATCACCTCCACCTTACCTGACACCCTCGACCCACTTCATTTTGCTTACCACCCCAATAGATCCACAGAAGATGCAATCGCCATCGCACTGCACACTGCCATCTGGATAAGAGCAATACCTATGTAAGAATGCTGTTCATTGACTATAGCGCATTCAACACCATAATACCCTCCAAGGTCCTCATTAAGCTTGAGGCCCTTGGTCTGATCCCAGCCCTGTGCAACTTGGTCCTGGACTTCCTGACGGCCTGCCCCTAGGTGGTGAAGGTAGGAAACAACACCTCCACTTTGCTGATCCTCAACACTTGAGCCCCACAAGGGTGCGTGCTCAGCCCCCTCCTGTACTCCCTGTTCACCCATGACTGCGTGGCCAAGCATGCCTTCAACTAAATCATCAAGTTGATTACCAACAATGACAAGACAGCATACAGGGAGGAGGTGAGGGGCCTGAGAGTGTGCTGCCAGGAAAATAACCTCTCAATCAACATCAACAAAACAAAGGAGCTGATTGTGTACTTCAGGAAACAGCAGAGGGAGCTGCCACCAAATCCACAGACGGGACCGCAGTGGAGACGGTGGAAAGCTTCAAGTTCCTCAGCGTACACGTTACTGACAAACTGAAATGGTCCACCCACATAGACAGTATGGTGAATAAATTTGTCTTGGCACCTTAAACCCTCACAAAACTTTTAAAGATGAGACAATCAAAAGACAATCAAACAACAACATGCTCTCAAACAATTGAGAGCATCCTGTCGGCACTACAGCACCCAATGTCACAGAAAGGCCAAAATATCATCAAGGCCTCCCGGGTGGCGCAGTGGTCTAAGGCAGTGCTAGCTGTGCCACCAGGACGCTGTGAGTTGTAGCGATGAGACAAGACAGTAACTACTAATAATTGGATACCACGAAATTGTGGAGAAAAAGGGGGTAATAAAATAAATAAAAATATCATCAAGGACAACAACCACCTGAGCCACTGCATGTTCACCCGGCTATCATCCAGTAGGCGAGGTCAGTACAGGTGCCTCAAAGCTTGGACCAAGAGACTGAAAAACAGCTTCTATCTCACATTAAAATGATGAAAAATGTAAATGTAACCTTTATTTAACTAGGCAAGTCAGTTAAGAACAAATTCTTATTTACAATGACGGCCTACCCCGGCCAAACCCGGACGACGCTGGGCCCATTGTGCGCCGCCCTATGGGACTGCCAATCACGGCCGGATGTGATTCAGCCTGGAATCAAATCAGGGGCTGTAGTAACACCGCTTGCACTGAGATGCAGTGCTTTAGACCACTGCGCCACTCGGGAGCCCAGCTGCTAGCCCAGGAGCTAGACTTGAAATCACTGGCCACTTTAATAATGGAACACTAGTCACTTTAATAATGTTTACATATTTTGCATTACTGTATGAATAAGACAAAAAAATAAAAATTAAACATGGATCGGTGGTGACTAGAAAGCCGGTGACGTCGACCGCCGAACGGCGCCTGAACAAGGAGAGGGACCAACTTCGGCAGAAGTCGTGACAGTACGCGTGGCTCCTTGACGCGCGGCTCCAGCAGCGCGCTGACGCCGGCTTCGGGGACGACCCCGAGGATGAGGTGCAGGGCGATCCGGATGGAGGCGGTGAAATTCCTGCAGTAATGACGGATCCAGGATGTCCTCCACCGGCACCCAGCATCTCTCCTCCGGACCGTACCCCTCCCACTCCATGAGGTACTGAAGGCCTCTCGCCCAACGTCTTGAGTCCATGATGGCTCGCACAGTATACGCCGGGGCCCCCTCGATGTCCAGAGGGGGCGGAGGAACCTCCCGCACCTCAGACTGCTGGAGTGGACCCGCCACTACCGGCCTGAGGAGAGACACATGGAACGAGGGGTTAATACGGTAATCAGGGGGGAGTTGTAACCTATAACAAACCTCGTTCAATCTCCTCAGGACTTTAAATGGCCCCACAAACCGCGGACCCAGCTTCCGGCAGGGCAGGCAGAGGTATAGGTTTCGGGTCGAGAGCCAGACCGGCACACACCGGCACACGCCTTCTGCCGCCTGATGGCCCGTTGTAGACGCACAGGAGCAGCGTCCCATGTCGCTTCCGAGTCCCGAAACCATTCATCCACCGCAGGAGCCTCGATCTGGCTCTGATGCCACGGTGCCAGGACTGGCTGTTAACCTAGCACACACTGAAAAGGTGATAGGTTAGTGGAAGAGTGGCGAAGGGAGTTTTGGGCCATCTCCGCCCAGGGGATGAAAACCGCCCACTTCCCCGGCCGGTCCTGGCAATAGGACTGCAGAAACCTACCCACATCCTGGTTGACTCTCTCCACCTGCCCGTTACTCTCGGGGTGAAAACCTGAAGTGAGGCTGACCGAGACCCCCAGGCGTTCCATAAACGCCCTCCAGACTTTAGACGTGAACTGGGGACCTCGATCAGAAACTATATCCTCAGGCACCCCGTAGTGCCGGAATACGTGGGTGAACAGGGCCTCCGCAGTCTGTAGAGCCGTAGGGAGACCGGGCAAAGGAAGGAGACGGCAGGACTTAGAAAACCGATACACAACGACCAGGATTGTGGTATTACCCCGTGACGGGGGAAGATCCGTCACAAAATCCACCGATAGGTGTGACCACGGTTGTCGTGGAACGGGAAGGGGCTGTAATTTCCCTCTGGGCAGGTGTCTAGGTCTGTTAGGGGAGGGTTTGGCTGGCCGGGATGCCCTTGTCCCATCGCGCTCTAGTGAGTCCTGTGCGGGCCCTTCCCCCACGACCAGCCCAGCTCTGCCAAGTGGCATAGGCTCAGGAAGCAGTAACTCGGCCGTCTTCGGCAGCCCTCGGGGCAGGTCGTGGGGCCTCGGGTTCTCCCGGCAATGAGACCGTCGGGAGCTTCTGGGATGACTTGAAGGTACGGATGATACGGATGATCAAAGCGGTGAGGGAATCGAGCTCCATAGGTAACTCCCGGGCTGCAAGCTCGTCCTTGACCTCCTCCGAGACGCAGTGTAGGACCATATCGAACAGTGCCTCTTGATTCCAAGCACTCTCCGCTGCCAACGTGCGGAAACCAACGCATAATCAGCTACACTGCGGGAGTCCTGCCAAAGCTGAATTAGCTTCTGGGCGGCCTCTCGCCCGGAGAACAGTGCATCAAAAACCTTCCTCACTTCTCCCACTAACCCCTCCAGATTACCGCATGTGGCCGGGTGTTGTTCCCATACGGCAGTAGCCCACATGAGAGCCCTCACGGATATCAGTGTGATGAGGTAGGCTGTCTTGGAGCGATCCGAGGGGAGGGAGAAGGGCTGAAGCTCGAGGAGGAGGGCACACTGAGCTAGGAACGCCCGACAGGTGCTCAGCTCTCCATTGAAGCGTTACGTAGGAGGTAAGCGGGGCTCCCGAGAAGGTGGAGTGACCGATGAGATGGCGCTGCTAGCAGCTGAGGAGCTGTGGGGTTACCACCGTGGTAGGCGACCTCCCAGACAACCCGTGGAATTGCTCCAGCAAACTGTCCAATGCCTGGTCATGGGGTTCAGCCAACGTTTGGACTTCCTCCACAAGCCCACAAAGCAATTTCTTGTGCCTACTGAAGGTGGCTCCCCGGGTGGAGATGGCATTGCGCAGCTGGCCCGGGTCTGCTGGGTCAGTCATGGCCAGTTTATACTATCAGGAATCATGGTACGACCCAGATGCAGACAATGTCGAATTGACAATGGTTTAATAGTCCAACAGGGGCAGGCAAGAGACAGGTCAAGGCAGGCAGGGGTCAGTAAACCAGAGATGGAGCAACGGTACCGGAAGGCAGGCAAGCTCAGGGTCAGGGTAGGGTAGGCAGAGGTCAACAATCCAGAGGTGGGGCAAAGGTACAGTTCGGCAGGCAGGCTCAGGGTCAGGGGCAGGCAGAGTGGTCAGGCAGTCAGGCTCAGAGTCAGGACAGGCAAGAGTCAAAACCAGGAGGGCGAGAAAAGGAGACTAGGTAAAGCAGGAGCTGAGAACAAAAACGCTGGTTGATCTGACGAACAAGACGAACTAGCAAAAGACAAACAGAGAACACAGGTATGAATACACAGGGGATGATGGGGAAGATGGGCGACACCTGGAGGGGGGTGGAGACAATCACAAGGACAGGTGCAACAGATCAGGGTGTGACATGTAATTTGTTAATTCCACTTCATTCAGTGTAGATGAAGAGGAGACATAAAATCAATTATTTTATTTGCACCCCTTTTTCTCCCCAATTTCGTCATATCTAATTGGTAGTTACAGTCTTGTCCCATCGCTGCAACTCCTGTACGGACTCAGGAGAGGCGTAGTTTGAGAGCCGTGCGTCCTCCAAAACACATCCCCGCCAAGGCTCACTACTTCTTGACACAATGCACGCTTAACCCGGAAGCCAGCCGCACCAATGTGTCGGAGGAAACACAGTACACCTGGCGACCGTGTCAGCGTGCATGCGCCCGGCCCGCCACAGGACTCACTAGAGCGCGATGGGACAAGGACTTCCCGGCCAGCCAAACCCTCCCCTAACCAGGACGACCCTGGGCCAATCGTGTCATTTGTCTCCTGGTCGCGGCCAGCTGCGACATAGCCCGGTATCGAACCAGGATCTGTAGTAACGCAGTGGCAGTGCCTTAGACCGCTAAGGATTTTTAAGCCTTGAGAAAATTGAGACAAGGATTGTGTATGTGTGTCATTCAGATGGTGAATGGAGAAGACAAAATATTTCGGTGCCTTTGAACAGGGTATGGTAGTAGGTGCCAGGCGCACCGGTTTGTGTCAAGAACTGCAACGTTGATGGGTTTTTCACGCTCAACGGTTTTCTGTGTGTATCAGGAACGCTTCATCACCCAAAGGACCTCCAGCCAACTTGACACAACTGTGGGAAGCTTTGGAGTCCACATTCATCGATGAATTGAGACTGTTCTGAGGGAAAAGGGGGTGGGGGGATTGCAGCTCTAACATACCCTGTAGCTTGGTCAACGGCATACATAACTGTATTGTCTGCATTAGGGCTGTCCCCAACTAAAACAAAATCTTGGTCGACAAAAAGTTGTATGTTCCTTCAACCATTTACAAGACAAACAGTCATGTGACACCTTGGTCACCATAGCAACTGTTGACAGTTGGGGAAATGGCTGCCAGGCATTTTAGCTTCTTTTAAGTACTGCTAGTATTACTATTTTTACAGGTAAGGAGTCAGAGAAACATTCTAAAACTACAACACATGTTTATATGATCATGTTAGGGGGTAGTATAGTTATAACAAATCAAATTGTATTGGTCACGTACACGTGTTTAGCAGATGTTATTGCGTGTGTAGCGAAATGCTTGTGTTTCTAGCTCCAGTAATATCTAAACATTTCACAACAATACACACAAATCTAAAGTAAAGGAATGGAATTAAGAATATATAAATGTTTGGATGAGCAATGTCAGAGCGGCATAGACTAAGATACAGTAGAATAGAACAGAATATGGAGTATACATATGATCTAGTAATTAGTGTTCCTTATTTAACCCTCTGGCTCCCCTCTCTGTTTTGTGCGCTATTGTTTGTCATGTGGGTTCGTTCTGTTGTGCTCTGGAATATTGTGTTTGTCCTTGTTGGAACATTACTTATAATATGAGTAAATTCGAATTATTACTCATGTGTCCTGCGCCTGACTCCGCATTTTTCCATTCACCAACAACCTCACAGTGTGAATACTTTCTGAAGGCACTGTATAGTATGGGGAGAAAATCACCCTTCAGAAGAGAAGTTCAAAACTAGTAAAAAAGAAACCATAACACATTAATTAATACAAACAAATACAGTGCAACATGCCTGAAAAAGGAAAGGATAATGTTTTAAATGTCAAAAAAATGGGTGGCAGTCTGATATGTTCTCATAGTTAAGATCCTTTGTGGATGGATATGAGAAGTTTGTCGGCCATTATATTGGAAACACCGACCCGGAGAAGAAGCACACAGACTGTCTCCTACAATAAAGTATCAACTGTTACCAATTAGAGAGAAACTTGCCTGGAAACACACTGCTGTAAAGCTAACTGCTGTAGAGCTAAACAGCTGCTATAAAGCGCACATACATAGACAGGTACACACAATAACTGTAAGGTATGCGGAACTGGCTGCAGGGAAGTCAGGTGCAGGAGAGCAGAATTGGGTAGCAAACGGAGCCCTTTATTATTTTGAACAGACACACGGCACTAAGAACAATAAACAAATACGGGTTGACATAACCCGGCGCAAACCAGTCCAACGTGCACATACACGTAACAACAACCAATTCCACACACAGACATGGGGGGAACAGAGGGTTAAATACACGTCAAATAATGAGGGAATGTAAACCAGGTGTGCGGGAAAACAAGACAAATGGAAAATGAAAAGTGGATCGGCGATGGCTAGAAGACCGGTGACGTCGACCGCCGAACGCCGCTCAAACAAGGAGAGGAACCGACTTAGGCGGAAGTCGAGACAATAACACACAAACAGGTGCACACATTTACATACACTCGTGCACACACGTACACACACATCCCTTACAAAATGAACATGTAAAACTTGCAGTTTCACATGTTGAAAACTTTCTCATGTGAAAATCTCAATTTCACATGTAAAATTGCATTTTCACATGTGAAAAATAATCACACAATCACATTGCTAGTGCAATTGTCTTAGGTGAGGGAGCAAATTATCTTTTTATGACGTCATAATTTCTTCAATCAAAAAATAATGCATCCTCCAATTGCAAAGTCTGCCTATGCCTATATCTTAAGAAAATGTTCTATTTGTAATATCCTCAAACACCAAGTTAGGTATAGGCTACCTAATTTCAAAATAGGTCATCACTGCCAATCATGAATGATAATTATTCACGTTTTACCAGTGAAACATCCAAACGGCATCTCCATGCCAATCATTTGATTGATCTCAATCAGTTTCATAGAAATATGCATTTACAGTTGAAGTCAGAAGTTTAAAAACACCTTAGCCAAATACATTTAAACTCAGTTTCACAATTCCTGACATTTTATCCTAGTAAAAATTCCCTGTTTTAGGTCAGTTAAGATCAACACTTCATTTTAAGAATGTGAAATGTCAGAATAATAGTAGAGTGATTTATTTCAGCTTTTATTTCTTTCATCACATTCCACGTCGGTCAGAAGTTTACAAACACTCAATTAGTATTTGGTAGCATTGCCTTTAAATTGTTTAACTTGGGTCAAACGTTTCAGGTAGGCTTCCCACAATTAGTAGGGTGAATTTTGGCCCATTTCTCCTGACAGAGCTGGCGTAACTGAGTCAGGTTTGTAGGCCTACTTGCTCGCACATGCTTTTTCAGTTCTGCCCACAAATTTTCCACAGGATTGAGGTCAGGGCTTTGTGATGGCCACTCCAATACCTTGACTTTGTTGTCCTTAACCATTTTGCCACAAGTTTGGAAGTATGCTTGGGGTCATTGTCCATTTGGAAGACCCATTTGCGACCAAGCTTTAACTTCCTGATTGATGTCTTGTGATGTAGCTTCAATATATCCACATAATTGTCCTCCCTCATGATGCCATCTATTTTGTAAAGTTCACCAGTCCCTCCTACAGCAAAGCACGCCCACAACATGACGCTGCCACCCCCGTCCTTCACGGTTGGGATGGTGTTCTTCGGCTTACAAGCCTCCTCCTTTTTCACCCAAACATAAGGATGGTCATTATGGCCAAACAGTTCTATTTTTGTTTCATCAGACCAGAGGACATTTCTCCAAAAAGTACGATCTTTGTCCCCATGTGCAGTTGCAAACCGTAGTCTGGCTTTTTTATGGCAGTTTTGGAGCAGTGGCTTCTTCCTTGCTGAGCAGCCTTTCAGGTTATGTTGATATGGGACTCGTTTTACTGTGGATATAGATACTTTTGTACCTGTTTCATCCAGCATCTTCACAAGGTCCTTTGCTGTTGTTCTGGGATTGATTTGCACTTTTCGCACCAAAGTACGTTCATCTTTAGGAGACAGAACGCGTCTCCTTCCTGAGCGGTATGATGGCTGCGTGGTCCCATGGTGTTTATACTTGCGTGCTATTGTTTGTATAGATGAACGTGGTACCTTCAGGCATTTGGAAATTGCTCCCAAGGATGAACCAGACTTGTGGAGGTATCCACATTTTTATCACATTTTTTTTAAATTTTCCAATGATGTCAAGCAAAGAGGCACTGAGTTTATGGTAGGCATTGAAGTACATCCACAGGTACACATCCAATTGACTTAAATTACATCAATTAGCCTATCAGAAGCATCTAAAGCCATGACATCATTTTCTGGAATTTTCCAAGCTGTTTACTGATTCATGAGCAAATTAGAGCAGATGGTGTTAACAAACTATTAGCCTTTTTTGTATTTTGTTGAAATAAAAGCATATACATTGGCTTGCGAAGGTATTCACTGTCACATGGAATGACGCTGGAGAGACATAGCAGGTACGGGAAGTAAAACATTTAATATAGAACAGACATGGAACGAGACAGTAACAGCGTCAGCAAACAGGTAACACAGACAAAAAAAACTATTCATGCAGCATCGGGGAACTGACAAATATAGGGGAGGAAATAAACAGATGAGTGAGTCCAGGTCCAAAATCCAAAATCTCTGATGTGCGTGGCGAGGGAAGGCAGGTGTGCGTAACAGATGATAGGAGTGAGTGATGCAGGGCAGCCTGGCGCACTAAAGAACCAGGGAGGGGGAAGAGCGGGAGCAGACGTGACATTCACCCTCACTGGCATTTTTCCTATTTTGTTGCCTTACAACCTGGAATTAAAATAGATTTTTTGGGGGTTGTACCATTTGATTTTCAGAACATGCCTACCAATTTAAAGATGCAAAATATTTTAAAGAGCCACCTTCGCAGCAATACAGCTGCAAATCTCTTGGGGTATGTCTCTATAAGCTTGACACATCTAGCCACTGGGATTTTCGCCCATTCTTCAAGGCAAAACTGCTCCAGCTCCTTCAAGTCGGATGGGTTCAGCTGGTGTACAGCAATCTTTAAGTCATACCACAGATTCTCAATTGGATTGAGGTCTGGGCTTTGACTAGGCCATTCCAAGACATTTAAATGTTCCCCTTAAACCACTCAAGTGTTGCTTTAGCAGTATGATTGGGGTCATTGCCCTGCTGGAAGGTGAATTAGGTTTCCCTCAAGAATTTCCCTGCATTTAGCGCCATCCATCATTCCTTCAATTTTGACCAGTTTCCCAGTCCCTGCCGATGAGAAACACCCCCACAGCATGATGCTGCCACCACCATGCTTCACTGTGGGGATGGTGTTCTCGGGGTGATGGGGGGTGTTAGGTTTGTGCCAGACATAGCATTTTCCTTGATGGCCAAAAATCAACATTTTAGTCTTATCTGACCAGAGTACCTTCTTCCATATTTTTGGGAAGTCTCCAACATGCCTTTTGGCAAACACCAAATGTGTTTACTTATTTTTTTCTTTAAGCAATGGCTTTTTTTCTGGCCACTCTTCCGTAAAGCCCAGCTCTGTGGAGTGTGCATCATAAAATGGTCCTATGGACAGATACTCCAATCTTCGCTGTGTAGCTTTGCAGCTCCTTCAGGGTTATCTTTGATGTCTTTGTTGCCTCTCTGATTAATGCCCTCTTTGCCTGGTCCGTGAGTTTTGGTGGGCGGCCCTCTCTTTGCAGGTTTGTTGTAGTGCCATATTCTTTCCATTATTTAAATAATGGATTTAATGGTGCTCTGTGGGATGTTCAAAGTTTCTGATATTTTTTTATAACCCAACCCTGATCTGTACTTCTCCACAACTTTGTCCCTGACCTGTTTGGAGAGCTCCTTGGTCTTCATGGTGCCACTTGCTTGGTGGTACCCCTTGCTTAGTGGTGTTGCAGACTCTGGGGCATTTCGGAACAGGTGTATATATACTGAGATCATGTGACACTTAGATTGCACACAGGTGGACTTTATTAAACTTTTTTTTTTTTTTTTTCACCTTTATTTAACCAGGTAGGCAAGTTGAGAACACGTTCTCATTTACAAATGCGACCTGGCCAAGATAAAGCAAAGCAGTTCGACACATACAACAACACAGAGTTACACATGGAGTAAAACAAACATACAGTCAATAATACAGTAGAAGAATAAGTCTATATACAATGTGAGCAAGTGAGGTGAGATAAGGGAGGTGAAGGCAAAAAAAAGGCCATGGTGGCGAAGTAAATACAATATAGCATGTAAAACACTGGAATGGTTGATTTGCAGTGAAAGAATGTGCAAAGTAGAGATAGAAATAATGGGGTGCAAAGGAGCAATATAAATAAATAAATAAATACAGTAGGGAAAGAGGTAGTTGTTTGGGCTAAATTATAGATGGGCTATGTACAGGTGCAGTAATCTATGAGCTGCTCTGACAGCTGGTGCTTAAAGCTAGTGGGGGAGATAAGTGTTTCCAGTTTCAGAGATTTTTGTAGTTCGTTCCGGGTCATTGGCAGCAGAGAACTGGAAGGAGAGGCGGCCAAAGGAAGAGTTGGTTTTGGGGGTGACCAGAGAGATATACCTGCTGGAGTGCGTGCTACAGGTGGGTGCTGCTATGGTGACCAGCGAGCTGAGATAAGGGGGGACTTTACCTAGCAGGGTCTTGTAGATGACCTGGAGCCAGTGGGTTTGGCGACGAGTATGAAGCGAGGGCCAGCCAACGAGAGCGTACAGGTTGCAGTGGTGGGTAGTATATGGGGCTTGGGTGACAAAATGGATGGCACTGTGATAGACTGCATCCAATTTATATGGTAGGGTATTGGAGTATATTTTGTAAATGACATCACCGAAGTCGAGGATTGGTAGTATGGTCAGTTTTACAAGGGTATGTTTGGCAGCATGAGTGAAGGATGCTTTGTTGCGGAATAGGAAGCCAATTCTAGATTTAACTTTGGATTGGAGATGTTTGATGTGAGTCTGGAAGGAGAGTTTACAGTCTAACCAGACACCTAGGTATTTGTAGTTGTCCACATATTCTAAGTCAGAGCCGTCCAGAGTAGTGATGTTGGACAGGCGGGCAGGTGCAGGCAGCGATCGGTTGAAGAGCATGCATTTAGTTTTACTTGTATTTAAGAGCAATTGGAGGCCACGGAAGGAGAGTTGTATGGCATTGAAGCTCGCCTGGAGGGTAGTTAACACAGTGTCCAAAGAAGGGCCAGAAGTATACAGAATGGTGTCGTCTGCGTAGAGGTGGATCAGAGACTCACCAGCAGCAAGAGCTACATCATTGATGTATACAGAGAAGAGAGTCGGTCCAAGAATTGAACCCTGTGGCACCCCCATAGAGACTGCCAGAGGCCCGGACAACAGACCCTCCGATTTGACACACTGAACTCTATCAGAGAAGTAGTTGGTGAACCAGGCGAGGCAATCATTTGAGAAACCAAGGCTGTCGAGTCTGCCGATGAGGATGTGGTGATTGACAGAGTCGAAAGCCTTGGCCAGGTCAATGAATACGGCTGCACAGTATTGTTTCTTATCGATGGCGGTTAAGATATCGTTTAGGACCTTGAGCGTGGCTGAGGTGCACCCATGACCAGCTCTGAAACCAGATTGCATAGCGGAGAAGGTATGGTGGGATTCGAAATGGTCGGTAATCTGTTTGTTGACTTGGCTTTCGAAGACCTTAGAAAGGCAGGGTAGGATAGATATAGGTCTGTAGCAGTTTGGGTCAAGAGTGTCCCCCCCTTTGAAGAGGGGGATGACCGCAGCTGCTTTCCAATCTTTGGGAATCTCAGATGACACGAAAGAGAGGTTGAACAGGCTAGTAATAGGGGTGGCAACAATTTCAGCAGAAAATTTTAGAAAGAAAGGGTCCAGATTATCTAGCCCGGCTGATTTGTAGGGGTCCAGATTTTGCAGCTCTTTCAGAACATCAGCTGACTGGATTTGGGAGAAGGAGAAATGGGGAAGGTTTGGGCGAGTAGCTGTGGGGGGTGCAGTGCTGTTGACCGGGGTAGGGGTAGCCAGGTGGAAATCATGGCCAGCCGTAGAAAAATGCTTATTGAAATTCTCAATTATAGTGGATTTGTCGGTGGTGACAGTGTTTCCTATCTTCAGTGCAGTGGGCAGCTGGGAGGAGATGTCCTTATTCTACATGGACTTTACAGTGTCCCAGAACTTTTTTGAGTTTGTGTTGCAGGAAGCAAATTTCTGCTTGAAAAAGCTAGCCTTGGCTTTTCTAACTGCCTGTGTATATTGGTTTCTAGCTTCCCTGAAAAGTTGCATATCACGGGGGCTGTTCGATGCTAATGCAGAACGCCATAGGATGTTTTTGTGTTGGTTAAGGGCAGTCAGGTCTTGAGAGAACCAAGGGCTATATCTGTTTCTGGTTCTACATTTCTTGAATGGGGCATGCTTATCTAAGATGGTGAGGAAGGCATTTAAAAAAAATAACCAGGCATCCTCTACTGACGGGATGAGATCAATATCCTTCCAGGATACCCCGGCCAGGTCGATTAGAAAGGCCTGCTCGCAGAAGTGTTTTAGGGAGCGTTTGACAGTGATGAGTGGAGGTCGTTTGACCGCTGACCCATTACGGATGCAGGCAATGAGGCAGTGATCGCTGAGATCTTGGTTGAAAACAGCAGAGGTGTATTTAGAGGGCAGGCTGATTAGGATAATGTCTATGAGGGTGCCCATGTTTACGGATTTAGGGTTGTACCTGGTGGGTTCCTTGATGATTTGATTGAGATTGAGGGCATCTAGCTTAGATTGTAGGACTGCCGGGGTGTTAACATGCATGAAACCAAGGCTTTTTCGATCACAGAAGTCAACAAATGAGGGTGTCTGGGGACACGCAGGGCCTGGGTTTACCTCCACATCACCCGAGGAACAGAGGAGGAGTAGGATGAGGGTACGGCTAAAGGCTATCAAAACTGGTCGCCTAGAGCGTTGGGGACAAATAATAAAAGGAGCAGATTTCTGGGCGTGGTAGAATAGATTCAGGGGATAATGTGCAGACAGGGGTATGGTGGGGTGCGGCTACAGCGGAGGTAAGCCCAGGCACTGAGTGATGATAAGAGAGGTTGTATCTCTGGACATGCTGGTTATAATGGGTGAGGTCACTGCATGTGTGGGAGTTGGGACAAAGGAGGTATCAGAGATATGATTAGTGGAACTAGGGGCTCCATTGTAAACTAAATCAATGATAACTAACCTAAACAACAGTATACAAGGCATATTGACATTTGAGAGAGACATACAACAATGCATAAAGTAATCACAGGTGTTGATTGGGAGAGCTAGCTAAGACAACAACGGGTAAGACAACAACAGCTAATCAGCTAAAACAACAACAACAGGTAAAATGGCGATGAATGGGCAGAGAGTGTCGGTTAACTACACACAGAGCCTGAGTTCGCAGCTGGGGCCAACAGATAAACAAAAAATAAACAGAATGGAGTACCGTGATTAATGGACAGTCCAGCAGGCATCAGCTATGTAGCCAAGTGATTATAGGGTCCAGGGGGCAGCAATAGATGGAACAGGGAAGTCGCGGAGTAGTCGCTACTACGCTAGCACGCGGGCGACACGCCGTTTAAAGTTAGTAGCCCGGGGCTAGTAGAAGCGTCTGCTCTGACGTCCGACGGAGGCCGGTTGAAGGCACAGCGGATGGAGTATTCATCGGCAGTCGTGGTGGTGCGGCAGGGCGCCGTGTCGACAAAGGATCCAAGCCAGATCCCGCTCATTTTTCAAAATAAAAGCTTGAAACTATGTCTAAAGCCTGGTCACAGCCTGAGGAAGCCATTGGAAAAGGAATCTGGTTGATACCCCTTTAAATGGAGGAGGGGCAGGCAACGGAACAGGGATTTTTCTAAATAAAAGGCACTTCCGGGTTGGATTTCCTCAGGTTTTCTCCTGCAAAATCAGTTCTGTTATACTCACAGACAATATTTTGACAGTTTTGGAAACTTTAGAGTGTTTTCTATGCTAATCTGTCAATTATATGCATATTCTAGCATCTGGACCTGAGAAATAGTACGTTTACCTTGGGAACGTTATTTTTCCAAACATAAAAATTCTGCCCCCTAGCTGAAAGAAGTTAAGCTAACAACGTTCATCACACCTTTTGGACGTTACTAGTTCAACCCTCTGCCTTTTGGCATCGATTCAGCACCTGAAAACTTCCAGAACAGAACGGTGACAGAGGTCACTGAAGGCCTGGAAGGTGTGGTCTGTCACATGGATGATGTGTTGGTCTGAGGACGAACTCAGGATGTGCATGATGCAAGACTTCATGCTGCATTGCAGAAGATGGAAAAAGCCAGCTTAACTCTGAACATGGACAAATGTGACCTGTCAAATATGGAAGTGAAATTCCTGGGCCACATTATCTCGGACAAAGGAGTACAGCCCGACCCAGCAAAGACAGAGACTGTCGAGGAGATGGCAGAGCCTTCCAGCCTCAGCAAGTTACAGAGTTTTCTAGGAATTGTGAACCAACTGGGAAAGTTCATCCCTCAGTTAGCAGAAAAGGACACCAGCGAGACCTACTCTCGAAGAAAAACCACTAGTACTGGAGGGCCGACCAAGTCAGAGCCTTCAAAGAGCTGAAGGAGGAGCTGATATCCACACCCATGCTAGCCCTGTAAGAACCAAACAAAGATATCAAGGTGTCAGCCGATGTGTCTTCCTATGCACTAGGAGTGCTGCTGCAGAAGAAGAGCGAGGAATGGAGACCCGTTGCCTACGCTTCACGGTCTCTCACACCGACCGAGCAGAGATACGCTCAAGTGGAAAAATAAGCTCTGGAGCTGACATGGGCATGTGAAAGATTCAGATACTTTCTCATTGGTCAACACTTTCAGCTGGAAACTGATCACAAACCGCTCCTGAGCCTTCTGGGGATTTAACCCTTGGACACCCTTCCCCCACGGATCCAACGCTTCAGGGTGAGACTTATGAGATACTCCTACACAATTGCTCATGTCCCTGGAAAGAGTCTGTGGAATGAAGATACGCTGTCACGTGTGCCAGTCAAAGCCAAAGCTACTGCTGCAGAAAAGGAGCTCACGGAGAGCACCAATATATATGTGGATGCCATCATGGAACAGCTTCCAGCGAGTGTTTCCTACATGGACAATCTGAGAGAACAACTCAAAGCCAACAGTGTGTGCGCAAAAGTCATGACAATGTGTCAGGAAGGATGGTCTGAGTTCAGCGGATGCGGTCCTTGAAACTGACCGCTGAAACTGTACTGGGCAGAATGTGCTTTTCTCAAAGTGCACAACGGTCTTCTGTTGAATGGAACAAGACTTGTCATTCTATCAGACTTATGAAATAATGTCTTCACTAAGCTGCACGAGGGTCAACAAGGTGTGGTCAAGTGTATAAAAAGCGCACGAAATGCTGTGTGGTGTCCTGGACTCAAACCACATAGAACCACTCATACCATCACAACTTCCTGAGAGATGCTGGCAAAGACTTGGAGCGGACTTGTTCACTCTGAAAAGCACCACCTACCTGCTAGTGGTGCACTGCTTCTCAAGGTATGTGGAAATCGCAAACATGTCACTAACAAAGTCTGCGGATGTCATTCATCTGAAGTCCATCGTCGCCTACCACGGGGTACCTGAGGTCCTTGTTATGGACAATGGGCCTCAGTTGTCCGGAAGACCCCTTTCTGAATTCTCTGCAGAGTATGACTTTTGCCATGTCACCAGCACTCCAAAGTTCCCGCAAAGCAACAGAGAGGCGAAGGGCGTCATTCAGACGGTGAAGAACCTCAAGAAAGCAGCTGACCCTTACCTTGCTTCGCTAGCCTATCGGTCAACTCCACTCCAGAATGGCTTCAGCCCGGCACAACTGCTGATGAGACGACAACTTCATGCCACAGTGCCAACACCCCCATTGCTGCTAAACCCATCACTCCCAAACATAGCTGCGGTCAAATCAAAGGAAAAGGAGATGAGTGTGGATCAGCATCGCTTCAACAAGCATCACAGAGCCAGCAACTTCAGCAGACTCCCACCTGGAAAACAGGTGTGGGTGACTGACTCAAAAGTCACAGGAACATACAAAGTGTTCACCACTCCGACAAACCGCATTGTCAGAACCACCAACACCCAAGGTAATCCTGGATGTGCCTGCTACACCAGAACAAGGTCTGGGCGGGCAATAGTTAAACCTCAAAGACTGGACTTATAAGTCAGAGCAACAAGAACAAAAGATTGAGCTCAAAGTAAAAAATTAAAAAAGACAAAACAACAGCTGTCAAGTTGTTACAGTTCTAACTTATCTGTGTGGTAGATATGGTAAAAAGAAATGAGAGATGCATTTTGAGTAAAATTTTACAGAAAATATTTTACATTCATGACTATGTTGAAATGTTCCAGAAGAACTAGGCAGGAACAGACCTACCAACATAAGGGCAGAATAATCCCCAAAATCAAAACTGCAGTAATCTTAATAATCTTAAATTACAGCTAAATTTGAGCAGGGCCAACCAGGCAGGATATAACCCCACCCACTTTGCCAAAGCACAGCCCCCTCATCACTAGAGGGATTTCAACAGACCACCAACTTACTACCCTGAGACAAGGCAGAGTACAGCCAACGAATATCTCTTCCACCGCACGAGCCCAAGGGTGTGCAAGACTGGACATTAAGATCACGTCAGTGACTCAACCCACTCAAGTCGAGTATAGCGCAATAAAGCCTGGCACGACGTGACACACCCCTCCCAGGGTCGGCATGGAGGAGCACTAGTAAGCCAGTGACTCAACCCCCGTAATAGGATCAGAGGCAGAGAATCCTAGTGGCGAGAGGGGAGCCCGCCAGGCAGAGACAGCAAGGGCGGCTCATCATTCCAGTGCCTTACCGTTCACGTTCGCACCCTTGGGCCAGACTACACTCAATCATAGGACCTACTGAAGAGGTGAGTCTTCAGTAAAGACTTAGAGGTCGAGACTGTGTCTGCATCTCTCACATGGATAGGCAGAACATTCCATAAAAATGGACCTCTCCAGCTGTTTGCTTAGAAATTCTAAGGACAATAAGGAGGCCTGCGTCTTGTGACCGTAGCGTACATGTAGGTATGTACAGCACGTCCAACATGAAGAGATGGGTAGGACCAAGTCCATGTACTGTTTTGTAGGTTAGCAGTAAAACCTTGAAATCAGCCTTAGCCTTCACAGGAAGCCAGTGTAGAGAGACTGGAGTAATGGCACTGGAGTAATATGATAAAATTATTTGGTTCTAGTCAAGATTCTTGCAGCCATATCTAGCACTAACTGAAGTTTATTTAGTGCTTTATCCGGGTAGCCGGTGAGTAGAGCATTGCAGTTTTCTAATCTAGAAGTGACAAAAGCATGGATTTGCTTTTCTGCATCATTTTTGTACAAAAGGTTTCAGATTTTTGCAATGTTACGAAGATGTAAAAAAGCTGCCCTTGAAATATTCTTGATATGTTCGTCAAAAGAGAGATTAGGGTCCAAAGTAACGCTGAGGTCCTTCACAGTTTTATTGAGACTGTACAACCATTCAAATTAATTGTCAGATCAAACAGCAGATCTCTTTGTTTCTTGAGACCTAGAACTAGCATCTCTGTTTTGTCTGACTTTAAAAATAAAACATTTGCTGGCTTCCTCTTCCTTATGTCTGAAACACAGGCTTCTAGGGTGGGCAATTTTGTGGCATCACCAAGGTTAATCTAAATGTACAGCTGTGTGTCTTCCACCAAGCAGTAAAAATTGACATTGTGTTTCCGAATGACATCACCAAGAGATTATATGTAGAATATGTAGTGAAAGCGGAACCTTGAGGAACACCAAAACATACAATTGATTTGTCAGAGAACAAACCATCCACAGAGATGAACTGATATCTTTCCAACAGATAAGATCTATACCAGTGTCGTGACTTTACTTTCATTAATCTGATGACTGTTATTTATCTAATCAACTAACTATGTTAAATTGTTACCCGATTTAAATTAATTGCATAACAATTAACTCATTAGGATTTGGGGCACCATGAGAGCGGTTATTAAATGAGTTACCATCTCCCGAATTAACTTCTACTTGGTCACAATCCCGGATCCGGGAGCACCCTCATCAGTAAAAAAGCTGACTAGCATAGCCTAGCATAGCGCCACAAGTAAATACTAGCATCTAAATATCATGAAATCACAAGTCCAAGACACCAGATGAAAGATACACATCTTGTGAATCCAGCCATAATTTCCGATTTTTTAAATGTTTTACAGGGAAAACACAATATGTATTTCTATTAGCTAACCACGATAGCAAAAGACCCAACCGCATATTTTCACAATTTTTTTACTGCATAGGTAGCTATCACAAATTCGACCAAATAAAGATATAAATAGTCACTAACCAAGAAACAACTTCATCAGATGACAGTCTGATAACATATTTATTGTATAGCATATGTTTTGTTCGAAAAATGTGCATATTTCAGGTATAAATCATAGTTTTACATTGCAGTAGTCTCACCAAAGCAGCTAGAATAACTACAGAAACCAACGTGAAATACCTAAATACTCATCATAAAACATTTATGAAAAATACACGGTGTACAGCAAATGAAAGACAAACATCTTGTGAATCCAGCCAATATTTCAGATTTTTTAAGTGTTTTACAGCGAAAACACAATATAGCATTATATTAGCTTACTACAATAGCCTACCACACAACCGCATTCATTCAAGGCACGTTAGCGATAGCGAATAAACCAGCAAAATATATAAATTTTTTCACTAACCTTCTCAAACTTCATCAGATGACAGTCCTAAAACATCATATTACACAATACATATATGGTTTGTTCGAAAATGTGCATATTTAGTGGTACAATTTGTGGTTGAACAATGTGAATACTAGCCAAACAGCACAAAATAATCCGGATATATATCTGACACTCACATCATCTAATCAAATAACTAATCATATACTTTACTAAAAAATACAGGTTGGACAGCAAATTAAAGATACACTAGTTCTTAATGCAACCGCTGTGTTAGATTTTTTAAAATAACCTTATTACGACATACAGCTTATGTTATAGCGAGACAGCGCCCGAAATCTGGGCGGAATATAGTCTAAACATTTTCGACAGAAATACGAAATAATATCATAAATGGTTCCTACTATTTGATGAGCTTCCATCAGAATCTTGTACAAGATATCCTTTTTCCAGAATAATCGTTGTTTGGTTGTAGAATGTCGTCTTCATCTGTCGATTTAGCTAACAAAGATGGCCATGCGGCACGGAAGTGTCCAACTCACAATAACGCATAACAAAGGAAATACCGAAAATCGCAATATACTGATATAAACTGATATAACTCGGTTTAAAATAACTACCTTATGATGTTTTTAACACATATATCAAATCAGAGCCGGATATATCTAACTTCAAAAACGAAAGCTTTTCTGAACGCAATGCAGAGGTCCCTCTTGCGTCAGGCCAAACGGTGAAAAGACCAGACCCTCCGTTCCAAGACGTCTTGTTCGGCCTCAGATCTAGCTAGACGCCCCATTCCAACTCTCACTGCCTACTGACATCTAGTGGAAGGCGTATGCAGTGCATGTAGACCCATAGATTCCATGCAAATTAATAAACTGACCCTGGAACAGAGCCCTCGATTTCAGATTTCTCACTTCCTGACAGGAAGTTTGCTGCAAAATGAGTTCTGTTTTACTCACAGATATAATTCAAACGGTTTTAGAAACTAGAGAGTGTTTTCTATCCAATAGTAATAATAATATGCATATTGTACGAGCAAGAATTGAGTACCAGGCAGTTTAATTTGGGAACGATTTTTTACAAAGTGAAAACAGCGCCCCCCCTATTGAGAAAAGGTTTTAAACTCTAAAGGTCTTTACTTATTACATCCATAAAACAGTCAACATATTAATCTTAAGTGTGAAAGCTTTCGTTCACTGTTTATCTCTGTCGGAACCAAGCCTTCTTAGGAGGGGTGTGGGCCTTTCAGCGGCACGCTTGTAAGGCTCTGATTGTCCAAAAAGGGTCCTGACTCATCTCTTCTACTGTGGACGATGCTCCTTTGAAGATAGGCTAGCCAGCCGTGTCGATGGTTCCCATTGGGTGATGAGACCCGCTTCTCTGGTCTCAATGTTAATTTCTTTACGCATTCTTTTATGCACTCTGGTCGGCGGACGGTTCCGTCAGACAAATTCTCTTATGGCTCCTAAAATCACATTCCTATCGTAACACAAATACTTTCATCATTTGTCATGTTTCATATACAACGTTAACCTCTGCCACTTCTCTCTCCCGGATCCGGGATCCTCCTCATCAAAAAAGCTGACTAGCATAGCCTAGCCTAGCCTAATGGGACAGGGATATCATATAATATAATTTTCATGAAATCACAAGTCCAATACAGCATTTAAAAATTTTTAAAATGTTTTACAGCGAAAAAACACTATGTATTTCTATTAGCTAACCACAATAGCCAAAGACTCAACCGCATATTTTCACCATGTTTCTACCGCATAGGTAGCTATCACAAAACCGACCAAAGAGAGATCAAATTAGTCACTAACCAAGAAACAACTTCATCAGATGACAGTCTTATAACATGTTATACAATAAATGTATGTTTTGTTCGAAAATGTGCATATTTGAGGTATAAATCATAGTTTTACATTGCAGCTACCATCAAAAATATCACCAAAGCAGCCAGAATAATTACAGAGAGCAACGTGAAATACCTAAATACATGGTGTACAGCAAATGAAAGATAAACATCTTGTGAATCCAGCCAATATTTCCGATTTTTTAAAGTGTTTTACAGCGAAAACACAATATAGAATTATATTAGCTTACCACAATAGCCAAACACACAAACGCATTTATTCACCGCAAAAGGTAGCTTTCGCAAAAACCAACAAAAGATATAAAATGAATCACTAACCTTGAACAAATTCATCAGATGACAGTCTTATAACATCATGTTATACAATACAATTATGTTTTGTTCGAAAATGTGCATATTTAGAGCTACAAATCCTGATTATACATTGTGAATACGTAGCATCGATTCACCAGAATCTCCAGAGATATTTTGGACACTCACCTAATCTGACCAAAGAACTCATCATAAACTTTACATAAAAATACTTGTTGTATGGCAAATGAAAGATACACTGGTTCGTAATGCAACTGCTGTGTTAGATTTTTGAAAATAACTTTACCATAACATACAGCTTGCGTTATTGCGAGACAGCGCTCACCAAAACGGCAGAGAATAGGACTCAACATTTTACACAGAAATACGAAATAACATCATAAATGTTTTCTTACTTTTGTTGAGCTTCCATCAGAATGTTGTACAAGGAGTCCTTGGTCCAGAATAAATTGTTGTTTGGTTTTAGAATGTCCATTTCTTCTGTCGAATTAGCAACCTTGGCTAGCCATGTGGCGCGAACATGCCCATCAACTCTTGGCGCAAAGAACGGAAAATTCCAAAAGTCCCAATAAACGTTGAATAAACTGATAAAACTCGGTTGAAAAAACCTACTTTATGATGTTATTATCACATGTATCAAATAAAATCAGCGCCGGAGATATTCGCCGTGTATAGGTAACGCTTTTCAGAAGCCAATGTCGAGCTCCGCGGCGCGCCTTGGTAGACAAAGAAAATTCCTGATCTGCCACTCCAAAAGCTCTTTTTCGGCCTCAGATCAAGCTAGACACCCCATTCCACCTTCCACTGCCTGTTGACATCTAGTGGAAGGCGTATGAAGTACATGCATATCGATAAATATAAGGCAATTGAATAGGCAGGCCCTAAAACAGAGCCTCGTTTTCAGATTTTTCACTTCCTGCATGGAAGTTTGCTGCAAAATGAGTTCTGTTTTACTCACACACATAATTCAAACAGTTTTAGAAACTTCTGAGTGTTTTCTATCCAATAGTAATAATAATATGCATATTGTATGATCTAGAAAAGAGTACGAGGCCGTTTCATTTGGGCACAATTTTTTCCAAAGTGAAAACAGCGCCCCCCTATTGACAAGATTAAGGATGGAGACTTCGTACATGTAGTGTATATACTTTTCAAGTTACAGTATTTCCTTCATAACACTTTTAATGACACCACAAAATATAAACCAAAATGACATTAGCTCACCACTGACCATTCCCCACATTCTCTGTTAGGAATTTTTTCCACTATTCACTTTAGAACATGTTAGAGTTTCAGTGGGAAACCTCTGTGTAGACAAATCACATTCCTATGTGAAATTTGAAGAGGGATGATCTCTCTCCTTGATTTACAACAGGGCGTGAGGTGTCAACCCCCCACCAGCTCCCTCCTCCCCTCTTCTGTGGGTGATAGAGGGTCTGGTTACTGTCATCCGTTGCCAAGCTGATCTGACCCATTCGGTTCCTCACAGGACAGGCATGACACCAGGCAAGAACTTGTCCATGTAGACCAATTAATGTTTCCAATCTCTCCTAAAGAATGTGGTAATCGATGGTGTCAAAAGCAGCACTAAGGTCTAGGAGCACGAGGACAGATGCAGAGCCTTGGTCTGGCGCCATTAAAATGTAATTTACCACCTTCACGAGTGCAGTCTCAATACTATGATGGCATCTAAAACCAGACTGAAGCATTTTCTATACATTATTTATCTCCAGGAAGGCAGTGAGTTGCTACACATCATCTTTTCCTCAAAAAGTTTGAGTAATGGGAGATTCGATATAGGCTGATAGTTTTTTAATATTTTCCAGGTCAATGTTTGGCTTTTTCAAGAGAGGCTTCACAATATCTTTCAATAATGACAGGAATGGAGGTGGTCTTTATTCCAGCGAGATTGCTAAGGCGAACACCACCATGTTTACTTTGCCCAACCTAGATCGAGGCACAGACACGGTCTCAATGGGGAAGCTGAGCTGACTACACTGACTGTGCTAGTGGCAGACTCCACTATGCTTGCAGGCTGGCTAACAGCCTGCTGCCTGGCCTGTACCCTGCATCATTAGTCCAACAGTTGCAAACAAGCATTTTGATTGGACAAATTCAGATATGTTTATCCCCGTATTGTTCCATTTGTTTCCGTTTAAGAAACGTTTTGGCGGAATTGGCGGAATTAATACACCACTGATCACATGCAAACACTGTTCACTCTCATAGCAGCTACGTATAATCAGCATGATCACTTTGCTCATTCTCTCTCACCTTCTCCCTTCGCTTATGGACTTCAGTACACAACACATCAGCTGTCTGTGAACAGGCAAAAAACACTTTCGAAGCCAAACGTTCATATTATAACCGCTAACCTCTACACACAACCTACGTTCTTGTCACCATTATCTAACGTCATATTCAACATAGGTAATATAACTAACGCATTAGTAAACCTGGTACAATCATGCAGTACAGTGTGCAGTCAGCAAGCACTTTAGCAGTTACACCGGCGGGCACTGGTGGCAATAAATTAATAAAAACAAAAGCTTACCTTGACTTGGAAGAGTTCCAGTGTTGGATAGCCATAGCTAGCTAGCTAACATATCATCCCTCTCTGTTTAAGCCAGGTGTTTGAGTAGGCTAAACTAGCTAGTTAGCTAAGTAAGTGAAAGTGAAAAAAAATACTATGATAGCTCTCTCCCCCTTTCTCTCTTGCTTCTCCTTCATTTTTGAAGAAATGTTTCTTCAAAACTGTTCAACTATTGTCTTTCTCTTTCTTTGACTCAACTACTCACCAGATGTTATGCACTGCAGTGCTAGCTATCTCAAGCTTATGCTTTTAGTACTAGATTCATTCGTTGATCTTTTGATTGTGTGGACAAAATGTCAGTTCATGCTGCAAGAGCTCTGATAGGTTGGAGGACGTCAGAAGTTGTCATAATTACTGTGTAAGTCTATGGAAGGGGGTGAGAACCATGAGCTTCCAAGGTTTTGTATTGAAGTCAATATACCCAGAGGTGGATGTAAACTAGCTGTCCTCCGACTACACCATGGTGCTACCCGACAGTGCAGTTGAGGCTACTGTAGACCTTCATTGCAAAACAGTGTTTTCATCAATTATTTGGTGACGTGAATATATTTAGTATAGTTTTATAAAAAAATGACAGCTTTTTAAATGTTTCACTATTTTTATTTTTATGAAATTCACTGAGGAGGATGGTGTTACATCTGCTCCTGCCACGCCCTCTAGTGCTCATCCGGTGTCTCCTTGACCTGCCGCCACTCCCCCAGTGCTCTCTCCCTCTCCCTCTCTGTGTGTGTGATTGTGTGGGTGGAGACAGGTGTGCTGGAGTCAGAGCAGATCCCCACCAGCTGCAACCTGTTCCATAATCAAGACTTCTACAAATACTCAGTCCTGCCACTTCCACACTGCCAGGTCGTAATCTCTGCCCAGTCAGTCCATGTTTCTAGCCGTTTGTTCCTGTTGTCCTGTTGTGCCTTTTTTCCCTTGCTTGATGCTTTGTCCCTCTCCGCTACAGTTCTGCCCTCTCTGACTCTGGTCCCTGTCTCCAGTCCGACTTCTCGTCAGTCCTGCTACTCTGTCCTGGATTCCCCACTCTACGCTCCCTTGGATTCCCCTCCGGACCTGCTTACCCTGTCCCCACACTTCTCGCTCCAGCCTCAGCCTCCGCACCTGGTTTCCAGCAACCCGCCCGAGCTTCTCCTGGCCTGCAATCAATCTTCCCTCCGTGTTTCAATAAATACCTTGGGTACCTCATCCCAGTCTCCTCATCTGAGTCTGCTCTTGGGTTCACCTGTTCCGCTCCGCGTAACAGATGGTCCTCCCCTTCCTCCTCCGAGGAGCCTTCACTGCCCCCCCCCCCCCCCCATCCCCACCTATGATTCATAGTGCACTATATAGGGAATGGGGTGCTATTTGTGATTCAGGCATAGTCACTCAGTGAAACTGCATAATTACCTATAGTGTGGTAAACGCCTGATACCTCCATCACTGACATTCATTTGAGTGACTTTAAGGGTTAGAGAGACCCTTCAAAGCATTTAATGTTCCATTACGTTTTGAAGTGAAGTAAAGTGGAATGGATCCAGAACTGTATGGGCCAAAGCTGAATGCAAATCAGTGCCACAACATACAGTGGCACTCAATGTATTCCATAAAATTGATAAGCACAATGTAGCATCATATAGGAGACTTTTAAATAAACAACTGCTGTAGGCCTGTTAAGTGAAAACATACCATTTGGTGATTCGGGGGCCTCTAAGGCTGGTTCAGTTAGGTGTGAGTGTTTTTGGACAGTTTAAGAGTTAAAAAGCTTTCTGGCAGTTCATGGTTCAAATTACCTCCCCCTTTCATCATCTCTGTGTAATTTCAATTCGCTGGGTTTCGTGTTCGCATGGTTTACAAACACGTGCAATTTATGTATTTATTCACTTCCTCCACAGCTTGTTCAAAGCGTTTTAAGCATCACTCTTTCTGATGAGTGAAGCTTAGGTTTTTAATTATTAATTTTGGCATATATAAAGGTTGTTTTTTTTGTACCACTTTTTAAAAATCCCTTTTATGATTCCAACCCTGCACTCCACCCTGCATTCCACTCCACTCCGAGTGAAAATAAGATAAGTGATAGTTTATGCAGTTATATTTGAGTGATCAAATGACACCAGAGCTGTGACATCATATATGGGCATGATGGTTGCTTTTCCGTGATCACAGGAACACTTTACTAATGAAATGTGATATGTTTGTTTTACACAAGACCTGGCAAGTTATGTTAAGCAGTTCTCTATGCCAAAGAATTTATCAAATCAAAATCCAATTGTATTGGTCGCGTACACATATTTTGCGGATGTTATCGCAGGTGCAGCGAAATGCTTATGTTTTCAGTCTCTCGATCCCAGCTTTGATGCACCTGTACTGTATCCGCCTTCTAGATGGTAGCAGGGTGAACAGGCTGTGCCTCGGGTGCCTGAGGTCCTTGATGATCTTCTTGGCCTTTCGGGGGCTATAGATATCCTTCCGGGTGCTATACATATCCTGGAGGACAGGCAGTGTGCCCCCGGTGATGCGTTGGGCTGACCGCACCACCCTCTGGAGAGCCCTGCGGTTGCGAACAGTGCAATTGCTGTACCAGGCGGTGATACAGCCCGACAGAATCCTCTTAATGATTAATCTGTAGAAGTTTGAGAGGGTCTTAGGGGCCAACTTTCTTCAGCCTCCTGAGGTTGAAGAGGTGTTGTTGCACCGCCTTCATTACACTGTCTGTGTGAATGGACCATTTCAGTTTCTCAATGATGTGCACGCCAAGGAACTTGACGCTTTTCACCCTCTCCACTGCAGCCCCATCGATGTGGAGGGGGGTGTGCTCTCTCTGCTGTCTCTGGAAGTCCACTATCAGCTATTTTGTTGACGTTGAGGGATAGGATATTTTCCTGGCACCACTCCACCAGGGCCCTCATCTCCTCCCTGTAAGCTGTCTTGTCGTTGTTGGTAATCATACCTACCACTGTTGTGTCATAAGCAAACTTGATGATTGAGTTGGATACATGAGTGTTCATGCAGTCATGGGTGAACAGGGAGTACAGGAGGGGGCTGAGCACACACCCTTGTGGGGATGCAAATTGTAGTGGGTCTAGGGTGTCGGGTAACATGGAGGTGTTATGATCCTTAACTAGTCTATCAAAGCACTTAATTACGACAGAAATTAGTGCTGCAGGGTGATAGTCATTTAATTCAGATACCTTCACTTTCTTGGGTACAGGAACAATGGTGGACATCTGGAAAGAAGCAAGTGGGGACAACAGACTGGGATAGGGAGAGATTGAGATGTCCATAAACACTCCAGCCAGCTGGTCGGCACATGCTCTGAGGACGCGGATAGGGATGCCGTCTGGGCCGGCAGCCTTGTGACGGTTAACATGGCTAAATGTCTTACTCCCGTTATCATGTATAAAGGTAAGACCCAGATGCAGACAACGTCGAAGTAACAATGGTTTAATAATCTAACGGACAGGCAATAGACAGGTAAAGGCAGGCAGGGGTCAGTAAACCAGAGATGGGGCAACGGTACCAGTCGGCAGGCAGGATCAGGGTCAGGGGTAGGCAGAGTGCTCAGAGTCAGGACAGGCGTGCTCAGAGTCAGGACAGGCAAGGGTCAAAACTAGGAGCGCGAGAAAAAGAGAGACTGGGAAAAGTAGGAGCTGCGTTAAAAACGCTGGTTGACTTGACAAACAAGACGAACTAGCAACAGACAAACAGAGAACACAGGTATAAATACACAGGGAATAATGGGGAAGATGGGCGACACCTGGAGGGGGTGGAGACAATCACAAAGACAGGTGTGACACCCGTCAGCCACGGAGAACAAGAGCTCACAGTCCTCGTGAGCGGTGGTGGCCAGCATCGGCGGCCCGCATCGGTGACTCTGTTATTTCCTCGATGCGGACCAAGAAGGTGTTTAGCTTGTCTGGGAGCGAGGCGACAGTGTCTGTGATGTGGCTGGCTTTCCCTTTATAATTTGTGATTGTCTGGATTCTCTGCCACATCCATCTCGTGTCTGAGATGACTTGGTCCCTGTACTGTCGGTTTGCCTCTTTTATGCCTTACGGAGGGCATAGCTGGTCTGTTTGTAAACATCCATGTTCCCAGTCACCTTGTCATGGTTAAATGTGGTGGTTTGCGCTTTCAGTTTTGTGCGAATGCTGGCATCTATCCAACCTTTTTGGTTTGGATAATTTCTAATCGTCACAGTGGGAACAACATCCTCTATGCACTTCCTGATGAACTCAATCACTGAGTCAGTGTAGACGTTGATAATATTCTCAGAGGCAACCCATAACATTTCCAAGTCCACATGATCAAAACAATCTTGAAGCATAGATTCCGATTGGTCAGACCAAAGTTGAACAGTCCTTACCACGGGTGTATCCTGTTTAATTTGCTGCCTATAGGAGGGGAGGAGCAAAATGGAGGCGTGATCTGATTTGAAGAAGGGGAGGGAGGTGGAGAGCCTTGCAACCGTCCTGGAATGGGGAGTAGCAATGGTCAAGAGGAGATGTGTTGATAGAACTTAGATTTCCTTTAGTGAAGTCCCCAGCTACAATAAATGCGGCCCTTAGGATATGCAGTTTGCACATAGTCCAGAGTAGTTCAATGTCAAATTTGAATGCACAAAGAAGACATTTAGTTGAAAAAAACATAGGTTCCAATGATCAAGTCATGTGAAGTTGATGCTCTAGTTCACCTAGCTAACACAGAATGTTCTCATAACGTTCTTTGGTTATTTTAGATTTTAACTTATCCACAACATTCTGGGAACCAACATTTGTTAGCTGGACACTGTTCTTGCATCCTGGTCCTGGAGAGCCACAGGGTACTAACACACCTAATTCAACTTGATCAAGGGCTTAATTATTAGGTAATACATTGAATCAGAGTGTTAGTGCTACTGTGATTGAATAACACTGGTCTGGTTTACCTTGACTTCTTTTGTCAGTGCATGCTCGGGTCTGGTCTGTAGGTACGATAGTAAATGGACAACTGAATCATTGAATTACATGTGTGGTAGTGAATGGTAGAGTTGGTAGCTCGTAGAAATTACTACTGTAAATGTTATGCTAATGAGGATAAATTACTATATACCCATTAACCTTAATAAATTATTCCTTATTAGTAAAACATGAATCTGTTAGATGTCGTTACTTCTTCTGTTAGCCATATAGAAGCTCATTGTTATGTATTGTTAGGTTCTTATTTTTCAGAGTAAATAACCCACGGACACTAGAGAAGCTTTAACCAAGTATAATTATTCTCAAAGGTTCTGTACAGCTGTGATCAGAAGGCAAAACATTTCAGATATCACAGTTATATACATCCTACTTAAGACACTCCCTCTCTCCATCCTTAGTTTATGCCCAAGAGAAAGAAGGTAACCAGATACTAACCCTGATTACTCCCTTAAGGGGAACTGACCTCACCCCTCACCTCCTGACCTCAACCCCTCCTTCACCTAATCCACAGATATCCATCTGTCTTCCCTATATCAACACATCGCTCTCCTCTCCTCCATCAAACACATTCCAAAGCCTTCTGGGTTGCTACAGATTCTTTCTATTCAAGGCTTCGTCTCTATCATTTATTTAATATCTCAATGTTCAAAGTTTATCCGATTCCAGCAGTATACAACATTATTCATTTATTTATCAACGTATTGCTAAACCTGTCTATATCCATAGTCAATGCTCAGACTATATAAAGCACTATTACACATTTCATAAGAAATGTCTGAATTTGGACCCATGTTATTCTTTTTTATATTGTTTATAATCTTTGGGTGATGTAGAACACACTACCGCTATCACCTGGTTGTGTGTTCTACAAGCCTTGAGTACGTGCACATACCTCTTCTTTCAAGATTATACTAAATACAATTCAAAGTATTTTCTTCACAAATAAATGTGCATATTGATTGAAATAACCATTGAACAACAGGCAAGTGTACCAACTGAGCCTTCGCAAAGCCCCCCCTCCCTGGATACTGTTGCAACCTTGGACAACATTTTTCCGGGAAGCCCAATTTCCCCCATTCAACCACTGGCAAAGTCCCCTCACAATGATCTCAGACTGTGTTTCTAATACACAATGAAATTAAACACAGACTACCCCTTGCTAATCAGGAAACTCTTGGGTATGTTGTGGTGGACTGTCATTACGATTGCTTCTTGGGAACCTGGTCAAATTATGTTTGTAGTGTAGCTAGCCACTGAATGGCTCAGGATTCACTGTATTCCTAACATTGCTAACTTAGTTAGCTAAGAAAACATGTTATATTCAAGCGATTGTTCACCCAAATTACAAAATGACATATTGGTTCCCTTACCCTGTAAGCAGTATATGGACAAGGCATGACAGCAATCGTCTAGAATGTCATTGTATGCTGTAGCGTTAAGTTTTCCCTTCACTGGAGGGGCCTAGCCCGAACCATGAAAAACAGCGCTACGTGTTTCAGCACTTGGCAGTCCCATTCAATGAGCTTGTGTGGCCTACCACTTCACAGCTGAACCGTTGTTGCTCCTAGACGTTTCCACTTCACAATAACAGCACTTACAGTTGATCGTGGCAGCTCTAGCAGGGCTGAAATTTGATGAACTGACTTGTTAGAAAGGTGGCATCCTATGACGGTGCCACGTTGAAAGTCACTGAGTTCTTCAGTACGGGCCATTGTACTGCCAATGTTTGTCTATGGAGATTGCATGTCTGTGTCCTCGACTTTATACACCTGTTAGCAACGGGTGTGGCTGAAATAACCGAATCCACTAATTTGAAAGGGTGTCTGCATACTTCTGGCCATGTAGTTTATCTTTTGGATACACACTGTCAATCAATTTCGCCTACGCCATAGTCACTGCTAGACTGGTAGCTACTTTCAGCAGAGTAAAAACATTTGTCTGTTCGTTTTATCTTTGACTAATGTAAGCTAGCTAACGTAAGCTAGCTAACGTTAGCAAATAAGAGTAAATCAATCTGGTAGCCATCTATTCCACCCTTGTCTGGAAAACACTCCTTTACTAAAAATATAATTTTTGATATAGCTAACTCACTCTCTGTGTGGGTAGTAATGATGAATATGCATAAATTGTCTCTGGTTGGTTAGTTGGTTCTCAGCTGGCTAGCAATCTTGCTGACAATTTAGTGACGCTAACTAACAGCAAGCTGACAATACTTAAATGTCCATGTTAGGTGTGCTAAGCTAGCCAGTCTAATAGAGAATACGATTAGTGGGGTGGTTAAAACCCCCTAGATTTGATATCCGCTCTCCCGAGGAAATTTAATCTGACGCACTTCCGAACCTGAGGTGAAAGGTGACAGAGCTAGAGGTGTTTGTCAGACCATGAGACATCACGAAAATAGGACTTCTCACAAAATTGTCTGTAGTGTCCGAACGGTTTGGCCTACAAACTATTATGTAAAGATGAGACTCTCATGAACACGATGGTGTTCTCCGTTTTGCTCTACGACCCCCCCACAAGCGTCTTGGTACTCATCTGAAGTTGGTACAGCCGATCTGCCAACTTCTGTCTGTAGTGTCCAAACAGTTTGGGCTACACACCCCTCTGTGGAAACTTGAGACTCTCACGAACATGTACATGTTGTGAGGAGAGGACGTTGTGGAGCTGGCCCGAGTCTGCTGGGTCAGTCATGACCAGTTCGTACTATCAAATTTGAGGTATGACCCAGATGCAGACAGTGTCGAAGTAACAAAAGTTTATTTCAAATACAGGGGCAGGCATTGTCAATATGGGGTATTGTGTGTCGATTGATGAGGGAAAAAACAATTTAACAATTTTAGAATAAGATTGTAAAGTAATGACATGTGGAACAAGTCAAGGGGTTTGAATACTTTCCTAATGCACTGCATGGAGACTATTTAGTGCCACAAAAAGTGGGTTAAATACATGTGGGGGAAAAATGAAATGTTCCCTCAGCCTTCTTTTATCTCTCAGATATAGGACTGACACTTCATAACAAACTAACTTTACATTTTTGGGGGGACTATCTATTGTTCCATGTAGTGAATCTGTTATTGGCTAATAGCAGTATGGCCAAAATAATTTTTCAGCAAATTATTTATTTATTTAAAGTGCAGAGAACGGTAGCTACAGGTTGTTACAACAGATAATGTGATTTAACCAATGCTCTCAATCAATGAGAGAAGACTTGAAATAGACAAGATGGCGGCGTACACATTGTTTGATTTCTTCATGGAACAAAAAAGGTCTTTATTTTAATAACTGAGCATTTTCTAAATTCAAACTGACCCTCTGCAACTGGACACAGACATGTTATGAGACTCCTGTTTCTTCTAAAATTCTGTGCTACACCAAACAGTACCTATAACTCCCAGTAATGCATACCAAAAACCTTTGCTTAAATCACATTATCTGGTGTATCTGGTGTAACAATCTGTAGCTAAGAGAACTGGCAATCAGCAGATGGGAGAGATGGTCATGATGAAATTGCCATTACAAAGAAACATACAGTAAGTTCAGGGAACACTTGTACAACTGTGGGAGGAGTGTTTTCATGATCAAACTGCCATTCAGCTCCTCTTGAGTCATCTTCTGCTTGACATCCAGCATAACATCCAATCCAATCCATAGAGAGGGATACAGTTCACAGGATACAGTTCTGCTACAATGACACACGCAGGGAAAGGAATTGTGTTTCTCTCCAAGAAGCCACTCAAGGAAGAAGCCCAGGCAGCATACTGTAATTACACTCCATTGCACAGTTTGAATGACAGTTGAACTGTGCCAGCATAACAACATTAGGGTAGACCAGTTGAACATGCATACATGTGCAGAGGCCCAGAGATTACATTTAGAACAATATCTAGCCTATTAGAAAGGCATATGGCATAACTCTCAACCTTTTCAGTGACCAGACTGTACAGATATACCTAGGTAGGTAGGCAGACCGTATCTAGTTACAGCCATGTCTAGGCAAATATTTTTATAGTAAATGCAGCTTATAATTGTTTGAGATTTCCAACAGTTCAATTGTTGTTTCTCCTCACTGTTAACTAGTAAACTTAGTGAGCTACCTTGCTGGATAACCAGTAGTTGTTATTTACATCTGTTTGGAGTCCTTTTACAATTGAGATACAATAGATCTCAAATTGTAAAACTTCTTCTATTTTTAGTCATAGATTTGGCAATCTGTAGTTGTTTAGCTAATTTAGGATTGCTAGACTACATAACTAAGTTAGCAAACAGAAAAATTATTACATGTCCCCCCTATATGTTAGCCAGCAATACACAATGTGGGTTTCCGTAGATTTACTAAAGTTAGCTAGCTAGCTAGGTGACTTACAGGAAAAATGACTTCCTTGGCTAGCCACTGTATTTGTCATTTGCCCTCTTGGGGCTGGCATCAGTTATGGCTGAGCTTGTAGCTAAATCCAACTCTTTGTTTTGAATCCTCTTTGCTATATTCTGGTTGAAATATTTATGGTGGAATGTCACCATGTAGCAAAAAAAAAAATGCTCCATCTTCAGATTTGTGTTAATGAGAGGAATCACTTGAAGCCATTGTGGTCTGGTCAGTTCTTTCAGTTTTGTCCAAAGGATTGTGTTGTTAGTGTCTGCCTCCCTTTCAAAAAAGCCTGTATTGAGGGAGGGATGGGGCCAGAGCACGAAGCACCACCCTACACGAGTTGTAGTCATCAAGAGACTGTAAAAAAATGTGTCAGCTCCTATATTTAACGAATCCGCTGAAAGACGTCCAATGGCTCTATCGAACAAGGACAACCATATCTACACTCACAAAGACGTACAGTATATTGCTATCAGTATCACCATAGAGCCTTCGCGAAATGCCACAAAGCAGGACTACATTTATTTTCAGATCCCAATACACCGGAAACGCCACAGGGTGTATCATTTAGCACGCGAAGCCCAGACCGCCCTTCCTGCTGGACAATTATTATTAATTTAATTAATTATGTTGATGCAATAAAGAAAGTTCAACAACAACAAAAAATTCTGTCGAATGGATAAAAATGTTGATCATTAGAGAATGTCTCCTATATCTGCCGATTCCATTACACGTCGCAATAAACCTGGGTCAATATAAACCTGGGTCAATGGAAACCTGCCTACTTAGACTGCTAGCTAGTTAACCACCTGAGCTAGCAAACAATGTAATAATTTAAGTAATAATTTATGTAATAAAAATACTCCAACGGGTGTCTGCATTTCAGGAATCACTGTAGCAAGTACGCCTGGTGCACGGTAAATGTAAACATTTAATTTTTGAAGAAAACTCTGTTTTTGCCATAGCCCTCATTGGCCTTTATGCAATTTAAACATGAGCTTATCTGAGGTGTCGGACTCAACGACGGTTGCTTTCCATTGGAGCGCTGCGATTGTTTGCCCAAAATTCTGGGTCAAGTTAAGGTGGGCAGAAAAGTTCAAAAGTGGGCACAAGACGAGGTCTTACAAGATTGGGGTTGATAAACAGGATGCTGAAGGATAAGCCTACATGCTCAATCGAAATGTAGCTAATTATCCTGCCAACTCGTGTGGATGCTACTGCAGTGAAAGTATGCCAGCAGTCAGAAATTTCTCAAGTTCATTTAAAGTTTTCCATCGTTCTCTCCTCCTCCCTTTTGAACATGGAGATGGCATGTTGTCATTAGCCTCCGGTTTATAAAGGATCTCCAACGGATTATTATGCACAAAGTTGGATGTTTGGTCCTTCATGATTCTTTGAGAATGAAGAGAGGAAAGAGGAAAGATGAGAGAGGAAATCGTGGCAAGTGATTAAAGCTCTTGGTTTCCCTAACATTCACCTGTTTTGTTTGAGGGAGTGTGTGTGTGTGCGTGCGTGCATACGCAAATGTACTTGTGTGCATGTGCATGCATGTGTGTCTCTCTCGCTCAGTCTGTGGTTGTTCATGTGAAGAAGTTGTTGAGAAGTGGAAGGCTGATTTCATTTCACCATGCATGCGGGCTCGCAGTTGACTCTCTTCTCCTCCTCTCTCTCTCTCTCTCTCTAGCTCTATCTAGGGCAGCCCATGGTTTAACAAGCAGCGATCAGCTGACAGTCCCATCTGCCCACGTGCCAACATAATCTTGTTAAAGTGTGCAGCTAATCTGAGGAAGAAATGAACTCTTAGGCAAGCAGATCTTTCATCATGCAATTGTCTGCCATGATCACGCTCTTTCTTATTCATATCCATATAGGTGTGTTAGAAAAAGCCACTTAGACTTAAAGAAGCCACATTGTACATTAGCTTGTGTCACTTGATTCCTTTGATGGTCTAGAGAGAGTGGGCTGATATTTTGGTCAATCTGTATCTGACAATTAAGTGAATGCTGCATTTGGGCAGACATGACATCTCTGTACGTTTCCTTATAAATGTGAAAGTCGGTCCTCCATGGATAATTGAAACCAATGTGTCACAACAAAAACACAGAGAATTTTTTTGATTTAACTAGGCAAGCCAGTTAAGAACAAATTAATATTTACAATGATGGCCTACCCCAGCCAAACCCGGACAATGCTGGGCCATTTGTGCGCCACCCTATGGGACTCCCAATCACGGCCAGATGTGATACAGCCTGGATTCAAACCCGGGACTGTAGTGATGCCTCTTGCACTGAGATGCAGTGCCTTAAACCGCTGCGCCACTTGGGAGAATACAGCTCTTTAACTGTTCCTCTAGAGAGGCTCTCTGGTTTCCATTCCAGAAAAATGTCACTCTCTCGTTCTCTCTCTCTCTGTTTGCTTCTCTCTCTCTGTTTGCTTCTCTCTTTTTCACTTCCTCTCTCTCTCTCGTTCTCTCCTTACCTCACTCTCTCTCTTGTCCCCTCTCTCCTTCTCCCCCCTTCTCTCTCTCTGTCTGCATCTATCGCTCTCTCTTTCTTTCTCCCTCTTTCTCCCTCTCTCTCCGATGTAATGGTCTCCGACTTGTCACACACATTTTAACAGATTAAATATGCATTATTAAATATTTTTAGACCATGCATATTTTTTCCTCTCTCCACCAATTCAGGCTGCTTATTGGAAGAAAAACACTGCCTTCTAGTGCTCTCCTTTCCTGTACTCTGGGTGGTGGAGCGCAGCTATTTGACGGCTAACAGACACAGAGGGCTGTAATAAGAGTGAATTGAACTCAAATCCCTAATCGGGAACACCTGCTGCTTATCTCCTGCCAATGTTTTAAAGCGGGTGAGACAGCACTTTAAGATTTGAAGATGACAGGTCTTTAAGGGCTCTATCTAGACACCAATTTAAACCTTCAAGTTATATAAAGGGTCACTGTCAATATAAGCAGTTAGGCGTTTGACAATCATTCTATGTAAAGGCTTGGTTCTTTTAGAATGAGGCGTTTCTAGGAGCACAGCACAAGCTTTTTACACATTTGAGTGTATGTTTTAATCTGATAAACAGACGAGTTGTAGTTTGTTTGACTTGGTAACACTGCCATCTCATGGTATAAAAAGAAAGGATTGTTCAAAAATGTATTTCTCAATGTGTAAAGCTTGAAAGCATTTTCTGGAAACGTTGATTTTAAAAAACAGAAACAGTTCTCTCACAACATTTATCACCACCACCATCATCATCATCCAAACCAAAAAATGGCACACTAACCTATGATACCTATGTCTTAATGTAACAAAATGATAACATTTCCAATTGAGATATAAAAAGTGAGATAGTTCCAAAGGACACATTCAAACAAAGTCACAATACCTAAGTAATACACAACATTTTATACAATATAAAGACGGTCACAGAGATATTCACAAGTGTGACTTGGGTCCTAGTGAACTTGGTGAACATTGTATGTCAGGTGATAGTGTTCATGGAAAGTGCAGCTCTCTCCCTCTCTGGTCTTTATCTTTATCATGGGAATTACATAATATTGTGTGATCAAATCTTCAGGGACTCCCCTTGCTCAGTGGTATACTCTACTCCTTGGCATTGAACCTCCTCCAGAGACCAGAGTCTCTTCATGGTACACTTTTGAACTGGAGATTATAGAGTTGGCAGATCTGTTCAACTTGACTCCTGGTGTGTGAAGGAGATTCCCCCTAAGGGTCGAGTCATGCCTCACAGCATCGTATATGCTTTCCACACCTGGCAACCTCTCTGATCTGATTCCCCCCCCCCCCCCCCCCCTCCATCTCTGTCGGGCAGCTTTGTCGTTCGCTCACCTGTTGGCCCAGCTGCAAGATGTCCTGCGTCAGTCAAAACACAATGAGATTAGATGATACTTTAATGTCTACTTTCCAAGAAAGTTGCTGTGCGTTTTGTGGTGTAACACCTACCGCTGAGATGGGGATGTGAGCCAGTAGCTCCTCTAGCTCAAGACTAGAGGAGATGTTGACCGGGAGCTTGTACTGCAGCAGGCTGAGCTCCAGGAACCAAATTGAGGGGATGACGGCACTGAGGTAGAGGAAACCATGGGGGAGAACCTAAAAGCAAAGCAGCGAGGAGGGGATAGGGAGAGTTATTTTTAGCAACACACACAGTTTTTGGGCAGTCAGTATAAGAAGTATTGCTTCCACAAGTTTCCCATTTCAGACAGCCAATTATTCTCATCATGTATGCAAATCCCACTTGACAGCGCAAAGCCTTCTCCATGAGGAGAGAACTTCAAAGTTAGAGGGAGAGAGGGACCTGGAGTAAGCTTCTGTCTCAGCATGCCCCTTCGCACATAGGATGCAATATGATGGCTGGCTGATTCAGCATCGTTTGGATGGATGGAGAAATGATTCCACCGTTGTGTTTCAGTCAGCAATGACATCATTTCGTGTCATCTCTTTGAAGGGTGTGAAATAAAAGCTTGTTAATTCAGTTCAGGGCCTGAGCCAGGCCATGCAGTAGACAATGGTGAGAAAAGGAGTATGAAGGTAAAATAACTGGACGTCGACACACACACACATGTAAAGAGTGGCTTTTCATGGAGAATGACAGTGCTTCCAGCAAGCAAGAGATTGACAGAGTGTTTTTGAAGGACAAAGAAACTTTTTTTTCTTTTAGATAGTGAGAGATATTTTGGATGCATACACAGCCTCTGGCAGGAACTCATAAAAGAGTTCCACCAGTACAGTGGTGAGTTCAGATATGATTTATCCCCATACAAAAAGCTTTATGTGGAGACAACTACAACCCTATACCACCCCTGTAAAACAAAAAACACAGGCAGAGCAGAGTGCGAAGACAGCTAGGCCAACGGGTGAATTGCTAATGTCTTTCTATCTAACATTTCCATTTATCGCAACATGAACAGGAGAGGAAAAAACATTTTCCTCGCATCAAATTAATGAGTTCATTTGTGTGGTTAATCATTATTACAATTGCTCTGTAACCCTGGGGCTGTTTGATTGTTTTTCATTAGGTTTTCCACTTGGGCTATGACTCCGAGACAGAACTAGATAATGAAGATGGTGCAAAAATGGAGGTGCTGCTGTAAGTCTTACGTTGGTGTGTGTGTGTGTGTGTGTGTGTGTGTGTGTGTGTGTGTGTGTGTGTGTGTGTGTGTGTGTAGATTGTGAAAATGAAGACGTGTATATCAAGGTCATGCAATTTAATGGAACATATTGCTGCTAAATTAGTTGAATGTGAGTGTAAATACAAATTGGAAATAAGTGCAGTATAAGTGGATGATGTTAGACAAGTTACTGCCTTGTGGAATGTAGATGGAGTGATGGACAGCTAACATAACTTGTCATAACCGATTATAATATAGTCTGAACACTATCGTTGCACATATATTTAGACCTGTTGTGACATATATTGCATTATTTTATGGCTGCTTATGACACCTACATAATAGTGTTAAAACCCATAAAACCTACCATGGTGGTTATTTTATGGCTGCTTATGACACCTACATAATAGTGTTAAAACCCACAAAACCTACCATGGTGGGTATTTTATGGCTGCTTATGACATCTACATAAGTGTGTTAAAACCCATAAAACCTACCATGATAGTTATTTTATGGCTGCTTATGACACCTACATAAGAGTGTCAAAACCTACACAAGGCAAAACATTCCATTACACCATAGCCTGCGGGTCAACGGTGGGTTTATGTTAAACAATTTATTTATTTATTTGCCATGTTAAATTATCATTGTAATTGTGCACACATTGATGTCAGACATGCACCTACCCCAACGGTCTGTCGCTGCTGTCTGGTATGAATGCAGAAGCAGATTTCAGGAGCAAGACAAGACACCATGTATGTAATAGACCTATCTGCCTTATATGCTTATGATGGTCATAATGCTTCTTGACAGTGTCATAAAGTGTATTTTCTTAGTCCAAGTGACACAGGATGGTCATAATGCTTCTTGACAGTGTCATAAAGTGTATTTTCTTAGTCCAAGTAAAGTGACGCAGGATGGTCGATTATGGCAGCCGGGGCAGCAGATAGCCTAGTGGTTAGAACGTTGGGCGTTGGCCCAGTAACCAGTAACCGAAAGGTTGCTGGATCGAATCCCCGAGCTGACAAGATACATTTTCTGATGTATCAAATACTTATGTCATGCAATAAAATGCAAATTAATTACTTAAAAATCATACAATGTGATTTTCTGGATTTTTGTTTTAGATTCCGTCTCTCACAGTTGAAGTGTACCTATGATTTAAAAAATTACAGACCTCTACATGCTTTGTAAGTAGGAAAACCTGCAAAATTGGCACTGTATCAAAAACTTGTTCTCCCCACTGTATATGGGTCATGACAGTGTTATGACCATATTATGACAGGTTAGGACCTTGTCATACTGTGTTATGCCACTGGGTGCCAAGTAAAGTGTTAATGTTTATTCTTACAACACAACACTTGTTCCAGAACTAGTTTGGGTAATACTTCTCTTTGCCAACAAGTGTAATGCATTTTTAATGCAGTTTTTATAAGACTTAATCGGGTATGATAGGTAATGATCCTGAGTGATCATCATTATTAGTGTGTCATTGCTGTAGAAGACACTGTAAGGCTGTATACGTTATATAGACGTTGTTACCATTTCCACTCTGCGTTGCGGGTATACTTGATGGTGACTGCCATCTCCACCCCCAACAGAGCCACGCCAATCAGAAGCAGCCGATAGAGGGGCTCCCTTCCCCTTTGACGACGACTACACGCCACACGGTCGCCACGCCATGGACGGCAAACAGGAAACGGCTCAGCAGGGCCAGCAGGAAGTTGATGACATGACACATCCTGTCTGAGAGAGGAGTACCACAAGCCCCAGTGGAGGAGAATGTATTGTCCGCTAAGACACTGACCTTTGGCCCCTAATGGTTAGGACCAGGATGAGATGAGGTGTCTGATCCCATATCTGCCTCAGTCAACTCCTCAGATTATCGTTGCCATGCCATACATGAATAGTCAGAGGAGTTGGCTAAAACACAAACAAATTGGTCCAGCCTATGAAGGACGTATGCTGATCCTAAATCTGTCCTACCTGTAGCAGATTGTATCATAGAGGTATCATCATGCTGTGATTACTGTTGACCCCCCCCAAGCCCTCTTTTTACACTGCTGCTACTCTCTGTTTATCATATATGCATAGTCACTTTAACTATACATTCATGTACATACTACCTCAATTGGACCGATCAACCAGTGCTCCCGCACATTGGCTAACTGGGCTATCTGCATTGTGTCCCACCCACCACCCGCCAACCCCCTCTTTTACGCTACTGCTACTCTCTGTTCATCATATATCCATAGTCACTTTAACCATATCTACATGTACATACTACCTCAATCAGCCTGACTAACCGGTGTCTGTATGTAGCCTCGCTACTTTTATAGCCTCGCTACTGTATATAGCCTGTCTTTTTACTGTTGTTTTATTTCTTTACCTACCTATTGTTCACCTAATACCTTTTTTGCACTATTGGTTAGAGCCTGTAAGTAAGCAATCCACTGTAATGTCTACACCTGTTGTATTCGGCGCACGTGACAAACTTTGATTTGATTTGATCTCAGACATTTTTCAACCAACCTTTTCTTTGCGATACTTTCTTCATTCTTGACATGGAAGACATCTGGTGTCTTCTAAACATCACCAGTTACAGGTGTAATGTTTGAAGTTACAAAATGCTCTGATATTAACCTCTTGGCGCACGGATCCCTTTAACGGGATCATTTTCGTAAACAACCGCTGAATTGCAGAGCGCCAAATTAAAAACAAATTGCAAAAAATATTTATTTTCATGAAATCACAAGTGAAATATACCAAAACACAGCTTAGCTTGTTGTTAATCCACCTATCGTGTCAGATTTTGAAAATATGCTTTACAGCGAAAGCAATCCAAGCGTTTGTGAGTTTATCGATCACTAGACAAAACATTATGAACAGCTAGCAGCAATGTAGATTGGTCACGAAAGCCAGAAAAGCTATAAAATTAATCGCTTACCTTTGATGATCTTCAGATGTTTGCACTCACGAGACTCCCAGTTACACAATAAATGTTCCTTTTGTTCGATAAATATTATTTTTATATCCAAAAACCTCCATTTGGTTGGTCCGTTATGTTCAGAAATCAACAGGCTCGAGCAGTCATAAACGGCAGACGAAAATTCCAAATAGTATCCGTAAAGTTCGTAGAAACATGTCAAACGTTTTTTATAATCAATCCTCAGGTTGTTTTTAACGTAAATAATCGATAATATTTCAACCGGACGGTAAACTATTCAATAACAGAGATAAAGAAAATGTTGAGCTACAACTTTCGCGCGCATGAACTAATGGAAGGACATCTATCCATTCAGTCTATCCACTGACGCGTTTTGATAAATCTCACTCATTTTTCAGAATATAAGCTTGAAACTATGTCTAAAGACTGTTCACACCCTGTGGAAGCCATTGGAAAAGGAATCTGGTTGATATCCCTTTAAATGGAGGAAAGGCAGGCAATGGAACAGGGATTTTTCAAAATAAGAGACACTTCCGGGTTGGATTTCCTCAGGTTTTCGCCTGCAAAATCAGTTCTGTTATACTCACAGACATCATTTTGACAGTTTTGGTAACTGCATATTCTAGCATCTGGGCCTGAGAAATAGGCAGCTTACATTGGGAACGTTATTTTTTCCAAACATAAAAATTCTGCCCCCTAGCTTCAAGACATTTTTGCTCCATGATGTAATCCGACAATGTATAGATACGCTGCCATTTTTTTACACTATCTTTGTCTTCTCTGATGGTGAGTGTCCATTAAAATCGGTGCTTGATTTCTGAGTCGCACACATGACATGCAGCAATTTGGGGTGGACACCCACCTGTCTTGATCAATCAGAGAAGACAAATATACTCTAAGATGGCAGCCTATACATGAGTGTTGCGTGCTTCTACATCTGCATTGCTTGTTGTTTGGGGTATAGCACTTTGTGAAATCTGCTGATGTAAAAAGGGCTTTATGAATACATTTCATTGATTGATTGATTGAAATAAATTGTGAGAATATTTAATGGAGAAAACATTTATTTGGTTTAATAACAGAGGATCTTCTCAATTCAAACGTTTCACCTGCAACTAGCGATGTCTGGAAGACACCAGCTGTCTACCAAGTCGAAAACTAATAAAGTATCGCAAAAAAAAAAGGTTGTTCGAAAAATGTCCTGCAAGTGCTTTACAGCTTCTTGAAATCAACAGTAATCACAGCATAATGATAACCCTATACTAGAATCAGCTATTCTACCTGGAACCTCACCAGTGCTCTACTACAGTATGTGAGGTATCAACCAGGAGGTTAGTGAGTGTCAGTGGCAGGCAGGATAGTAAGAGTGGTTAGAGGTTAGGAAAAATAACAGATATTTTTTAACACATTTTTGCTATGAACTGAGTGTACTGAGTCATTTTTCTAAAAGCCTTTTATATTTGAGTCATCATAAAAATTAAAAATAAGTAAATGCCATACTGTATGGCTAATAGCTTTATCAAACCATAGTCACGATTAGCCCATACTGTGACCAAACCAAACAGTTGAATTGGCATTAGACAGTGAATAGCCTCTCCATAGTGTATTATTAACTAGGATGTAGGATGAAACAAAGCCATTGCTGATTTGAAAACAGTGCCAGGAGCCAAAGTGTGACTGTGAGAGTGATTAGTGAGCATGTATTACAACATTTTCAACTGTTCTGACCAGTCAAAGGATTGTACAGGACTGTACAGAGACATCAAAAGGAATAGCATGTTTTTAATGAGTATCATTTTATACATTTGGTACATCTGCTGTATGATCATGATGACTAGGAGCAGTCCCTGGCCAATGTACTGTCCCTGTTTGGTACATCTACTGTTGGTTACAATTTCAGCTGGTTAAATTCACACTGGGAATTTACTCGTCACTGAATTTCAATTAGAAATAAGTGATTATGTACTTCATATTTTGTGTACTAACACAGTTAGAGTACTTAGATAGCTAACTAAACTATAAGTAGCTAACTAACTAAACTATGTACTAAAAATAGAAAAATATTGTGATGATCAAAATGTGTTGTCAGTCTAATTTCTTCATACAATATATAAACTGTATGGTCATACTTAGAGTGAAAATATTCCAGATGAAATTAAATCTTTGCTGAGAGTGGTTTAAATGTAGCTCCATTTTTCTTCAAGTTTAAAAACAGGCTTTTGTTTTTGTGAGTAGATATACCTCTGTAATTTGCAGTCACTAAATTCTATATGATATGGCTAAGTTGTGCCACTGTGTCTACCTTTTAAAAGACTCCCACCATAAATACACACACCACCACCACCCCTGGCTCCCGACATGGTCCAGGGCCGGACTACCGCATTTGGGGCCCCGGGGCACCCGACCTGGGGGCTCCCTGGAGGTCACAGACCCCGGGGCACGTGCCCTGTGTGTCCGTTTGGTAATCCGGCCCTGGAGGTAGCCCCACTGGATGAGTAGACACAGGAGATAAGGGATCCCTGAATATCTGGGTAACATTTCACTTGGAGGGGGTATACACAGGGGCGGAGCCAGAGGGGTTGTGGAACTGGACACCCCTGACATCTGATTGGCCACTCCGGGTGCCACACAAAATGTCATTCACTACTGGCAGTTTGATGCTGACTGACATCTCATTTCACCTCTCATTTATTTTGACGTTCGGCGCCGCATTTTTCAAAGCGAGGACGGGGAAGAGAGAATATTATCGTTGGTTGCAAGATACAGAAGAATAAGAATAACACACAGAAGAAGAAGAGATAATATTTCCACAGCTCTACAAGCTCTTTTCGCGATTGGCGAAAGCATCATATTTGAAGTTTTAAGGTTTAGCATTTGGTTTAGGTTTCCTGAACAACATTTACGGAAGTTGAGTCGCTGTGTAAGTTAACGCAACACGGAACCAAACCGGTTGCGCGCGTGTGCCATCGTGTGCCGTCGTGTGCCATCGTGCATAAATGTATTTTGTCCCCCTACACCAAACGCGATCACGACACGCAGGTTAAAATATCAAAACTCTGAACCAATTACATTCATTTGGGGACAGGTCGAAAAGCAGGAAACATTTATGGCAATTTATCTAGTTAGCTTGCACTTGCTAGCTAATTTGTCCTATTTAGCTAGCTGCTGTTGCTAGCTAATTTGTCCTGGGATATAAACATTGAGTTTATTTTACCTGAAATGCACAAGGTCCTCTACTCCAACAATTATTCCACACATAAAACGGTCAACCGAATCGTTTCTAGTCATCTCTCCTCCTTCCAGGCTTTTTCGTCTTTGAACTTTCATAGTATTACTACACCGACCGGCAAAACAGTTTGTCTTTCAATTACCCACGTGGGTATAACCAATGAGAAGATGGCACGTGGGTACCTGCTTCTATAAACCAATGAGGAGATGGGAGAGGCAGGACTTGCAGCGCGATCTGCGTCAGAAATAGAAAGGACTTCTATTTTAGCCCTTGGCAACGCAGACACTTGTTGACACACGCGAGAGGTGTGGGTGCAATAATTGAATTACATAGATTTCTAAATTTGGTCAGCCTGTTAGACCTTTGACTCCATTATCAGACAGTTAATCAGATAAGAGAGATAGGTTCCCAATATAGCCTAACATTATGTTTACATCTGTGCTAGTAATAGACGCATATAGGGTGCAGTGTCGTAAGTCACAGTATACGAATGTTTAGCTAATGTGGGGTAACTAGTAGGCACCAGCTGTCAGTGTTCAGCAAGTTAACATTCAGCAATTTGAAATCCATTAACTCAGTTAGATTTTTGTACTTGAACTCAAAACGAACAATTGTTATTATCAATCTGTTAACGTTACTCAAATGATTACCACAATTTGCTGCTAGCTAAGTTACTTACTGCAGAGTAGGGCTAGCCATGATCTAACTAGTAACTTAAGCTGGTAGTTGATTTTAAGGTACAGTTATGATAATGGGGATTTGTAATTAAGATTGAGATTGGACTAAAATGTGGGTAATTGGATGCTTAGATGTAACCACAGACTGTCTCATTTTTGCATAGGGTCAATTAAACATGAAAAGAACTGGAGAGGTATCAGACTTCTTTTTAAAGAAGCACAGCAGGCAGATCAGGTGCAAACAGACCCCAGCCCTTGCATCACCACCGGACCCCAGAGCAGCTCCCTACCTGAGGCTAGTCAGAGTCAGTGTGGTCAGACTTCACATGGACCCAGTCTACCACCACCAGGTCAGAGCATCTACCAGGCAATCAGTCACATGCTCAATTCAGAATTTAAGTTTAGCTTCAGCTTGTAATAGATGATTTTGTCAGATTAAGCCTCACTTTAAAATGTTGGTTGTTGATTCATGTGTGTTCTTGTTTGGATGACTGTGGCATTTTTATTGTGATTATACACTAATGGTTATTGTGTTATTGTAATGTCATATATGTATCAAGGGATGACACAGAGACCTCTGGCTCTGAGCAAGACAGAGAGCCAGAGCTGACAGGAGATGTCATCGAGACCCTCCCAACTGCATCAAACACCAGATATGCTGTTCCAAAAGGACCCAATGGTAGGCCTATACTTTAAACTACACATTTCAGTTAGCAGCTGTTAGTATCTAATCTTGTGGATCCCTTAATTATACATTTCCATAGAGATATGCCACATTATTTAATGTGTATTTCAGACATTTCAAGATCTAGAGAAGAGGGTCCTGTACAGACGTGTTTGACAACATTTCCCAGAACTCAGCATGGTACTAGGAAAAGGGCTTTCAACAGCTCCTGGTATAAGGACAACTCATGGCTTGAATATTCTGTAAGTCAAGATTAAACTTATTGTTTCGTCTGTAGGCATTTTTCTCTGCCCAATACACCTGAATCTGCCCTCACATCACAGTCTGGTTTTCGTAACAGGAAAAAGGCACTGTTTAAAGATTCTGGGTTTAAGCTCCATTCGAAGGCAGAGCATCATATCAATGCTATGTATGCTTGGAATCAGCATAAAAGGGCTATTGACAGCAACTCATCAATGTTAGATGTCATAAATGAGGACCGGAAAAAGAAAGTGGAGGAAACTGTACTTACATTAAAACAATTGCAGATATGCTCCTATTAACTGCCACTCAAAATATAGCGCAGAGAGGTCATCGATAGTTTGATGACTCTCACAACAAGGGTACTTTGAGATGGTACAGAGTGAAATAAGAGAAGTAAAAGAAAGTGAAGTTTTTAGTGTTCAGTAATTGCAGATGAAACCAAAGATAAAAAATAAAAAATAAAATGTCTTTAGTTGTGAGGTACTATTACAACAGGGCCACCCATGAAAGCTTTTTACACTTTCAGTCAGCTGAAAGCTTAGATGCAGCAGGCCTCACAAAAATGATAATTGATTGCCTTGAAAAACATGGTCTGGACTACAGAAATAATCTTGTGGGGCAAGGCTATGACGGTGCATCCGTCATGAGCGGAAAGCATTCTGGTGTGTCTGCACGGATTAAAAACAGTGCAAGATTTGCATTTTATGTGTACTGTAATGCACATTGTTTGAAATTCGTTCTTGTCGATGCTGTAAAATCAGTGCTTGAGGCAGTTAACTTTTTTGCTCTCCTGCAGAAGCTTAATAACTTTGTATCTGGCTCGTACATTCATCTCAAGTGGCTTGCAGTTCAGAAAGAGCTGTATCCACAGCAGCAGCCCAGGGAACTACAGAGACTTACGGATGTAAGGTGGGCATGCAGATACATGGCATGCTGCAATCTGAGAGACAAGCTTCCAGCAGTTCTGAGAATGCTACAGGATATCACACTTGAAAATAGTGGTGATAGATCAGTGGAGGCAAGGGGCCTTCTTTCTCAGATACATTTACATTTCATAGGGCTTTTGGTTACCTTTTGTAAAGTGCTTGGTGATGCCAAATGTCTTTCTGACATTCTCCAATCAAGCTCTCTTGACCTAGCAAGGGCTGTGGATCTAGTAGGTGCTCTTACAGACACATTACAGGACTACAGAAGTGAGGGTTACTTTTGAGAACTATGGAAATAGGTTGAGAGATTGCAGAGCACTGCAAAATAAGTGTACAAACAATATGTAAAAGACAGCCTAAAACAAGCTTAAGATTTCACGACTCATTGACGATGAGCACTGTAGGAGAGAAAAATAGTGACCAAAGTGATGGTGAGAGCTTCCAAAGAGCTGTCTTTTATCAGGTGCTTGACAGTCTCACAGCTGAGCTACAGAGGCGTTTTTCAAAAATAATTGTGAGATAATGCAAGGGGTCCAGTCTCTCAACCTAAAGAGTACAACATTCTTGAATGAGGAGCCTCTGTTTGCCTTTGCTCAGACCTTTGAGTCAGATTTAGAGGACCTCAAACGTGAGGTTCATCAAACCAAGCGGCTTCTTGATAGGAGGGAGAAAAGTGGAAGGGACAGGCCGTCTACTCTTCTTGACTTTGTTGTGTTTCTAGAACCTTATAAAGAGGTCTTCCATAAGCTATTTCGACATTGTAAGATTTCTGTTGTTATACCAGTCAGCAGTGCTTCTTGCGAGAGAAGCTTCTCAGCTTTAAAACTGATTAAAACCCACCTTAGGACAACAATGGTTGATGACAGGTTAAGTCACCTCGGAATTCTCAGTGTTGAGTCAAGGAGGGCATGCTCCCTCAACGTGGATGAGTTTGTGAAACATTTTGCCAGTTCTCAACAGAACCGCAGAATTATGCTGTTTTAAATCTACCTAGGATAATTTGGCACTTAGACAGTCCCTCTGGTCATAATTAAAACCTGCACTGTGTACTAGCTAGTACAATGACATTTCACAATTATAAATCCAAAGGGTATCATGTCAGATTTAATTTGGTCTTGATTAGGCCAATTCCAAAACGTATCTTTGCTATTAGTTAACATAATATATATGAGCATAAATATTATACTGTAAGTTTGTAATATTGATGATTTTTCAAGTCCATTTCTGCTTGATACCTGGTACCTTATGTCAACAACAAAAAAATTGTTGTAAATGTACTTTTTTGTAAATAAACTATGCAATTTATGTAACACACAAATGCTATCTTATCTCCTTGGTGCTTGAGCTTTATTTTCAGAAAATATTTTGGATGTTCAACACTTATAGACCCAGATTACGTATTAATGAAAACAGAGTGACCCAAGTCTCTCCAGTATGTGAGTATAGTGTGTGTGTGTGTGTGTGTGTGTGTGTGTGTGAGTGCTATCTGCCACATTGAAGAACTCCGGGTTAAGTGAATTATCACTTCTACATCCAATCAGCAATCATAGGATTCATTCATGCTCCTTAGATATCAGGTTAGGGTTACACACACATTTTCTTTCATGGTCTATGGACCCCCTGAAGTAGCCTCGGCCACCCCCTGTATAAAACTCTAGTTACGCCACTGGGTATATATAAGGCATTCATAACATCTTTATAAAAACCAGTCATAATACCTCAATGAGTGTTGCAGTATCATTCATAACAACTTTCAGAACACATTTATCCAACATTATTAGAAGTTTCCTCTCGTGTTCTCTTAATTTGGCAAAATGCCACTGGGTAAACAGTTCTTGGAATTGTCTTATGAATTGTCTTATTTAATTAGGAACTTTTCTCTGACAATATCCGTGAGAAAGTGGATCTGAAGTGGACCGTGTGTTCTGGCCTGGAGCACCAGTCATACTGTAAATATTATGTTAGACTTCTTCAGTGTGTGTGTGTGAGTGTGTGTGTGTGTCCTCTGGGTGCCATTGTTAGTGAAGGACAGCAGATTACACTTCCCGTCTCTGCGGCGACATCTTCACCGCCATCCTTCATGATGTCAGAACAAGAACAAAGCCCAGAACAAAGTTATCTACCCTAGTGGAGCTAGCCTTTGATGGGCAACGTTCAAAGAGCACCCAGCACTGCCCTTTCCCACTTAGGTCTGGCCCCTGCCCTGTTCAGCACTGCTGAATCTGATAACAGCCTTACTAACTCGCCCCCCAGCCAGCCTCCACACAGAGAAAACATGGACCAAAAACACACTGCTAAGCTATCACTTCAGACTAAAGAAGGTTACGCCTGTATGTTACTTTCTAACCATACAGACAACAACCAGTAGCAATTCTAGTAAGCACAAATAATAGGTAATAAGCAGTACTAACCATACTGCAAATAATCCACTAGCTTATTTCTGGTTAGAGAGCATTTCCATGTAAAAAGCCCCATGAGCACTAAGTTCATAGGAGCACATCAAATTTGATGTAAAATGAAAGCTAAGAGTATATATTCTTTCAGAAATGAAGGCATATATAAAATGTTCAACCATTTTCCATCCTAAAAATTCAGAAAAAGCAAAGGCTTGGATTTCTGGTCAAACAGATGGAAAACTGGTCTTAGAAAACATCAAGCAGAAAAAGTCTGAAAATATATTAGAAAAACATCCAAACACAATCATGTTGAAGGTAAGACCCGTGCCAACTAATATCAACATTTTTATTTAGTTTTGCAGAAATGATTTGCCTCATGAGGAGGGAGGATAATGAAAGTTCACAGAAGTAACAAGTATAGGTAGCCCTACCAATTAGTTGTAGTATTTTTACTGTTAATAATTTGGTTTATTATTTATTAAGTGATTAAAACACATCATTAACAGAATGACTGCAACTGAATTAGCTACAATGAGAATTCATAGACATCACAAAACACAGTTGGGTCACCTGCTAATTTCCTCCCTTCCACTGGCATACTGTTATGTTCAGCTCATAAATGTTTTCTTTCCCTTTTTGCCATGTGGCTGTTCAAAGCAAGAGTGTAAAAAACCGTCTGGACAACCCCTTCCTCTCGCCCTCCCTGTCTCTCTTTATCTCTCCAGTTAATTTCACCTCCCCTGTCTATTACCCATGAGCCCCCTCTCTTTCTATTTACTGTAATCAGCCCTCTCACCCAATGAGCACAGACCGGACATTGAAAAGTAGTTTAAATTTAGTCAGCCAAAATCTGAACCAATCATATACATCTGTTTCACAAGTTTAGACAGCGCAGTACAGTACAGTAGAGCACAGTACAATGCAGTGCAATGCATCTACAGTAAAGAAAAGTAAAGTAGAGTATAGGTCAGTACAATGCTGTACAGTAGAGCAGTGGTTCCCAAACTGTGGGGTGGCAAGGGGGGCGTGGAGGACCCCCCTCAAAAAATATACAAATATATACGTACAGTACCAGTCAAACGTTTGGACACTCCTACTCATTCAAGGGTTTTTCTTAATTTTTTATATTTTCTACATTGTAGAATAATGTCGACGACATCAAAACTATGAAATAACACATATGGAATCATGTAGTAACCAAAACAGTGTTAAACAAATGGCCAAGAGTGTGCAAAGCTGTCATCAAGGCAAAGGGTGGTATAAAATATATTTCGATTTGTTTAACACTTTTTTGGTTACTACATGATTCCATATGTGTTATTTCATAGTTTTGATGTCTTCAGTATTATTCTACAATGTAGAAAATAGTACAATTATAGAAAAACCCTGGAATAAGTAGGTGTGTCCAAACTTTTGACTGGTGCTGTATATATATGTATTTTTTATTTTAAGGAACTCAGTCCGGCTTTCAACTTACTGTAGTGTACTGTATTGTGCTGTACTGAATTCTACTCGAATCTACTCTGATGTCCTGTACTTCACTGTGTTCTACTGTGAACTACTGTGATGTCCAAACTTGTGAAACATACACGTCTGTGATTGGTACAGATTTGGTCTGATCCGGACCAACCAAATGTGGTCTTGTTTGGAGGTCGAATAATAGCCAGTGTGTAGAGCAATACCCAAGCATGCAAAGGAAGCTTTCCTACCTTTGTGTAGGATTAAGGATACATCACCATGAAGAGAATTACATCCATAATCAATAATTTCTGTATAGTCCAAATCAGGGACCCATGATGTCATTATGTTACTATCATTCTGTTACCGGGTGTTAATCCACTTCATTTAGGCCTAGATTCAATCAGATCAAGTGTTAACTGGCGATAGCAGACACCCAAATAGAGGATGTTTTGGTGGTCTCAAAGGTGGAACTACGTTATAGCCATCAAATTGGTGAGCAGCTGCTCGATCATTGTCATGAAGCCACACTTGCCCCACCCATTAGAAGTTCAGAACTAGAAAGTGTAGGCTATATAGAAATAATTACGCTCAAATTAAAAAATCATCAAATTAATCATGAGGATTTCAATCATCCTAATGTAGATTACATCTCACATTCCAGTGTTAGAACTGTACGCTTTAAGCATCCAGTTCCTTCTCAAACACCGCCAAAACAACGGCTATGCGGATGCCGACTAGAGCAGATCTGATTGAATAGAGAGCTTACTGTAGTTCAGTAACCAAAATAAATGTTTTCAAACTCAAGGTTGACACCCCATTCCTTCTGCAGACATCTTTGAATCTTAATTCAGAGCAGATATTTAAGAGTTTTGGGAAAATGTGGTCACATTAAAATTTTACCATCATTCTGTTACCAAACTTGACATCTGCAAAGTTCTTCGAGTGAATGTGTTTTTGTAAAATCTTCTGTGGAAATTATTCAAAGTAGTTATTGTGCATGCAGTTGTATGGTTTGTTTAACTTTGCAATCAATCATTTTTGTTTGGAATACCTTTAAAGTAAAAAGAATCGTAGTCTCAGTGTCATTCTGTTATGTGGAATTGCCCAAATGCAACTCAGTATTTACTTCATCACGTGCAGCCGCAATTACTTCTAGGGGACCACAGTATTAATTATTTCATCATCAGTATGTTATAACCCATGAGGTTCCAGTTAAACTGTTACACAAAGGGACACGCTGCCTTAGATCATCTGAATTATAAATATTGCTCATATCGCAAAGTGCATCATCTGGAAATTGGATTAAACATGCCTCCAATTGGTCTATTCCTCAAACTAGAGTTGAGTTCATTGATCACCTGTTGCAAAGTAGCTGAAATAGATGTGTAAGCCACCATTTTGATGCTGTTAATGAATTCATTACATACCATAATTCCCGCAAAGTTACATAACATTTGGAATTTGGAGAACCCTTTTATCAGTCCTACAGTACATGTGATTGTAGATGTTCTCAAGACAATCATGATAAACAACTATTCTTAAACTTTAAGCAGAGGCATTAAAACTCCAAAGGGAACATTTCCAGCTTGGAGATACCCAGGTAGTGGAGGAAGTCCTTTAATAATAATAATAATCAGGAAACAGGAAGACCTGGCAAGAGGAGATAAGATGCTCTAAAGCCCAAAACAAACTGGAGTGGACAAACGGGTGGAATTACAGGAAGGAAAAAAATAAGTGGGGTGTTGGGAGGTGGGACGGTGAAAGGGGGGGCATCAGCCATGCAGAATAATAGACTACACCTCATCTCATCATTATGAAGTTTGGACACTTTCATTTTTTCAACAGTTAGTCCATCCACAGATGTGTTTGTGAGTTAAGCAAATAGCAATTGTCGTGTGCATTTGTTTTCAGCAATGAAACATTAGCTTGCTGTGTATGTTGCTGGTGTGAGCAGAGTTCATACATGTACGGTAATAGGACATAGCTGAACGTCAGTCCATTGCTGTGGCTTCGTGGGTAGCGATCAGTATTGAAAGGGATTAGAGCAGTAGGGGTAGGGGTAGGGTGGCTAGTGGAGGGTTTTGGAGATAAAAGCCTGTTGCTCGGTTATCATACAGTGAGCCTCACTCAGGATAAGACATTGGCGACCACTCACGGCTCCATTGTACGTAACTTAGTTGTACTTCAGAACATGTCCATATACCTCATCTGATTTCGTTTGTCAATCTACTGTACTTTATCTGCTATTTACCAGGTCCTTACTTCACCATATTACTGTATACATGAATACAGTTCTTCTTAAGGAAGCCTTGTTTACATCGGTGCCCCTATATGTCACTGAATTCAAAGTGGCCCGTTTTCCCCTATGTACAGTACACCCGTCCTTGGCGGTGATGCCTGTCTTTAGTCTTCCCAACTCACATTGTGTATGCCACCCAGTAGATCACATTGACGATGGCGAAGGTAGCTGGGAACACGGCCCTGGCGTAGACGTCTATGGTGTCAGCTTGGAGAGGCTTACAAGCGCAACAACACTTAGAACAGCAACTACAGCACTTCTTCTCTTGTTCTCTCTCTACTGATGCTCTGGCCCCCCGCCCCCTCCTATGCTCCACGTCCTCCTCGCCGGGGGCCTCGGCACCGGAGCGCTGTGGACGGCGGCTGGAGACCATCAGGCCCTGGTTCATTCCGGCCACAGACAGGGAAAAGAGCACCATGGCCTGCTTCCCATTCTTCACGATCGACTGGAGAAATATCAATAGAGAAAGGCTACAATTCAATTCCTTCGTGAAGTATCTTTACCTCACACCAAGGAACCCAACGGAAAGCTTGCATGATAAGAATTCAAGTGCTTGCAGGTTCTTACTACCTTTTTTGCACTTATTGTGTCAACCCAATGTCCCTTGAACACTGTATGAACATTGATGGGTCAAATAAGGAACGGGCCTAGCACTAAACACCACAGGTTGGGGAGCGTTGTCCTCCCTTCTTACCTCTGAGCTCATCTTGTTGGCCTTGCTCTTGGCCTTCTCTTTGAGCCTGTAGTCAGCGTTGTAGTGAGCGAAGGCGTACTCGATGAGCGCTGCGAACACAAACACGTAGCAGATCCAGAAGTACACATCCAGCGCTTTGATGGCCGAGGCTCGAGGAAGAGACGAGCGGGCACTCACCATCAGAGTGGTCATGGTGAGCACAGTGGTGATCCCTTTATCAAAATATATATGGAAATTAAATATTTATTTTGAATAGAAAAGAGGTCCAGACTCAATCTTTGCAGTGAACTAAAGTGAAATAAAAAAGTGAAAGATAAATAAATTCCATCTTGTTTAAGATGAAATTGTATTCCATTTATTTCACTGCAAAGATAGAGTACAAACCTTTTTTCTATTCATTACGGATTACTTTTTGGTCTATGCACCATAAACAACCTAAGATAAGAATCTACAACTAGAACTGTAACGAAGGTTTCACATTTTTCAATCAAATATGCTGTTATGTATATCACATAACTATTAATATATGTCTCACTGATAATGCACTTTATTTCTTCAAGTTCTAGGGCAACATACAGTACCAGTCAATAGTTCGAACACACCTACTCATTCAAGGATTTTTTGTTATTTTTACTATTTTCTACATTGTAGAATAATAGTGAAGACATCAAAACTATGAAATAACACATATGGACTCATGTAGTAACCCAAAAAGTGTTAATCAAATCAAAATATATTTTATATTTGAGATTCTTAAAAGTATCATTTGCCTTGATGACAGCTTTGTACACTCTTGGCACGCTCTCAACCAGCTTTACCTGGAATGCTTTTCCAGTCTTGAAGGAGTTCCCACATATGCTGAGCACTTTTCCTTCACTCTGCGGCCAACTCATCCCAAACCATCTCAAATGGGTTGATAGTCCCACTAAGCGCAAACCAGAGGGGATGGCGTATCGCTGCAGAATGCTGTGGTAGCCATGCTGGATAAGTGTGCCTTAAATTCTAAATAAATCACTGACAGTCTCACCAGAAAATCACCCCCACACCATCATACCATCTCCTCCATGCTTCACGGTGGGAACCACACATGCTGAGATTATCCGTTCACCTACTCTGCGTCTCACAAAGACACAGCGATTGGAACCAAAAATCTTACATTTGGACTCATCAGACCAAAGGACAGAGTTACACCTGTCTAATGTCCATTGCTCGTGTTTCTTTGCCCAAGCCAGCCTCTTCTTCGTATTGGTTTCCTTTAGTAGTGGTTTCTTTGCAGCAATTCGACCATGCAGGCCTGATTCATGCAGTCTCCTCTGAACAGTTGATGTTGAGATGTGTCTGTTATTTGAACTCTGTGAAGCATTTATTTGGGCTGCAATTTCTGAGGCTGGTAACTGTAATGAACTTATCCTCTGCAGTAGAGGTAACTCTGGGTCTTCCATTGCTGTGGCGGTCCTCATGAGAGCCAGTTTCATCATAGCGCTTACTGGTTTTTGCGACTGCACTTCAAGAAACTTTCAAAGTTCTTGAATTTTTCCAGATTGACTGACCTTCATGTCTTAAAGTAATGATGGACTGTCATTTCTCTTTGCTTATTTGAGCTGTTCTTGCCATAATATGGACTTGGTCTTTTAACAAATAGGGATATCTTCTGTATGCCATCCCTACCTTGTCACAACACAACTGATTGGCTCAAATATATTAAGAAGTAAAGAAATTCCACAAATTAACTTTTAACAAGGCACACCTGTTAATTTAACTTCTTATGGCTGCAGGGGCAGTATTGAGTAGCTTGGATGAAAGGTGCACAGAGGTGTCCAGAGTAAACGGCCTGCTCCTCAGTCATAGTTGCTAATATATGCATATTATTATTAGTATTGGATAGAAAACACTCTGAAGTGTGTCTGTGAGTATAACAGAACTCATATGGCAGGCAAAAACCTGAGAAAAAATCCAAACAGGAAGTGGGAATTCTGAGGCTGGTTGATTTTCAACCAAGATCCTATTGAAATCACAGAGATATGGATGAGTTTGCACTTCCTACGGCTTCCACTAGATGTCAACAGTCTGAAGACCCTTGTCTGATGCCTCTACTGTGAAGGGGGGCCGAATGAGAGGGGAATTAGTCAGGTCTGCCATGACCTGACCATGCTTTGACCATGCGCGTTCACATGAGAGGGAGCTCTGTTCCATCGCTCATCTGAAGTCAATGTAATTCTCCGGTTGGAACGTTATTCAAGATTTGTTAAAAACATTGATTCAATACATCGTTTGACATGTTTCTACTGACTGTTACGTAACTTTTGGACATTTCGTCAGCTTTTAGTGAACACGCTTCCTGACGTTGGATTTGTTTACCAAACACGCTACAAAAATAGCTATTTGGACATAAATGATGGACATTACCGAACAAAACTAAAATTTATTGTGGAAGTGGGAGTCCTGGGAGTGCATTCCGATGAAGATCAGCAAAGGTAAGTGAAGATTTATAATGCTTTTTATGAGTTTTGTTGACTGCACAATTTGGCGGGTAACTGTATGGCTTGCTTTTGTGGCTGAACGCTGTTTTCAGATTATTGAATATTGTGTTTTGCCGTAAAGCTTTTTGAAATCTGACACAGCAGTTGAATTAAGAATTAAGTGTATCTTTAATTCTATGTAAAACATATATCTTTCATCAAAGTTTATGATGAGTATTTCTGTTATTTGACGTGGCTCTCTGCAATTTCTCCGGATATTTTGGAGGCATTTCTGAACATGGCGCAAATGTAAACTGAGGTTTTTGGATATAAATATGAACTTAATCGAACAAGACATATATGTATTGTGTAACATGAAGTCCTATGAGTGTCATCTGATGAACATCATCAAAGGTTAGTGATTAATTTTATCTCTATTTGTGCTTTTTGTGACTCCTCTCTTTGGCTGGAAAAATGGCTGAATTTTTCTGTGAGTTGGTGGTGACCTAACATAATCGTTTGTGGTGCTTTCACTGAAAAGCCTATTTGAAATCGGATACTTTGGTGGGATTAACAACAAGATTACCTTGAAAATGGTATAAGACACATGTATGTTTGAGGAATATCTATTATGAGATTTCTGTTGTTTGAATTTGGCGCCCTGCACTTTCACTGGCTGTTGTCATATCATCCCGTTAACGGGATTGCAGCTAAATAAATTGGTTGAGAGAATGCCAAGAGTGTGCAAAGCTGTCATCAAGGCAAAGGGTGGCTACTTTGAAGCATCTGAATTTGTTTAACACTTTTTTGGTTACTACATGATTCCATATGTGTTATTCCATAGTTTTGATGTCATCACTATTATTCTACAATGTAGAAAATTTGTAAAAATTAAGAAAAACTCTTGAATGAGTAGGTGTGTCCACACTTTTGACTGGTACTGTCTATTTTTCAATATACACGCAGACACATTTATTCTTGCTGTCTCATTCATCTGTGTTTTCTTAACACTCATACAGTATCTCTACTAACATGCCCACAGCAAGCTAATGGCCGCATTCCGGGCCAACTAGATTGCAGACTTCGCCACCAATACACAGGAGGTTGATGGCCCCTTAATTGGGGAGAACGGGCTTGTGTTAATGACTGGAGCGGAGTCAGTGGAATGGCATCAAATACATCAAACACATGGTTTCCAGGTGTTTGATGCCATTCCATTTGCTACATTCTAGTCATTATTATGAGGCTGTTCTCCCCTCAGCAGCCTCCACTGCACCAATATCACTAACAGATACTCTTAACATGATACTAACCCAGGGATACACGAGCCGGGACTGCTGTTTGGCTTATCCAGAAGGACACCCAGGACATTGCGACCAATAGGATGGAGGGCATGTAGGACTGGATGATGTAGACGCCTCGGTTACGTCTCAACTGGAAGCGAAGGCTGAGCCGCGGGAAACGTCCGGCTTGGAGCGAAAAAGTAGACCAACATAAGCTTAAGCTTTTCGATCAATCAATCAGTCAATCAATCAAAATTATTTATAAAGCCCTTCTTATATCAACAATTGTCACAAAGTCCTACGGTAACCTGACCAAGACCAAGACCCCAAAGAACAAGTTACAAGGAAAAAGTCTCTAGAAGGAAGAAACCTTGAGAGGAAACAGACTCAGGGGAGGGGGCACGTCCTCCTCGCTGTACCAGATTTCTCACTTGAAGAAGTCATAACATATAATCTACTCCCTTCCTCTCATAAGTCTCCTCTCCCAAATAACATGAGCCATTCTGTCTCTGCATAAAAAATATCCACAGAGGTGTCTGGGTTCAAAACAGATTAGTTAAAAAATTATCTATAGGAGTCCTGGAGTCTCCTACATGTTCAAAAGCATGGAGAGGCGCTGTACAGTGAAAGAGGCATATTTGAAGAGCTCTGTATATAAAAGTGAAGAGGAATCTCACAGACATCCCACTGGCTGTTCAGTACAGTAACCATGGTGATAGTGAAACGAGGATAGAGGGGGGGGAGCACACCGGATTTGAAGTTCATAGTCTCTGTGACAAATTTGTAGTCGATGATGGTGAACTGGGAGAGCTCCAGTTTGTCCAGTCCGTGGATGTGTATCTGACTCTCACACCAGTGGTACACAATATCCTCTGAGGAGTAGCCGTCTGGAACAAACAGTCAACAAACAAACAGTCAACAAACAAACATCCCAACAACAATGGTGTATTATTGGAATTTTCAATGAATGTGTAGTGAATTAACCCTTGCCTTGCTTCTGGTACTCATCATACACAATATGGGAGTAAAATGGTTTCCTGTCCTGTTTCCTCTGTAGAGCAGGGTTGTTCAACTATGTCCCTGCAGTGCCACAGCACTGCACGTTTTGACCCTTAAGTTTAATAAGGGACTGTTTCAGACTTAGGAGATCAGGTGAGTGAATTACCTGGCCTAACAATTACAATAATCGATCACTGAACTACCAGGGAGAAAAGTAAACCACCTTCGAATTGGGAAATAAATAATCATGCTGTAGACTATTGAGATCCATCCATTAAGAGTGCTAGGGAACATGACAGACTATTGGTATTGACTTCCACCCATCAAGAAGAGCGGTACATACACTACATGGCTACAAAAGTATTTGGACACCTGCTGTCGAACATCTCATTCCAAAAAGATGTGCATTAATATGTAGTTAGTCCTCCATTTGCTGCTATAACAGCCTCCACTCTTCTGGGAAGGCTTTCCACTAGATATTGAAACATTGCTGAGGGGACTTCCATTCAGCCACAAGAGAATTAGTGTGGTCGGGCACTGATGTTGAGCGATTAGGCCTGGCTCGCAGTTGGCATTCCAATTCATCCCAAAGTTGTTCGATGGGGTTGAGGTCAGGGCTCTGTACAGGCCAGTCAAATTCTTCCACACCGATCTTGACAAACAATTTCTGTATGGACCTCACTTTGTGCACGGGGGTATTGTCATGCTGAAACAGAAGAGGGCCATCCCCAAACTGTTGCCACAAAGTTAGAAGCACAGAATCGTTTAGAATGTCATTGTATGCTGTAGCATTAAGATTTCATTTCACTGGAACTACAGGGCCTAGCCCAAACCATGAAAAACAGCCAGAGACCATTATTCCTCCTCCACCAAACTTTACAGTTGGTACTATGCATTCGGGCAGGTAGCATTCTGCGGGCATCCACCAAACCCAGATTCGTCCGTCGGACTGCTAGATGGTAAAGTGGGAAATATCACTCCAGAGAACACGTTTCCACTGCTCCAGAGTACAATGGCGGCGAGCTTTACACCACTCCAGCCGGCGTTTGGCATTGTGCATGGTGGTCTTAGGCTTGTGTGCGGCTGTTCGGCAATGGAAACACATTTCATGATGCTCCCGACAAACAGATATTGTGCTGAAGTTGCTTCCAAAGGCCGTTTGGAACTCGGTAGTGAGTGTTGCAACCAAGGACAGACGATTTTTACGCACTACGCGCTTCAGCACTCGGCAGTCCAGTTCTGTGAGCTTGTGTGGCGTAACACTTCGAGCCTGAGACGATTTTGCTCCTAGACGTTTCCACTTCACAATAACAGCGCTTACAGTTGACCGGGGCAGCTCTAGCAGGGCAGAAATTTGATGAACTGATTTGTTGGAAAGGTGGCATCCTATGACAGTGCCACGTTGAAAGTCACTGAGCTCTTCAGTACGGGAAATTCTACTGCCAATGTTTGTCTATGGACATTGCATGCCCGTGTGCTCGATTTTATACACCTGTCAGCAACGGGTATGGCTAAAAAAAAACAAATCCTCTGATTTGAAGGGATGTGCACATACTTTTGGCCATGTAATATATAAATCCACTCACAGCTTTCTAAGTCCAGCATACACTCCTGCTCATCCATGGGGTACTTGGTCAGATCCATGTCACACGCAACAGTCGAGGTGATCCTGAGAGGAGAACAAGTAATTCAGTAAACAACCATGTCAACCAAAATGGTAACTTGACAAGGAACGGTAGGTTAAATGTCATTCTCACGTTGACATTATCATTAGGCATTATATAGCCTTAACATCAGGCTACGGCAAGTTATTAAGGGGCCTCTCCAACCCTCACGCCATTTTCTTCTCTGCCTTGTCCCCATGCCTTCCATCTCTCCTACCCCTTTCATCCTTCTCCTCCTCCTTTCCTACTCAATATATGCTCCTTCCCCTCCTCCTTTCCTACTCAATATATGCTCCTTCCCCTCACACATTATCTTCACCCTCTCTCTTCCTCCTTTTATCTCTCTTAACCTTCCACCCCCTCTCCCCCTTCCCCTCTCCACCATCCCCCTCTCCACCCCCTTCCCCTCTCTATCATCCCCCTCTCCACCCCCTCCATCTTCTCTCCCCCTCCTCCCTCCTCTTCCCTTAGCCCCTCAACCCTCCCCCCTACTCTTCTCCCCCCTCCTAGTTCTCTTCACCCTCCTCCCTCTGCCCTTCTCACCGGCTGCTGTAAAGGATGACTCCATCGGGCTGCAAGCGAATCAGCTTGTTCTCCACAGTGACGTCGTGGAACCAGGCGGACTTAGCGTTGACAATGAAGGTGTCGGGCAGCCAGAGTTTATCCACGAAGCGGCTGTCCAGCCCCAGAGTCTTGTTGGTGTGGTTGTAGGACAGGCGGTCGTCCCGCCAGCTCTGCCGCAGGAAAATGGTCATGGTGTACTCCTGCCAAGAGGTCACACACGGTAACACACGGTAACATAAGGTAACACAAGAATAAGCATAAGCATATGCAAATGCACAGGCAAATGCACACACAGACAGAAGGACACACACACACACACACACAAAGGTACAAAGCTGAGCTCAGGGCATTTCCAACTCTGGTGTGAGAGAGTGGTGGATCATGTTGATCATGTTGTACTGTAACTAGGAGAATAGAAGATGGATAAAAGGCCTGTTTCAATACTTTTCAAATGTGGCCTTTATTACCTTCCTTTGGGTAATCACTGATCTGAATAGTATTGGATAAAATAAATATAGGTTACAAAACTATTGCTTTTAACCAAACCAACCTGGTTGAATTTGTTGAATGCATCAATGGAGGAAGGAAGGATGCATTTCATAAGATTTGAAACAGGGCCATGCATGCTCTTACTGAAAAAGGCAGGGTATCATTAACTTTTTAGATTACCTAATGGCTGATGCATAAGTGGTAGTTTTCTAATTTTACTGGAACAGTACAGTAGCAGTGAAATATGGCAACCATTCTGTATAAAGGCCTGCAGGTGAATTTACACATTACCATGTTGGCTTCAGAGATGTGGTCAATACTGGCTACTTCAATAGCCATGGCAACATTCACAGGTGGGCCTGTGGGGAAAAAAGTGAGAAAAGAAAACAATCCCTCCTTCCCTCGCTCCCTCCCTTCATCCATCCCTTCCCTCCTTCCCAAGGACACACCTAGACAAGGATCAAGGGCCACTTCCCCACTTAACATTGCTCTAAGTGAAGTGACATAGCACTATGTACATTCATAAACATGACAATGGGGGTCTCATGGGCTTGCGCAGTGGTGAGTTTAGAAGTGCATACATAGCTAGTATGCTGTTGTAGTTTGCTCGATGATTAGCATAATTTGTGCTGCTGAGATTGTGGATACTTGAAGAAAATATAGAGGGAGGGAGATCAGGATTACCGAAGCAGAACTGAAAGGCTATTTATTCTGAACATTAAGGAATCATATATTACCATTCTCTGTCATTTAGTACTCATCCCATAACCATTTACGTCAAATTGTATTCTGTAGCCATTATCCTACCCACCATAGAGAGCAGTCATCAGCACTGACAAGTGGGAGGACAGTTAAAGTCAATGAAACTTCAAATAAATCCATAATCCCTCAGCCTGTCACTAAAACCGAGCTCATTTTGACAAATGGCTCTTTGTGATAGGCTCAGTGTTCAACTTATTTGTATAGATTCTAGATGCCCATCGTAGCACCACTTTCCTTCAAATATGAAATGGTGAAGGGATGTGAGTTGAATAGACAGAGTAAGACCACACCAACTGATATTATTATTCTTCAATGGTTGAGTTTGGCTTTATGGTAGCTGTCTTACCACTTAGATGATATCTGAGGGAGATTTTACCGTATCTTCTCTGATTTCTATAAGGGGAAGTAATGAGGGACTACATAAGTGTTGAGCATAATGTTGCACTATAGGTACAGTATGTAAAATTGTTTGCTGTTGGCTGCCATAGCCTTGTTGCTGGTTCACAAGGCCTGGCAAGGTGGTGGTGATTCTTATATATCGACAATGTTTTTTCACCTCTGCTGACCTGAGTTAAGCTGTGAGGTTGAGAAATCTAATGCTGCGGACATTGGATATTTCACATTTGGCAAGCATTCTTAGCAAAGGCATTCTCCAGCAATGCTCCTTTCTTTTCTTTAGCAACACTACGCACGTCTTCCATTTCCAAAGCATCATTTCAATCTCTTCCGCAAACTCATTCCAACGCTTAATTGCTTTTGTTTATGATCTTTTGCATCACGTTCAATTGCAAAAACTTTTCATAGATTTAAAGCTATTATTTACATATGGGTAAATATGTCTTTAAACTAGGATTTAAAAATAACTTAAAGCACTTTCTTGGGGGAAGTGGAATCTAATAAGATGAATACAGCATGATGAATTTGAAAACACTTATACCCGGTTCCTGGTATGCTACAAATGTCTGTAAATGTGAGGGGGTGAAATGCAATCCAATGCCACAAGCAGTAGATCTCATACTCACCTCCTATCCCAGGGCGAAAATTTCGTGCATAGCCCTTCATTAACTCATCCAGATTAGGCAACCAGGATATTTGTATGTCTGAACCTACATAGTCCCCAATGTCACTCAGCTCGGCCCTATAGGGAACAAACACAGCACACTTGAGCTCTCTGCATCCACAGCACTGGAGAAGCCCAGAAGGAAGAAAGCTAGAGAGGCAAAGATAGTAGTAAACAGGAGAAAGTTGCATTTTCATGTTGAACATAGCTTTGCGATCAAGATCGGTGGGCATGCGCAAAAAAATATGGAAATAAAAACAATATGTTTACTGTTAACTGTAGAAAAGAGCAAACTTATCAAAATAATAAATGTTTACACAGTGCCTATTATCCAGTAGGGATTTTGGAATAATGGACAAAGCTATCTCACTCAAGAGATTCATATAAACCCTTGCATCTTGGAGCCGTAAGCGTCTCAGAGTAGAAGTGTAGATCTAGGATCAGGTCCTATCTATGTAATCTTGTCTATGTTATCCTATTTAAAATTACATAAAAGGCTAAACTGATCCTAGATCAGCACTCCTACTCTGACCCTGATGTTCTATGTGCTGCTTACTGACAGCACAAAGTGCACACATAAACGGACCACCAGGAGGCAGAGTTCTCTACTAAGAAGGCTCACTGTCTACACTGTTGGGACTGATGGACTAATGAGACACCGGGCCAAGACAGTCTCATTCTGACTGATCCAAATTACTATGTGGTGTATTCAGTGGCATGAGATGTTTAAAACGTTGCAGATAGATTTGTCATTAAGAGAGAAACAATTCCTTATTCTACCAGACTGACAATCTTATTGATATATGTTCTAATGCATGTCTATTTGAATAACGCTTTGGAACATTGCACCCTCCTGAACAAAAGAGACAAGAGAGAGTATTGTAAGAAGACAGACAGCTCACAGAACATGCAGAGGTGATTTATCAACAACATTCAAACGAATAAAGCCCTTTTAATATTACTCCTTGTTCATTTGTCATTACATAGTAACTTAAACATACCCATAAAATAAACCTGCCACTTTTTTTGTCTTTTAAAACCATGGAATGTATGTTTGTGGATGTGTTTTTAGAGTAATGAACTAGGCTTAGTATGACTGACGGCTGTAATCCATCACTAACCTAATTAGCGGTGTCAAAATTCGGAGGTAGCTGTTACCTTCACAAACTCAAAATGTGCTAAACCTGTGAGGTCAAATAGAAATGCGGTTGTGCAGACCATATGCCAAAATCCAAAGAAATGTGGTACACATGCTCAGGGATGTGAGTATAGCTGACCTGCAGAGTATGGCTTCTGTTTGGATGCATGGTGGCAAAGTTGGACCGGAAAAAAATGTATGCAAGCGCACTGGCTCATAGTGGACATATTGTAATCAAATAAAATAACATTTTATTGGTCACATATACAGTGGCTTGCGAAAGTATTCACCCCCTTGGCATTTTTCCTATTTTGTTGCCTTAAAACCTGGAATTAAAATGGATTTTTGGGGAATTTGTACCATTTGATTTACACAACATGCCTACCACTTTGAAGATGCAAAATATGTTTTATTGTGAAACAAACAAGAAATAACACAAAAAAACTGAAAACTTGAGTGTGCATAACTATTCACCCCACCAAAGTCAATACTTTGTAGAGCCACCTTTTGCTGCAATTACAGCTGCAAGTCTCTTGGGGTATGTCTCTATAAGCATGGCACATCTAGCTACTGGGATTTTCGCCCATTCTTCAAGGCAAAACTGCTCCAGCTCCTTCAAGTTGGATGGGTTCCGCTGGTGTACAGCAATTTTTAAGTCATACCACAGATTCTCAATTGGATTGAGGTCTGGGCTTTGACTAGGCCATTCCAAGATATTTAAATGTTTCCCCTTAAACCACTCAAGTGTTGCTTTAGCAGTATGCTTAGGGTCATTGTCCTGCTGGAAGGTGAATCTCCATCCCAGTCTCAAATCTCTGGAAGACTGAAACAGGTTTCCCTCAAGAATTTCCCTGCATTTAGCTCCATCCATCATTCCTTCAATTCTGACCAGTTTCCCAGTCCCTGCCGATGAAAAACATCCCCACATCACCGTGCTTCACCGTGGGGATGGTCTTCTCGGGGTGATGAGAGGTGTTGGGTTTGTGCCAGACATAGCATTTTCTTTGATGGCCAAAAAGCTAAATTTTAGTCTCATCTGACCAGAGTACCTTCTTCCATATGTTTGGGGAGTCTCCCACATGCCTTTAGGCGAACCCCAAACGTGCTTTCTTATTTTTTCTTGATGCAATGGCTATTTTCTGGCCACTCTTCCGTAAAGCCCAGCTCTGTGGAGTGTGCGGCTTAAAGTGGTCCGATGGACAGATACTCCAATCTTCGCTGTGGAGCTTTGCAGCTCCTTCAGGGTTATCTTTGGTCTCTTTGTTGCCTCTCTGATTAATGCCCTCCTTGCCTGGTCCGTGAGTTTTGGTGGGCGGCCCTCTCTCGGCAGGTTTATTGTGGTGCCATATTCTTTCCATTTTTTAATGATGGATTTAATGGTGCTCCGTGGGATGTTCAAAGTTTCGGATATTTTTTTATAACCCAACACTGATCTGTACTTCTCCACAACTTTGTCCCTGACCTGTTTGGAGAGCTCCTTGGTCTTCATGGTGCCGCTTGCTTGATGGTGCCCTTTGCTTAGTGTTGTTGCCAACTCTGGGGCCTTTCGGAACAGGTGTATATATACTGAGATCATGTGACACTTAGATTGCACAAAGGTGGACTTTATTTAACTAATTATGTGACTTCTGAAGGCAATTGGTTGCACCAGATCTTCTTTAGGGGTTTCATAGCAAAGGGGTAAATACATGTGCACGCACCACTTTTCCATTTCATTTGTTTTGGAATTTTTTTAAACAATAAAAAGAAAATATCACTTCAACAATTTGGACTATTTTGTGTATGTCCATTACATGAAATTCAAATAAAAATCCATTTAAATTACAGGTTGTAATGCAACAAAATAGGAAAATCGCCAAGGGGGATGAATACTTTTGCAAGGCACTGTACATGGTTAGCAGATGTTAATGTGAGTGTAGTGAAATGCTTGTGCTTCTAGTTCCAATAGTGCAGTAATATCTAACAAGTAATCTAACAATTCCCCAACAACTACCTAATACACACAAATCTAAAGGGATGGAATAAGAATATGTACATATAAATACATGGATGATCGATGGCCGAGCGACATAGGCAAGATGCAATAGATGGTATAAGATGCGTAATGAGATGAGTAATGTAAGATATGTAAACATTATTAAAGTGCCATTGTTTAAAGTGACTAGTGAGCATCTATGTAGGCAGCAGCCTCTCTGAGTTAGTGATTGCTGTTTAGCAGTCTGATGGCCTTGAGATAGAAGCTGTTTTTCAGACTCTCGGTCCCAGCTTTGATGCACCTGTACTGACCTTGCCTTCTGGATGGTAGTGGGGTGAACATGCAGTGGCTCAGGTGGTTGTTGTCCTTGATGATCTTTTTTGGCCTTCCTGTGGCATCGGGTGCTGTAGGTGTCCTGGAGGGCAGGTAGTTTGCCCCCAGGTGATGCGTTGTGCAGACCGCACCACTCTCTGGAGAGCCTTGCGGATTGAGGGTGGTGCAGTTGCGCTACCAGGCAGTGATACAGTCCAACAGGATGCTCTCAATTGTGCATCTGTAAAAGTTTGTGAGGGTTTTAGGTGACAAGCCAAATATCTTCAGCCTCCTGAGGTTGAAGAGGCGCTGTTGCGGCTTCTTCACCACAATGTCTGTGTGGTTGGACCATTTCAGTTTGTCTGCGATGTGTACACCGAGGAACTTAAAACTTTCCACCTTCTCCACTACTGTCCCTTCGATGTCGATAGGGGGGCGTTCCCTCTGCTGTTTCCTGGAGTCCACGATCATCTCCTTTGTTTTGTTGATGTTGAGTGAGAAGTTGTTTTCCTGACACCAAACTCTGAGTGCCCTCACCTCCTCCCTGTAGGATGTCTCGTCGTTGTTGGTAATCAAGCCCACTACTGTTATGTTGGCTGCAAACTTGATGATTGAGTTGGAGGCCTGCATGGCCACGCAGTCATGGGTGAACAAGGAGTACAGGAGGGGGCTGAGCATGCACCCTTGTGGGGCCCCAGGGTTGAGGGTCAGCGAAGTGGAGCTGTTGTTTCTTACCTTCACCACCTGGGGGCGGCCCTTCAGAAAGCCCAGGACCCAATTGCACAGGGCAGGGTTGAGACCAAGGGCCTCCAGCTTAATGATGAGCTTGGAGGTTACTATGGTGTTGAATGCTGAGCTGTAGTCAATGAACAGCATTCTTACATAGGTATTCCTCTTGTCCAGATGGGATAGGGCTGTGTGCAGTGTGATGGCGATTGCATCGTCTGTAGACTTGTTGGGGCGGTAAGCAAACTGAAGTGGGTCTAAGGTGGCAGGTAAGGTGGAGGTGATATGATCCTTGACTAGTCTCTCAAAGCATTTGATGATGACAGAAGTGAGTGCTACGGTGCGAGAGTCATTTCGTTCAGTTATCTTTTCCTTCTTGGGTACAGGAACAATGGTGGCCATCTTGAAGCATGTGGGGACAGCAGACTGGGTTAGGGAGCAATTGAATATGTCGGTAAACACACCAGCCAGCTGGTCTGCGCATGCTCTGAGGACGCGGCTTGGGATTCTGTCTGTGCCAGCAGCCTTGCGAGGGTTAACACGTTTAAATGTCTTACTCACGTTGGCCACGGAAAAGGAGAGGGAGCGCAGTCCTTGTTAGTGGGCTGTGTCGGTGGCACTGTATTATCCTCAAAGCAGACAAAGAAAGTGTTTCGTTTGTCTGGAAGCAATACGTTGGTGTCCGTTACGTGGCAGGTTTTCTTTTTGTAGTCCGTAATTACCTGTAGACCGCCACGTACGTCTCGTGTCTGAGCCGTTGAATTGCGGCTCAGACTTACCCGCGCGAGTGCTGCAATCAATATGCTGATAGAATTTTGGTGGCCATGTTCTCAAATTTGCTTTGTTAAAATCCCCAGCTACAATAAATGCAGCCTCAGGATATATGGTTTCCAGTTTACATAAAGTCCAGTGAAGTTCTTTGAGGGCCATCGTGGTATCTGCTTGAGGGGGTATATACACAGCTGTGACGATAACTGACGAGAATTCTCTTGGGAGATAATATGGTCGGCATTTGATTGTGAGGAATTCTAGGTCAGGTGAAGAGAAGGACTTGAGTTCCTGTATGTTGTTATGATTACACCATTAGTCGTTAATCATGAAACATACACCCTCCCCTTCTTCTTCCCAGAGAGATGTTTATTTCTGTCGGACCGACGCATGAAGAAACCCATGGCTGTACCGACTCCAACAACATATCCCAAGAGAGCAATGTTTCTGTGAAACAGAGAATGTTACAATCTCTGATGTCTCCCTGGAAGGCAACCCTTGCCCTAATTTCATCCATCTTGTTGTCTAGAGACTGGACATTGGTGAGTAGTATACTCGGAAGCGGTGGGCGGTGAGCACGCCTTCGAAGCCTGACCAGGAGGCCACTCCGTCTACCTCTTCTGCCAGCGACGTTGTTTTGGATCGATCTCTGCGATTAGAGCCAATGTCCTGGGTGGTGGTCCGAACAAAGGATCTGCTTCGTGAAAGTTGTATTCCTGGTCGTAATGTTGGTAAGTTGATGTTGCTCTTATATGCAATAGTTCTTCCCGGCTGTATGTAATAACACTTAAGATTTTCTGAGCTAACAATGTAAGAAATAATCTATAAAAAAACGAAATACTGCATAGTTTCCTAAGGACTCGAAGCGAGGCAACCATCTCTGTCGGCGTCATCTTTTCACAGAGAAGGGAACCGCCCTATTGTTAGAGCTAGAGTCCTGGAAGAAAACGTTTAAAGTAGTCAACATCATTCAAAATGATCCAAAATAGTTTAAAAGCATATTGCATTATTTGTTCAACGTTGCGTTCTGATATTTGACAACTGTGGTAAGAAGTACAGATCTAGCTTATCTTAGGGCAATGTGTCCAATTTGTCCTGATGGTGGCACTATGGGGCCAAAGCTTGCAGCTATACTGATATGCTATAGATATTGGAATATCCAAGAGGTGCCTCCCTTTGTGGCCTTCCCCTTCGGCAACTAGGTGTTCTAACTTAATAACCTAACTGATAAAGAGATGGGACCTATTTAAAGCTGTTGTAGGTATACCTGTAGTAACTCCAGTGCAGTGTACAGCACAACAGGATACACATTATGCATGCAGTAAAGGAAATGTGATGTCATAAAATGCTAATAGTGCAGAGAATTTGATTGGTCTCGAGGGCGTTTCTTTAAACATGCTAGTCCTGCTCTCACCCCTCCAAACTCTGTTATAACAGTTCAAAGTCAATTTCCTGCTCATGTTGTTCCTCTTAGTCTTTTATTTTGGTTCATTAACAGGATCTCCAGAGGCCCTGTTTCGCTAACCGTCTGTTTACGAGCTAACACACTGGGTATGTCCGAAATGGCACACTATTCCCTATACATTGCATTACTTTTTGACATGGTTTGTGCACTATAAAGGGAATAGGGAGACATTTCAGATACATTCACTGAGTGCTGAGGTGAAAGAGAAGAAACACAAAAGGAGCAGCTTTTCTTCCCACAGATTTAATAAATAAATAAAAAACAAAGTTAAAAAAGCCTTGTAATGTAGCCCCAGCTCTAACAAGCGTAATTAGATTCCTACAATGACATCAATTTGTACCTGAGAACAGAGAAGAGAACCGCACTAGCACTAGTCATCCTTGCGTAGCCCTATATTGTTAATGTTGTAAATCCTGAATGTGACAGCACGTAAAGCTAGCTAATTAAATCTACAGCCTTTTAAATGCCAATCAGTAGAGAATGAAATGGTGGCATTGCACAGATATGGCACATACAAGATCTGTCATTTCCAACCTTGATTAGCCAAATTAATTCCCTACAGCCTCTATAAGGTGAAAGCTCTCTCTGCATACTGTGGTCTTTCCATCACAAACGCAGTGTAGTGTAACTGTGCTCCCACATTCATTTGGCTAGAACATATCTGGACCCCTCAGCACTAGCATCTGCCTGATATGCACATATGGAGCATGCATTAAGGACATACTAAGGTCATCTAGCCTAAGGGGCCGTCCATGTCTTACAGTAGGGCATAAGAGAGGTCACTGACTATGCAACTGCTACCCCACTAAGCTAACAAGAATAAATGCAACCTCACATTGTGATATTATGATACTTCCAGTGTACTGCAACAATCATCCGTTTTCCTTTAAATGCAGATATTTCCTAAAAAGCCTAGCTTTGTACTAAACCCATGCCAGGTCGCAGTTGTAAATGAGAACTTGTTCTCAACTGGCCTACCTGGTTAAATAAAGGTTAAATAAAAAATACATTAAATAAATACATTAAATAAATAGTAGGCCTAGGCCTCGTGTGGGTAAAATAAACTGCTCTACAGGACACACATTATATGAAAACTTTATCATAAGTCGTAATATTTTAAAACAACAAAAATGTATCCCATAAAAATGTGAGATCACGTTGCAGTGAAATTTGTGTGCTATTTCAAAATCTGTTCCTCCTTAGAGTGAAGAGAATTTATCCAGTAAGTGGCTTACTTCTAAGGAGTATCACCCCCAAGGCTATAGTGCATGTCACCTGGATCCAGATTTATTAACAGCGGTGACTCACACCAAAGGTAGTGAGATATTGTGCCAGTCCGACTCTGGCTTATTTTTTCAAAAACATGTCAAAACACAACGTCAAGTAGCAACACAATTAATAGTTTAGTAGGCCAGTGAAAGGAATGATAAAAAAGGATGGATAGAGAAAAAGTGTAAAGCTATTTTCAAATAGTAATAAACTGACTGAGGAGAAATACTGTCAAATGTTGATTTCTCTCAGAGCAGGGTAAATTACACTTGGATAGAGTGAAAAGCATGCAAAATGCATACCGGAGATGGTAACAAGGTAACTTGGCTACTAAGCTTTTGTCCTTTTAACTCTAGCAGAAGAGCTACTCTGCCAGAATATTCAAAATGGTGACAAAATAAGCTGTTGACAAAAGCTCATAATACATGGAGAGAGAGAGAAGAGGCACTATCAGATTGTTATTCCAAAACACTCACACATTAAATATGTGAAGGATCGTATGTTGGGGGGAAAAATGCTAATGCATCACGATCATGAAGCGAGGACAATATATTATATCTTTGATTTTATATTTTCATTAGAAACACACACATCTCAGAAAAGCCTGTGAAAGATCACAGTCTAATAACAATTATACCTCTGCTGGTATGTGTTGTCAGGAGAGGGCTACCAGGTTGATACATTTGCCAGTACACAACATTGTACAACCTTTTGACCTGGGACACATTGCAACACTTTGCAACCCTGTGTAACTGAACATAGGTCAACAGTTTACTGTTTAGAGACTGTTTCAATGACAGAACCAGGATGTGTGTCACTAATATCACCTACACTGCCATACTGGCTGTGGCAACTTACAAAATAATTCAACTGTTGAGTCAATTCAGACAGTATTTAGATATGTTCACTTGCTTTGTTTGCTCACATACAGAGCCTTCGGAAAATATGTGCTTAGGGTTGTTGTCCTATTGGAAGGTGAATCTTCACCCCAGTCTGAGGTCCTGAGTGCTCTGGAGCAGGTTTCTATCAAGGATCTCTCTGTACTTTGCTCCGTTCATCTTTGTCTCGATCCTGACTAGTCTCTCAGTCCCTGCCGCTGAAAAACATCCACACAGCATGATGCTGCCACCAACATTCTTCACCGTAGGGATGGTGCCTGGTTTCCTCCAGACCTGACGCTTGCCATTCAGGCCAAAAAGTTAAATCTTGGTTTCATCAGACCAAATAATCTTGTTTCTCATGGTCTGAGAGTTTTTGGGTGCCTTTTGGCAAACTCCAAGTGGGCTGTCATGTGCCATTTACTGAGGAGCGGCTTCCGTCTGGCCTCTCTACCATAAAGGCCTGATTGGTAGAGTTCTGCAGAGATGGACGTCCTTCTGGAAGGTTCTCCCATCTCCACAGAGGAACTCTATAGCTCTGTCAGAGTGACCATCGGGTTCTTGGTCACCTTCCCAAGGCTCTTCTCCCCCGATTGCTCAGTTTCTAGGAAGAGTCTTGGTGGTTCCAAACTTCTTCCATTTAAGAATGATGGAGGCCACTGTGTTCTTGGGGGCCTTCAATGCTGCAGAAATGTTTTGGTACCCTTCCCCAGATCCCGAGTGGCGCAGTGGTCTAAGGCACTGAATATCAGTGCTAGAGGCGTCACTACAGACTCTGGTTCGATTCCAGGCTATATCACAACCAGCCGTGATTGGGAGTCCCATTGGGAGTCCCAGCGTCGTCAAGGTTAGGGTTTTAGACCGTCATTGTAAATTTTGTTCTTAACTGACTTGCCTAGTTAAATAAAGGTTTAATATAAATAAATAAAATATCTTTGCCTCCACACAATTATTTTATGTGCTCTATGTACAATTCCTTCGACCTCATGGCTTGGTTTTTGCTCTGACATGCACTGTGTCATTGTCACGATCGTGTGGAGGAGAGACGGACCAAAACGCAGCATGTGGAAAATAAGCCATCTTCTTTTATTAGAACGACGAAGATGAACATGAAACGAAACACTTATACAAACTATACAAAAACAACAAACTACCGTGAAGCTATAAACGTAGTGCACACACACAGGCTACAAACGTTCAACATAGACAACTACCCACAAAAGCCTACTGCCTATGGCAGCCTTAAATATGGCTCCCAATCAGAGACAATGAATGACAGCTGTCTCTGATTGAGACCCAATCTAGGCAGCCATAGACATAACTAGACAACCTCACTCTTCTCTACCCCATACACATACAACACCCCTAGACTAGACAAAACACACAAAGACAACCCACCCCAACTCACGCCCTGACCAACTAAATAAATAACAGAAAAAGGAACAATAGGTCAGGAACGTGACATAACCCCCCCCTTAAGGTGCGAACTCCGGGCGCACCAGCATAAAATCTAGGGTCTGGGTGGGCGTCTGTCCACGGTGGCGGCTCTGGCGCTGGTCGTGGTCCCCACCCCACCATAGTCACTACCCGCTTTCGTAGCCTCCTCCAAATGGCCACCCTCCAAATTAACCCCACCGGACTAAGGGGCAGCACCGGACTAAGGGGCAGCACCGGACTAAGGGGCAGCACCGGACTAAGGGGCAGCACCAGGATAAGGGGCAGCACCAGGATAAGGGGCAGCACCAGGATAAGGGGCAGCACCAGGATAAGGGGCAGCACCAGGATAAGGGGCAGCACCAGGCTGGCTGGCGGATCCTGGCTGGCTGGCGGATCCTGGCTGGATGACGGCTCTGGCGGATCCTGGCTGGATGACGGCTCTGGCGGATCCTGGCTGGATGACGGCTCTGGCGGATCCTGGCTGGATGACGGCTCTGGCGGATCCTGGCTGGATGACGGCTCTGGCGGATCCTGGCTGGATGACGGCTCTGGCGGATCCTGGCTGGATGACGGCTCTGGCGGATCCTGGCTCGCTGACGGCTCTGGCGGATCCTGGCTCGCTGACGGCTCTGGCGGATCCTGGCTCGCTGACGGCTCTGGCGGATCCTGGCTCGCTGACGGCTCTGGCGGATCCTGGCTCGCTGACGGCTCTGGCGGGTCCTGGCTCGCTGACGGCTCTGGCTGGTCATGGCTCGCTGACGGCTCTGGCTGGTCATGGCTCGCTGACGGCTCTGGCTGGTCATGGCTCGCTGACGGCTCTGGCTGGTCATGGCTCGCTGACGGCTCTGGCTGGTCATGGCTCGCTGACGGCTCTGGCTGGTCATGGCTCGCTGACGGCTCTGGCTGGTCATGGCTCGCTGACGGCTCTGGCTGGTCATGGCTCGCTGACGGCTCTGGCTGATCCGGTCTGGCGGAAGGCTCTGGCTGATCCGGTCTGGCGGAAGGCTCTGGCTGATCCGGTCTGGCGGAAGGCTCTGGCTGATCCGGTCTGGCGGAAGGCTCTGGCTGATCCGGTCTGGCGGAAGGCTCTGGCTGATCCGGTCTGGCGGAAGGCTCTGGCTGATCCGGTCTGGCGGAAGGCTCTGGCTGATCCGTTCTGGCGGAAGGCTCTGGCGGCTCCTGTCTGGCGGAAGGCTCTAGCGGCTCCTGTCTGGCGGACGGCTCTGTAGGCTCATGGCAGACGGGCGGCATTGCAGGCTCATGGCAGACGGGCGGCTTTGAAGGCTCAATACAGATGGGCAGTTCATGCGGCGCTTGGCAGACGGACAGTTCAGACGCCGCTTGGCAGACGGGCAGTTCAGGCGCCGCTTGGCAGACGGGCAGTTCAGGCGCCGCTTGGCAGACGGGCAGTTCAGGCGCCGCTTGGCAGACGGGCAGTTCAGGCGCCGCTTGGCAGACGGGCAGTTCAGGCGCCGCTTGGCAGACGGGCAGTTCAGGCACCGTTGGGCAGACGGCAGACTCTGGCCGGCTGAGACGCACTGTAGGCCTGGTGCGTGGTGCCGGAACTGGAGGTACCGGGCTAAGGACACGCACCTTCAGGCTAGTGCGGGGAACAACAACAGGGCACACTGAGTTCTCAAGGCGCACTATAGGACTGGTGCGTGGTACCAGAACTGGTGGTACCGGGCTGAGGGCACGCACCTCAGGACGAGTGCGGGGAGAAAGATCAGTGCGTACAGGGCTCTGGAGACGCACAGGAGGCTTGGTGCGTGGTGCCGGGACTGGAGGCACTGGGCTGGAGACACGCACCACAGGGAGAGTGCGTGGAGGAGGAACAGGGCTCTGGAGACGCACTGGAAGCCTGGTGCGTGGTGTCAGCACTGGTGGTACTGGGCTGGGAACACACACCACAGGGCTAGTGCGAGGAGCAGTAACAGGACGCACAGGACTCTGGAGACGCACAGGAGGCTTTGTGCGTGCTGTAGGCACTGTCTTAACCAGACGGCTAGCACGCTCCTCAGGACGAGTATGGAGAGCTGTTCCCGGTGACATTAACTCACCAACACGTTCATTCGGACGAATGCCGTGCCTCATGCACCAAACCAGTACATCCCTCATAACTCTCTCCTCCAATTTCTCCATTAACTCCTTTACTGTCTCTGCGTCACTCACCTCCAAATCCGCCCTCACCGGCTCCTTACGGTAAGCAGGAGGAGTTGGCTCACGTCTCCCGACTGACCCAACTAAACTACCCGAGAGCCCCTCCCCAAGAAATTTTTGGGTTTGACTTACGGGCTTCCAGCCTTGTTTCCTTGCTGCCTCCTCATATCGCCGCCTCTCTTCTTTCACTGCCTCCAGCTCAGCTTTGGGGCGGCGATATTCTCCTGGTTGAGCCCAGGGTCCTTTTCCGTCCAATATTTCCTCCCATGTCCACGAGTCCTGGTTACTTTGCCGCTGTTGTTGGTTCCGCTCACGCTGCTTGATCCATGGTTGGTGGGTAGTTCTGTCACGATCGTGTGGAGGAGAGACGGACCAAAACGCAGCATGTGGAAAATAAGCCATCTTCTTTTATTAGAACGACGAAGATGAACATGAAACGAAACACTTATACAAACTATACAAAAACAACAAACGACCGTGAAGCTATAAACGTAGTGCACACACACAGGCTACAAACGTTCAACATAGACAACTACCCACAAAAGCCTACTGCCTATGGCAGCCTTAAATATGGCTCCCAATCAGAGACAATGAATGACAGCTGTCTCTGATTGAGACCCAATCTAGGCAGCCATAGACATAACTAGACAGCCTCACTCTTCTCTACCCCATACACATACAACACCCCTAGACTAGACAAAACACACAAAGACAACCCACCCCAACTCACGCCCTGACCAACTAAATAAATAACAGAAAAAGGAACAATAGGTCAGGAACGTGACAGTCATGACTCTTCTGGGAGGATCCCAAGATCAGGTTACAGTGGATCAGCGTTCAATAGGGCCCTCTCACCCGCAGAAGGGGGGAGGGATGGATGTGAGGGTTTTATGACACCTCACGTGATCGTAAATTGTAGGCAGCAGACAATTCCTTTTGATTTCTGTTTGGGTGAATGGAATGTCAATTTGTTAGAGAAGAGGTTGCCGCCCAAAACTTCAACATCAAATAATGGACACTGGGACAATTTATTTCAACATCCGAATGTTGGGGATGATGAGAGATGGAATATGGAAAATGTATGTATATTTTGTGATGTAATTAAAATGGTTATTAAGACGTTATAACGCAAACATTGTAACTTGAAGAGCTTTTACACTTTGTACAACCGTATCTAGCCACGCCCCAGGGAGCCCAGAGAGCGTGTCAGCATGACGTAAATGCCACTTTTTACCCAAGGGTATAAAAAGTTTGAGTTAAGAATGAACATATCAGACTAGAAGGACCACACGCTGCAGCGAGGTCTACGATAGTCACAACCCCCAGAACGCAACACGAGGTTGAAGAAGACAAATCATGTCCAATCAATTGAATTTACCACAGGTGGACTCCAATCAAGTTGTAGAAACATCTCAAGGATGATCAGTGGAATCAGGATGCACCTGAGCTCAATTTCGAGTCTGATAGCAAAGGGTCTGAATACTTAAATAATACCTTACATAAGGTATTTCTGTTTTTTATTTGTAATAAATTTAAATTTGCTAAAATGTATACAAACCTGTTTTCGCTTTGTCACTATGGGGTATTGTGTGTAGATTGCTGAGAATTTTTTTTTAAATCAATTTTAGAATGTATGTAACAAAATGTGGGAAAAGTCAAGGGGTCTGAATACTTTCCAAAGGCACTGTATTTATATATGTTTACTCACAAATAGTATTTAAACAGTGATTGGAGATAGACTGGGACTCTTATCTTCTGATGTTATAATACAATAACCTTGTGTTAACAAGACTTTACATCAAGTTGCTATTATACCATAACAATGCAATGACTCTAATAATAGCATTGATTAAAAACATGTTGTTCCATAACTCTTTAGTAATTGCATAGTATTTGCATTGACATTGCATAGTTATTATGGGATTGACTGTTTTTTGTAAGTACTGTACAAGAGTGTATATAGGGATTGTTCCTTGTTCCACTTGTGTTATAACAAAGACCACTCAATTTTATTACAATGCAATTACAAACCAGTTACAAAATGACTATGTAACAACATGTTATTATTAACAACTAATGTTAATCAATGCAATTATTGAAATAATTAGTTTTAAACTGCATTATGCTGAACACCACATGATACTTGACCTCAATTCAATGGGCCTACAAGTTATGGTGTGACATTGTACCCAAATCTGTCACACATGATATAATGTTACATTATTCACCACATATCCACTATTGATTGAGCCTCTATCTCTATCTTTAATATGACCTTATGATCAGCATGTCTACTATATGTTGATGATTGGTCCCATAGCACTAAAGCTGTACAGTAACTGCTCGAAAGCTATGTGGGCGTTGAGTAGGCTGTTCCTCTGCTATTGCAGATACATCCTCAGGTTTTAGAATTCATTAATCAGTTCATTTTACGCAAATTGGACCAATCCAGAAAATGTAGGTTAGGAATTCGTTTCCATCGAAAAATGATCTAGGCTAAATTAGAAACAGATGCTATGGCCTCAATATGCTCTAAATCTAAATCCAACTAAAAACTCAATTTGCAGAAATGCACAAACGCTTTAAGGGTAATCTAAACGGTTATAGGATAAATCAGAACATCGCAACAGCTGACCTACAACATAACCACAATTATTTTTGAACGAAACAATTGGCTCCAATTCAATAATATACGCCATTCAAATAAAACCCGAGTAAATTTTATGGGAAGGTATTCTCTGTAACACTAGTCAAAAAATATATAGTCCATATAGTCAATCTTACCTGGTGAAAATGTTGCCCCTGATATTCAAGAGGGCAAGGTTCGCCAACATGAAAGTTATCATCTCCATTTTAATGGCTGGCCAAAGTTCCCAGAACCAAAAACTATCAAAAAAACGAAGGGGCTCACACAGACTGCGTTCCTACGGTCCCATAATGCGGAGGAAGATCGGGATAAAGTAATCTGTTGTGATGACCCATGTTCTGCTCACACACGCGCGCCTGGCTTCCTCCCTGTTCTGGCCCAGCACACAGAACGCACGGTGTCAACTCGTTGGTCAGACCACAACAGTCGATTACTGGAGCGCACTCTTGCACTCCACTTTCGCAGCACTGGCTCGAGAGAGATAGGACCACACTAATCTCTCTCACTGCGTTGCTTATAGCAACGTCAGATTAAATCGTCCTCATGGAAACGCTGTCTCCAATGTAAACCCAAGGCGCGAAAAGAGACGACACCGATATTATGTAATGGATTTGATAAACTTTTATTTATTCAACTTTTATCTTAAACGTTTATATATTATTGTTATCTGCACATTCATCTGCACATCCTATTAATTTCAGTTGTTAAATCAAAACGCACAATAGACCAATTAACATTGTGCACAATAGCAATTCAACAAATCCATAGTTTATGAATGAGCTAGTACAGGCAATTATTTATATTTATAGAAAATGTAGGCCTATCTCTAAAACCTTGTTTTTTTCAAACTTTGTGTCCTAGAATGAGACTTCAGACATCTTTATAAACGTTGTATTATGTGGTAAGAACAAGGAAAACGTTGACCCCAATCTTTATGATGTAGTAAAAAACTACTTTGATGTGGTAAATAATTGATGTAGTAAATACACTATTTAATCTTCAGATATTACACCCCCCCCCCCCCCCCCCACACACACACACACACACACACTTTTGTGATGTTAAAAGTATTTTCATATCAATGCACCTGCCCTGGTTTCATTTTCATTTGCTTCACCTAAGTGAGAAAGGAGCAAGTGACTGTCCTTGCTCTCCTCTCCTGGTGGCACTATTCCAGTTGTAAAGGGCAGTTATCTGCTTTGCCATTCTGTAAGGTCACACTCCTTGCCTTTTCCCTCGTGGGTCAGTTGCTCTTTTTCTTTAGGGCCTTTGTGCATAGTGACATATATTAGAATCACAATTAGGAGTTATGAGACATCTTTTTGTAAGGACTATGTAAAAATGTCTTTCTGCATACATACTTTACATACACCTGGCAAAAATATTTAGTAGAAACCTCATGATTTTATCTTCCATCAGCATTTAACACCTCAGCTTCCCTTTTTGTTTTTGTCACGGTCCTATGACACAGAACACAGTCTTCTAACACATGTTTACTCAGTTAAACATATATAATCAATGGATCTCAAAACAAAATGGTTGAATAGTCTCACACCAATGATTCACAGTCAAATAATGATATTGCATAAACCCCTGATAGCTGCCCCGCGATATACAGTTAAACTGTGTACACTACTTCGTACTTGAAGCAGAAGTCATGATAGAGGGGGATTTTATGTAAGTCATCATGATGTACTCTAAATTGATTTTATGACTAAGGCTATACTCTCCCTCTAGTTAACTATTAACTGCAGGGGTGCAGTACATTGGCAGGCATTTATATAGGGATCTCAATGTCAAGACACCCTTGAAAATGTTGATAATAGAATCACATATACTAATATAAGTATCCTATTATTAGTGTTGTAAAGCTATCAGTAATTTAGCAAAGTTACCGGAATCTTCAGTAATTTTGGTAATTAACAGAAACTCTATGGCAATTGTAACTTTGGTAATTTATACTTGAATAACTTAACATTTATTCATATAAAGTGTTCATGTTTTTTTTATCTGTGTCCATATTGTCCATGAGTTTCTACTAGATAGACATTATGGTTCAAAACAATGGCATTATTTTTAATTACCTCTGTAACTAGTCCACCTATTGACTTTTTTCACAACTGCCATCAGTTTGATTCCGAAACATTGACATGAAATACATATTAACATAGTAAAAAAAGTGTTGAAAAAATATATAAAGGATATTTCATGAAGAAATTCTGATATTAAACACCAATGTTATTCACGGAGTTGATGGTTTATATTTAAGATAATGTTTTACAGCTTTGTCATTATACTTTTTATTTAAAAATCATCTTATTTAATTATTTCATATACATTGAACAAAAATATAAATGCAACATGCAACAATTTCATACAAGGAAATCATTCAATTGAAATAAATTCATTAGGCCCTAATCTATGAATTTCGCATGACTGGGAATACAGATATGCATCTGTTGGTGACAAAGACCTTTAAAAAAGAAGGTAGGGAAGTGGATCAGAAAACCAGTCAGTATCTGGTGTGACCACCATTTGTCTCATGCAGCGCGACACATTTTCTTCACATAGAGTTGATCAGGCTGTTGATTGTGGCCTGTGGAATGTTGTCCCACTCCTCTTCAAAGGCTGTGCGAAATTGCTGGATATTGGCGAGAACTGGAACACGCTGTCGTACATGTCGATCCAGAGCATCCCAAACATGCTCAGTGGGTGACATGTCTGGTGAGAATGCAGGCCATGGAAGAACTGGGATATTTTCAGCTTCCAGGAATTGTGTACCGATCCTTGTGACATGGGGCCATGCATTATCATGGTGAAAGAATGGCACGACAATGGGCCTCAGGATCTCGTCATGGTATCTCTGTGCATTCAAATTGCCATCAATAAAATGCAATTGTTATCATTGTCCAAAGCTTATGACTGTCCATACCATATCCCCACCGCCACCATAGAGCACTCTGTTCACAATGTTGGCATCAGCAAACCGCTCGCACACACAACGCCATACACTCTATCTGCCATCTGGCTGGTACAGTCAGAGGTGTTGGGTGAAATGCGGAAGTCACATTTCAGTTGAATGCATTCAGTTGTACAACTGACTAGGTATCCCCCTAGTCAGTTGTAGAGCACACTTCTCCAGTGTGCCAGTGGCCATCGAAGGTGAGCATTTGCCCACTGAAGTCGGTTACAACGCCGAACTGCAGTACGTTCAAGATCCTGGTGAGGACGACGAGCACACAGATGAGCTTCCCTGAGACGGTTTGTGCAGAAATTCTTCAGTTGTACAAACAGTTTCATCAGCTGTCTGGGTGGCTGGTCTCAGACAGTCCCGCAGGTGAAGAAGTCGGATGTGGGGGTCCTGGGATGGCGTGGTTACACGTGGTCTGTGGTTGTGACGCCGATTGGACGTACTACCAAATTCTCTAAAATGACATTGGAGGTGGCTTATGGTTGAGAAATGAACATTAAATTCTCTAGCAATAGCTCTGGTGGACATTCCTGTAGTCATAATTGCACTCTCCATCAACACTTGAGACATCTGTAGCATTGTGTTGTGTGACAAAACTGCCCATTTGTCTGTCCACAGCACAAGGTACACCTGTGTAATGATCATGCTGTTAATCAGCTTCTTGATTTGCCACACCTGTCAGGTGGATGGATTATCTTGGCAAAGGAGAAATGTTCACTAACAGGGATGCAAACACATTTGTGCAATGTTTTTTTTAGAAGTAAGCTTTTTGTGCGTATGGAAAATTTCAGCGATCTTTTATTTCACTTTACATGTTTCGTTTATAATTTTGTTCAGTGTATTTTACGTGTGATAAGGCCACACAGAGGGCTAGAGATAATTACAGACACCTTTGATAATCTGAAGTACCCAAAAGGGCCACTAGATGTCTTGTGATAGATTACATAAAGTTGTTGAAAGATAACAAATTTCTGGTAGTTTACTGGTTAGCCTACACATTTCAACTGAAGTCCCAAGTACAGCCTACTTGAATAAAGCAGTTTTATTATTGCAATGCTAACATAAACAGCATAAGTTTTAATAATATTAATTTCCTTATTCAATTCATTTTAACAGAGAGAGAGAAAACAGATAAAATCCTAAATCCTAGTAATGCACACGCTGACTGTATATCAGGGATCTTCAACCTTTTCTTGCCCAGGGACCCCCTCCCAGGCAAGACAGCCACACAGGGACCTCCCATCATACGTCTTGTGTTATCATCAGGTGAATGAAAATGGCAAGGAGAAGTAATTAGCATTTTAAAATTAATAGATTTGGTAAATATTGGAAGACGAGTGTAAACTCTAACATAGCCTATTAGCTAGAAAGGTAACTCCAAACACATTTTAGCTAAGAGCAGCTGTCCAAGTCAAGAAAGCTTACTAGCAGCCAGTGGCACTTGCCGCACTGATAGCCGATTCACAGTTGCTTTTTTAAAGCCTATATCAGATTCTCCAGTGAGTGTAATTGTCTTCAATTAATGTAATTTACTCAGTATAAGGAGTTGAGAAATAAATTTGACATCATGATAAAGAAGATATTCTCCTGTTTTCTACTGTAGGTATGTAAGCGATTTTGTTGCTAGCGATATTCATAAAAACATAATTTTTTTAAATCCTTGGTCTACATGTCAGAGAGGCATATTTGTTCTATATTAGGCTACAAACTAATATCTGAACGTTCCAAAATGTTGTGCCCTGCTGAACGAACCCCTGGATGCACCCTCTTCTTCATGGGGGGGGTTTGTAAGGGTTAACACATGGTTTGGCAGCTGGCTGGAAGTTGAAGACAAGAGAAGGCAGTAGCTACCATAGCTAGTTAGCTTGCAAAGTTACACAGTTAGAAAGAACTCCAGGTAACAGCAACAAAGTCAATAAAGATAACCCACATATTACCTGTTCAGCTAAGGTTAGTTAGTAAGTTAGATTACAATGCTAGCTAGCTAACGTTAGCTAGGTTGGCTGTTGCAAATGACTGTAATGCACGAGCCTACCTGAACATGTTTAATGGCAGTCTACTATAGCTACACTACATGACCAAAAGTATGTGCTCGTCGAACATCTCATTCCAAAATCATGGGCATTAATATGGAGTTGGTCCCTGCCTCCACTCTTCTGGGAAGGCTTACCTCTAGATGTTCGAACATTGCTGCGGGGACTTGCTTCCATTCAGCCACAAGAGCATTAGTGAGGTCGGACACTGATGTTGGGCGATTAGGCCTGGCTCGCAGTAGGTGTTCCAATTCATCCAAAAGTGTTTGATCGGGTTGAGGTCAGGGCTCTGTGCAGGCCAGTCAAGTTCTTCCACACCGATCTCGATAAACCATTTCTGTATGGATCTCGCTTTGTGCATGGGGGCATTGTCATGCTGAAACTCTCACGGCCGTCGTAGGGAGGAGACCAAGGCGCAGCGTGATAAGCGTACATTCTTCTTTATTTATAGAACGAACACTGAACAAAACGAACAAAATAACAAAACGAACTGTGAAGCTAATATGGCTAGTGCAGACAGGCAACTAAACATAGAATAAGAACCCACAAAACCAAAAGGGTAAATGGCAACCTAAATATGATCCCCAATCAGAGACAACGATAAACAGCTGCCTCTGATTGGGAACCAATTCAGGCCACCATAGTCATGCATATGCCTAGACTTACCAACACCCCTAGACATACAAAAACCCCTAGACAATACAAAACAAGCATACCCACCCTCGTCACACCCTGACCTAACCAAAATTATAAAGAAAACATAGATAACTACGGTCAGGGTGTGATAGTACCCCCCCACAAAGGTGCGAACTCCCGACCTCAAACCTGAACTTATAGGGGGGCATTTACCCTCGGTGGCGGCTCTGGTTCTGGACGCCGCCCCCCCCCCCATTACACTGATCCCTCCACCTATGTAGATCCGCGCCATGGATCATCACCGGAGTCCCCGGACTGCGGATAATCGCCGGAGGCCCCGGACTGCGGATAATCGCCGGAGGCCCCGGACTGCGGATAATCGCCGGAGGCCCCGGACTGCGGATAATCGCCGGAGGCCCCGGACTGCGGATAATCGCCGGAGGCCCCGGACTGCGGATAATCACCGGAGGCCCCGGACCGCGGATAATCGCTGGAGGCCCCGGACTCGGGATCGTTGCTGGAGGCCCCGGACTGGGGATCGTCGCTGGAGGCCCCGGACTGGGGATCGTCGCTGGAGGTACCGGGCTGAGGACACGCACCTCAGGGCGAGTGCGGGGAAGAGGCACAGGCCGTACTGGACTGTGGAAGCGCACTGGAGGCCTGATGCGTGGTGCCGGAACTGGTGGTACCGGGCTGAGGACACGCACCTCAGGGCGAGTGCGGGGAGGAGGCACAGGATACACTGGGCCGTGGAGACGCATTGGAGATCTGGAACGTAGAGCTGGCTCAATGTGTCCTGGCTGGATGCCCATTCTAGCCCGGCAAATGCGAGGAGCTGGAATAGAGCGCACCGGGCTATGAATGCGAACTGGAGACACCGTGCGCATTTCTGCATAACACGGTTACTGACCAGTCACACTGGTAAGCACGAGGAGCACGGTAAGCACGAGGAGTTGGCTCATGTCTGCAACCTGACTCAGCCAATCTCCTTGTGTGCCCCCACAAAACATTTTTTTGGAGCTGCCTCTCGTGCTTGCCTTGTTTGTATTTCTCCTCATAGTATCGCCGTTCCGCTTTTGCTGCTTCAATTTCTTCCTTCGGAAGGCGATACTCCCCAGCCTGCGTCCAGGGTCCTGCTCCATCCAGTATCTCCTCCCAGGTCCATTTTTCCATAAAACGCTGCTCCTCCTTTTCACGCTGCTTGGTCCTTTTATGGTGGGTTCGTCTGTCACGGCCGTCGTAGGGAGGAGACCAAGGCGCAGCGTGATAAGCGTACATTCTTCTTTATTTATAGAACGAAAACTGAACAAAACGAACAAAATAACAAAACGAACCGTGAAGCTAATATGGCTAGTGCAGACAGGCAACTAAACATAGAATAAGAACCCACAAAACCAAAAGGGAAATGGCAACCTAAATATGATCCCCAATCAGAGACAACGATAAACAGCTGCCTTTGATTGGGAACCAATTCAGGCCACCATAGACATACATATGCCTAGACTTACTAACACCCCTAGACATACAAAAAACCCTAGACAATACAAAATATGCATACCCACCCTCGTCACACCCTGACCTAACCAAAATAATAAAGAAAACATAGATAACTAAGGTCAGGGCGTGACAGAAACAGAAAAGGGCCTTCCCCAAACTGTTGCCACAAAGTTGGAAGCACAGAATTGTGTATAATTGTCACGTTCCTGACCTGTTTTCCTTTGTCTTGTATTTATTTAGTTGTTCAGGGCGTGAGTTGGGTGGGTTTGTCTATGTGTGATTTTCTATGTTGGGATTTTGTGTTCGGCCTGGTATTATTCTCAATCAGAGGCAGCTGTCAATCGTTGTCCCTGATTGAGAATCATACTAAGGCAGCCGGGGTTTCACGTGTGTTTTGTGGGTGTTTGTCTTCCGTGTCAGTGTTTGTACCACACGGGACTGTTTCGTTTGTCTAGTCTGTTCCTGTTCGTGCGTTCTTCGTTATATGTAAGTTCTCATGTTCAGGTCGGTCTACGTCGTTTGTTATTTTGTCATTTATCAAGTGTGTTTCGTGTTCGTCTTGTTTAAATAAATTCAACATGTATTCATCACCAGCTGCGTTTTGGTCCGATCCCTGCTCCTCCTCAGACGAGGAGGAGAACATTCGTTACAATAATGTCATTGTATGCTGTAACATTAAGATTTCCCTTCATCACAAATTCATGCAAGCATACAGTATCCTAGCTAGTTACTCATTCTAAAGTGGTGTTTCTACAGTGTTTACTTTTTTGACACTAATTCAGATAAGGCACAGGGGCTGTTCCATGTAATTTCAGCAAGCCATGACACCCACCATCTCAAATTGTTATAAACAGATAAGATTTATAGGATTCATATAATAATTAGCCTAACATCCTATTTGTGCCAAACTTTTTTCTTACAATGAGTAAGACTTGAGGAATCCATATTAATAGTCAAAAGCCACCCATGGACCCCCACACCCCATGCCAATCCCACCTTAACAATGAGTATACAGTATCAGTTCTCTATGTTTGACAATTACATGGAGCTGTGGCTCTGAATATTGTTTTTTCATCCTATGTAATGGATTGTCAGTGAATTGAAGTTGTTAGGTTTAGTGGTAAGGTAAACAAAACCAAAACCAAAGCATGGGTTGCTGTCATACCTTGTTCATAAACTGTTACCGGTTAAGCAAAACAATATGTAATTTTGTAATTTGCAATAACTATCCCTTTAACATTGATTAAAAATATATATATATAATCCTAATAGCAGGAACTTCACCATCTAGTGGTCAGAACTTGGTAATATCAGGATGTAGGATGGGACATTCAATGACAAATTTCTCTGAAGAGGGGGAAAAAACATAACCAAATTGACTGAGAATATGTTACATAGGATGAAGAAACAATACTCCGTACCACAGCTCCATACTCCTTGTCAAACAGAGAAACAAGGATACAGTAAACATGAGCCCAGGCTGTTGCGCAAGTGTCTGGGAATGAGATTAAGGGTTATCTATAAATTATTTTAAATGAATAGAGGTGTGCCTTATATTGTTAATACCTATTAGATTACTTCATGTTGTTACTGATTATCTATTCTTGACCATTCACCAAACCTTGGCCAATGTTTTCTTGTATCGTCAAAGGGAGGATAATTATAACGACCTTGTGGAGGATGGCATCGGTAGCGGAAAGAAGAGTTATAGCGGGACAGCACGGATGTTCAAGCTGAGAAGAAACCTAGACCATATGGACCGCTTCCACTGACAGAAGGAGCACAACGTGCTGAAAGCCAGGTCGGTGTCTGCGTGGGCCCTGGTCAAAAGTAGTGCACTATAATGGAAATAGGATGCCATTTGGGATACAGCCTGTGTCTGGCAAGGATCAGACCTTTGTATGCCACCTTAACCATATGCCACCTTAACCCAAATCAAAGATTCTCTCTGCCCAAATACATTCCAATGCCCCTTTTCAGTCCTGCCCTAAACCAAGGGACCGTTTCTATAATTCACTGATTTGGATATTCAAAAAAAGAGGATGCACTTCTGATGTTGTTGTTTTCTGCAACAGCAAGCCATTTAGAACCCAATGAGCTGTGATGCAAACCTTTAGCAGAAACATAAATGGTTTTCCTTCTCCGCTGACTCAAAACAACACACCGCAATAGATTGTGTGGAGCAAATAGAGATTGTGTGGAGCAATTGTGGTCAGGGTCATATTGGAACGGCAACTTAAGCACCTGGCATTTAGCCAATATACAGATGACCTGAAACATAATGGTCCTTAATGTTTTGCTTTAGCACTTTAGCCCAGTTACAGATTATGATGCACTTAATTTGATTGCAAAGAGAACATTGGGCTATACAAAGCTGTTGAGATGAGGGTGCGTTGAAATCTCGCAGCTGTCTCTGCTATAGCACACCTTCATTACTTCCTTGTGAGCACAACAAATAGAACCTTTTCGTCAAGGCCACCTTCAGTCACAAAATCATTTTTACAGACACATCCAACCTATTACTTTGCAAGAAATCTCTGAATGGTCTTGTGACTGTCAAAATTCAATATTTTCACATGGTGGTTTGTCGTTGTTGTTCTTGGTTTCCAGGAAGGAGCTCAAAGTTTGCAGTCTGCATATTTCTGAGCTGGAGAAGCAGATAGATAAGGGGAAGAGGAGATAGGTAGGGCAGACAATAGGTAGGCACAAACAAAACAAACCCACATATAGCCAGGTCAGGGGACGTACAGTATGTAGTGTCTCAGAGTAGGAGTTATGCTCTGGTATCAAGTCCCCTCTGTCCATGTAATTTAATTAATTGTGATCTAAAAGGCGCTTGATACGTCCCCAGGTGATGACCTCTTTATCCCCATGTGAATTAAGTCAATGGGATTTTGACTTGATCCAAACAAAACTATTTGATGATAATAATAATAATTATTATTATTTGCATTTATTCAACACTTAGTAACAAATACAATGCCCCTGAGTTTCCTTTAACACTTTTTTTGGTTACTACATGATTCCAAATGTGTTATTTCATAGTTTTGATGTCTTCAGTATTATTCTACAATGTAGAAAATAGTAAAAATAATTAAAAACCCTTGAATGAGTAGGTGTGTCCAAACTTTTGACTGGTACTGTATATACTACACAGTAGCCTAGGTGTTAACAGGAGGCAGGTGAACATAGAGAGGGAGGAGGAGACCACAGAGGTGGCCCAGGCTAGCTCCCAGAAAGCAACACTGTATCTAAAAGACACTGTCAACAGATAACCGCTGTGTTTCACCTACAGTATTAACAGGTATAATGATAGGATGCTTAATTGGTGATGAGAATGCCCTACAGTAGTGAATGGCTTATATACAGGCGACACACCAGTTGGATAGCTATGAACTCGTAACATTGTGGTTGACTCCCTAAGAGTGATAGCTACATCCCTCTTGTGTCCAGGATGCATCAGGAGGAGGCAGAGAAAGAGCAGCAGAGTCGAGATCAGAGGCAGAAAAGGATGCAGGCAGTCATAATGTCGTTGAATGCCAACATTGCAGCCACCCAAGTAAGCACTGCACACTTTTTTGAGGGTGAACATGAAATACCACCACCCAAGGCTATTGTTAAGGCATTGAGTTGAGTTAGGATAAGAGCCAACAGTTAGGTCCCAGCCAGCAGCAATGGGTTGCCTCTGCCTCTCTCCCACTCCTGAGATCCATGGCAACAGTTATCACTTCTCATTTACTAGTGCCTTGAAAGCCTCCAACGGAACATGAGAGTCATTTAGGCCAGATAGTACTGTGTGCGAGAAGTCATGCGGAAAGGTTTTTATTTTTCACTTGCACTTGCACAAATGAGGTTCTCATGACAACACGCCACATGTCGATTGGGTTGTGAGCCGAGTTATGGGTTTAGTTTACACAAAAGAAAAGGACCATAGGCCAAATGCTACCGCCTTCTCCAGCATAACAAAGGAATATTCTTAATTCCAGGATGATGATGATGATGATGATGATGATAATGGTGATCATAATGATTATATTGTAATTGCAGTTATTATCACAATGAGGTTACAAGTTAAAAAAGCGACATTGCAATATAAAAGACGTTGTAGAAAAAAACAGAGCAAATTATTCAGATCCTCAACTCTTAAGGGGAAGTCAGAAATCACTGCAATGTTATCAACATTAACATTTTCCTAAGTTTGTATCACATTAGCGCTCTCCCTTAAAGATTAATGTCTTGTCTTGTTTGTGTCTTGATATTGCCTCGTCTAGCATTTTGATTAACTGAGCATGACATGAATTTGTCTGACGACTCAAACTGAATTCTTCTGCTGCTGTATGTTCGCTACACACTTCAGTCTGAGACTGCCATCGTTGAAATAGTTTGTGGGGACGTCAAAATCAGAGCTATTGTAAAAAAATAAATTTAAAAAAAGGCATCAGCGATTGGGTCATCTCTAATCAATCAGAGTATCAAACCCAATGACGGATTTTCTAAATGCTACTTTACCCACATGTTCTGTCTCTGGCCCAACCCAACTGTTTCTGGTACCAATCAGAACTGTAACGGGTACGCTAGGAGTTGGGAAACAAGTACAAGGAGTGAATTCAATAATAAATTAAACATAACAAGAAACAAGAGTAGCGTACAGACATATAACACAGGAACAGAATCAATAATGCCTGGGGAAAGAACCAAAGGGAGTAACAAATATAGGGGAGGTAATCAGGAAGGTGATGGAGTCCAGGTGAGTCTCATGAGGAGCAGGTGCGCGTAACAATGGTGGCAGGTGTGCGTAATAATGAGTAAACTGGCGATGTCGAGCGCCGGAGAGGGGGAGCGGGAGTAAAGGTGACAAGAACGGTTAGATATGTGTTTGCATTCTAGAAATCTTCGAGGAGGTACTCAGATACAGACTCATTCCGGTGGGAAAGTAACGTCCGTGGGCATAGCGTAGCATTTGGACGGAGCAAGGAGTTAGGGTAGCCAGGCAAGACATGAATGGTGTTGGGTGGTCCTTTGCATGGGGTGATGTAAGTTTCCTTTAACAATCAGTCTTCCCGATAGATGACACAGGCACAGGAACCTTGGTATAAAACTCTTTAGTAATAAAATGCAATTGCAGACAGAGATTCACATACAGAATACCTCAGTAGTCTATAGTAAAGATCTGTGTGGTGAAACAGGAGACAACGCTCTTTATACTAGTGGTGTGGACAACCTACCGTCAATCATACCTTAACATTGTTGCATTGGATTAGATACAAAGTATCTAAAATGAGAAAAACATGTCTAGACTGTGGTTTCTCACTCTACTATCTTGGCCTTCAGCCTGCGTGACTATCAGCAGTTGCAGACAGTTATCAGCCTGAGAACTAATGCAGTACTTCTCCGTTTACCCAGTACTTTTCTATCATTGCGCATTGCAAGCATACAAAGGTTATCACATATATACAGTAATCATGGCACCGGTGTAGCCCCACACCCGACCCCCAAGGAAACCCCCAACTTTGGCCTATCCATGAGAATTCAGATCGGTTTCCAGTCTCTCTGCAAGACAGTACATATTATGCAACTACTGTTTACAATCATACGTAATTGGTGTTTTGTTTGTGGAGTTAATTTACTCAAGTCTATTTAAGCAATAAGGCCCGAGGGGGTGTGGTATATGGCCAATATACCAGGGCTAAGGGCTGTTTTTAGCACAACGCAATGTGGAGTGCCTGGATACAGCCCTTAGCCGTGGTATATTGGCAATATACCACAAACACCCAAGGTGCCTTGTTGCTATTATAAACCAATGTAATTAGAGCAGTAAAAATAATTTTTGGTCATACCCGTGGTATATGGTCTGACATACCATGGCTGTCAGACAATCAGCATTCAGGGCTTGAACCACCCAGTTTATAATTGTGAATTTAGAGCTGCTGCCTCCCACAATAAGCATATTGTTTATTGAATGGTTTCTATGTCATGATGTTGGCTGCATTGTCCATGCCCTTTTGTGTCAATGTGGCTTTGAGAGAAATATAGGCTAACATTTTCTATCTGTTTGTTTGTCTTGTGAAAAATTATAACAATTTACAAGCTGTAGTATATCGATATATGGATATTTGTCAACTTTGAAATATTAACAGAATTTTCCTGAGCACTTCCAATGAAGAGGCTTAATCATTGCAGTCGCGAGCAGAGACATGTCTTTACTGGAGGTGGGAAAACCTCCAGCGGCTGGTAAAAGAGTTATACATAGGAAGGAATTCTAAGGCTCACCTTGCATCAGCAAGCCAGAAATCGTCCTCTTCAATGTACACTGCTGAGCATTATGTAACTATGCATTGTATTGTATCGCAGAACATGCAGTCATTTCATACTGTGCAGTCATTTCACAGAAAATGACATGCAGTTATTTCATGTTGTGCAGTCACTTCAAACAAAATGACAGTCATTTTCATGACATTCAGTTGTTTTACACATCTACATAGGAATTTGAGGTGGAAAAGATGATGTACAAGAAGAAGGTCATCCTGACCTAATGTCAATTACACAACCAGTTATTGCAAGTTACTTGGTGTCACCATGGATCTGATGGATTCCATTTCTGTAAGATACGCCTTATAGCCTATGTTCCATGGTAGGTCGAATTGGAACAGAAGTGGAAAATGACTGTCTTGCTAACCGATCAAAACCTGTTACTCATTTCTTGTAGGCTCAAAAAAACAGAGCATAGTTAATGTAAGGGTCTAACTTCACATGGACGGAGGTGGAATGTCCACCCCGGAGTCATTCAAAGGTGCCCATAATGCCTGGTCCAGGGTGATATTGTTATATAATCCTTCAAATGGTTAAGTTAACAATTTGAGGTTGGGTAATCTGATCCATCTTTGGTTAGGTCGGCACAACTTCTCCCTCGAGCATCCACCCCCTCACACAGCCTACACACCAGCTCAGTCTCGGTAATGCGTTTTTCTCAGTCCCGAGCCTCCATCCCTCCCACACATAAACAAAGGAGCGATGAGTGTTACACATGGGTCTCACACATCACTCACTCTATCCCTTTCCAGAAAGATTGTAAGATCCCTCTGACTTGATGCAGTTACATGGGCCTCTGCTCTTTCTGCCTGAGTGAGTGAACTAAGTTCTCATCCTCCCAGGCTGCTGCCGGCTCAAACGGAGCCCAGTCAGAGTGTCTCGTGGCTGGGCATGTTGGAGCCTTGGCAGGGCCTGACAGCACACATCGCCTCCACACTTTTCTCAGTGAGCCGCTCAACTCACCCACTCCTCTGGGGTGCCAGTGCCACAGCCTCTCATCCACCACTACCATGACTCAGAAGGAGGAGGATCCTTGATTGAAGCTATAGTACGCAGTAGTATCACTTCTGAAAAGGTCGATTTGAATGACTTAAGAGGATCTGCTTCTGGTTAAAATAGGGGTGGATTGTTATAATGTTATAAGTAATATGGTTATCGCGATCGATAAAAAATGAATTGGGAAAGAGGACTATCATATTAAGCTGTAATGTAATCTGTAATGTGGATTTTAGAATTTTGTTTTGGGGGATTATTCTTTTAAATATTATTTTAAAGTACCACTATGTTCAGAGTTTTCTCAGCAGGAGAGAAACGTTAACCAAGAACATGATCTGACTTTTACAGAGCATGCTCCTTCGACGCCCCCTGAAATTCTAAAAATTGCTCCCAATCTCTCTTCCCCGCAGCGTAGCTGTGTGTGTGCCAGGGCTACTGCTCTCCCTGCCATCTTAGCCATATACAGCTGGGACTCTGCTAGGTGGACTTCCCAGGCTAGCCAAACGTTACTAAGACATTATACATATGGAAACACAGCATTTTCACAGTTTAAAAAAATGTAATAATAATTTTGGCTTACAGACATCCTTCTGTGCTCATTATGCTACTGCCTAAGAATGAGCTGGAGCCTAAGATGGTTCCAAAATGGACACCACTCAGAATCTCTTTTCTGATTTATGTGACAGGAGTCATGTTTTGGCACAGCACCGTATGTAACCATCAGGCATGTTTAGGTGTAACAGCATTTAGTGTTGATGAACTAACTAGTGCTGATTGATTTGTTATGGGATCAGTGTGACCCAGGAGAGTTGGATAATGTCTATGCCAGGCAGAGTCATACTGCACCCATGGGCTCCAGCCCGATATATTTAATCTAAGTGTAAACATGGCCTCATTTACAGTACTGTTCACCACATGTGTTCAACGTGGTCTCACTCAACACTCAATCCCTAGTGAACTGTTCTCTTTTTTTTTTATAAAAAAATAAATACTGACCCAAAAAAGAATGCTTCCTGCATGCATTCATATGACATTTGAAAGTAGAATTTAAGATAGTGTAGATACAGTAGATAGTAGTACTACTTTGTGTGCTCTCCTCTTATTGAGACAACAGATGTTGGTAGTGTTCTGGTAGCATGCCCATTTTGGTCTCTTTCATTCATTCCCAGGGCACAGCAGGCTACTGTTGACTGTCTTTGAAACTCAATAGTTCCAATTTCTATTTGAAATAGTGTGATATGACATGATTAATCTCCCGAGTATCCTTAGGAAGTACCTTTTCTAT